>NC_140166.1:190802338-190842338 GCF_963971535.1 Notolepis coatsorum
CTTTGAAATGCTATTTATTTCAGTTGCAATGTCCTCTTTAATAAAGTGTAAAAACATTGCAAGAATGTCATTTTTTTTATTATGTATTATGTTGTTATTTCAGTTGACACCATGTATTATGACATGTCCCTTGTGGCATTTCATGAAAATGTATTTGGGATATGACCAAGAAAATTTGTAAAAAGTCCATACTTTTTTCTATGAACATAAACATCCATCTGTGCTGTTAATGCTGGTAATGAATAATTATTCATTAAAATAACATTATTTAGTCTCCCTCAGTAACCCTCAACCCCGTTACACTGAGCATTCTCCCTCCACAAAAAGAATGGTTCAATCCATAGAAGCATGTGAAACATGAAGTGGCAACTTTGAAGTCTTTTGGAAAACACAACACCAGAAACAGGCAAGTAGCTACCTCATTGTACTATGTTTTCAGTCATTTATCTTGTAATATTATGGTAGTCAAGCATAATTACTCAACACCGTTACTTGAAAAAAAGATAGCAAACTATTACTTGTGAATATGATCTTTGTTATTTTAAAAATAGTAGATGATTTCTTAATATCATGCATGCCATGTGTTCTCTTTCACCACCTGTGGAGTAACAACCATTTTCTGCAAAAAATCACAACCCTGTTACACTCAACCCTATTATGTGTTTGATTGTAACGGGGTTGTGAGATTGTAACAGGGTTGTGATTTTAACACTGATTTTGAAGTTATACAATAATAGTAAAATTTATTATTGAGCTTTTTCAACATGCTTATGCCACATACATATTAATTGTAATGTTCATGTTGCTGTGTGTGTGTGTGCTTTGTCACTGGACAAAAAGGGTCTATATCCGGACATCTGTGAGTCCGTGATGGCACCAACAACAGCAGCAGAGAGAATCCACATCCCCAGCCAGCTAGAGGACGGAATCCACATCCCCAGCCAGCTAGAGAAGGTAATCCACATACCCAGCCAGCTAGTGGAGGGAATCCACAGCCAACCAGTGGAAGGAATCCACATCCCCAGCCAGCTAGAGAAGGGAATCCATATCCCCAGCCAGCTAGTGGAGGGAATCCACAGCCAACCAGTGGAAGGAATCCACATACCCAGCCAGCTAGAGGAGGGAATCCACAGCCAGCCAGTGGAGGGAATCCACATCCCCAGACAGCCAGTCCACAAGCAGAAAATGAAATCCAATGGGGAAACCCAGAGCTAATTGGGCAGTGGTGCATCCTGACATATGAGACTGATCTGTATCCAGGCATCATCCTTAGTACAGATGAAAAACATGTCCAGGTGAAATGCATGAGTCGTATTGGACCAAATCGGTTCTTCTGGCCGACCCGGGATATTCCTCTGGTACCCATTTGATGATGTCCTTGAGGTCATTCCAACCCCACAGCCTGTGTCACAGCGCCATGTACAAGTCTTGAAAGAGGTGTGGGACAGACTTTCAGTTTGAGTGCCCCACAAAACTAAAAGGCACACATGCACACACACACACACACACACACACACACACACACACACACACACACACACACACACACACACACACACACACACACACACACACACACACACACACACACACACACACACACACACACACACACACACACACACACACACACACACACACACACACACACACACACACACACATCTTGAATTACCTAGTGTGACATTGACGACATGTCCATTCCCATATCCCTCCATCCCCTGCTTGTTTTTTGAAAACTCTATGTTCAGTCAGAAAGAGAAAGAGGAAGGGCCAACAGATCGGAAAGAAGGCTACATGGTCAAAATACCTAAGAAAGGAGACCTCAGCCAATGCCAACTACAGAGGAATCATGCTTTTATCAGTGCCAGGAAAAATCTTCAACAGAATCCTCCTCGAACGAATAAAGAAAGCGGTGGATCCGCAGCTAAGAGACCAGCAGGCAGGCTTCCGGCCCATTAGATCGTGTGTGGACCAGATTGCAACCCTCCGAATCATAGTCGAGCAATCATTGGAATGGAACTCCACTATACATCAACTTCGTAGACTATGAGAAGGCATTTGACAGCCTCCACAGAAACACCCTCTGGAAACTGCTTCGACACTACGGCATACCAGAAAAGCTTGTCAACATCATGAGGAACTCCTATGAAGGAATGACCTGCAGAGTCATACACAGCAGACAGCTGAATGAATGAATGAATGAATGAATGAATGAATGAATGAATGAATGAATGAATGAATGAATGAATGAATGAATGAATGAATGAATGAAGGAATGAAAACTTTATTTAACAGATTGCAGAATGGGTACAATACAGTACGGCTCAATACACACAATTGTTAAGGGGATGCAGACCTGAGAAAGACGTTTGTCTTGTTTCCATCAGGGTCCCCCATTTTCAATTCATATAGACATTTATGACATACACAACATACATGACATTTATGGCATAGGGACATATAGGTATTTAGTACTGATACATCTGTGACATAAACGGACAGTATGTTCCCATATAAAACACATACAAAATTATAGTTTGATCTGTAAACAACATATAAGCCCTAACACAGTAAATCAATAACAAGTGCAAGTAGTCTGTAGATGAGTGAACAAAGATATCTTAAATAACCAGTAAGAAGTGAGAGATCTGAGTGAACTAGGCAGTTTGTTCCAATCAGCTGGTGCTTTATATTTAAAGGCAAGGCAAATCTTCCCCGGGATCTCTAATCGTGTGATAGTAGCCATGACAGAGCTGCCAAGGACACAGTAAAGAGACTGATGTTGTGTCTTACTCCGCCTGAAATCTCTGTAAACAGACAGAGAAAAGGACAGACGTCATGCCATGTATCATGAAAAATGTATCCTGATTTTGGACAGATTTATCAAAATAAATAAATAGGTACAATTTAAATCCAGTATCTATGTGATTATTGCTTACGTGTGCCATCCACGGTGACAGAGTTAGTGTCGATCTTGAATTGTTGGATGTTTTCTGCTGCTTGAATTAAGACGTCTCCAATCCGAGTGTCATCAGGAACAGATGTAGATTGAAATCCTAGGTTCACTGTGTTGACAATTGATCCAAATCTGAAGGGGGGAAGGTGACAGAGAAATATATTAATTGTCATATTACAGCTGTTATTAGGAGTGCCAACATGATGATGTCACAAAAGAGGGGGGGGGGGGGGGGGTGCGGTAGACTGTTTGTTCCTTCTTCATTTATTTGTCCATCCATCATGCATGGTGACCCAAGGTGGCCACTACAATCCATCCAGGTAAATACTAATCATTTGATTGACATGAAATGTGATGCACATTATCCTGCTATGTATCTTTGTGCTGCATGGTGCATGTATCCAATTATCTTTGCACTACACATTTGGACTTGCATTTGTAAACGCAGTAGCCCACATTTGAACATGCCCATAACACTAGACTCCTGACAGCCTTAGATGTTTAAAGGAACATGCCAACATTATGGGAGATGCACTTACTGTTCTCCAAAGTCAAAAGAGAAGATAGTGATCAATTTCCTCTCTGTGCGTTGAGTAGAAAGCTATCTGGCTGCTAGCTAGCCTAGCTTAGCACAAATGAATGGAAGTGAATAAGCTTCCATTAATTTGTGCTAAACTAGGCTAGCTTTCTACTGAATGCACAAAGAGGAAATTAGTATCTATCTTATTGTCTGACTCTAGAGAAGATGGTAAACCCATTTCCCATAATGTTGGCGCGCTCCTTTAACAGGCTCATACTGGATTGAAACCCAGAATCATATTATTTGGCCTTTTATTGAAAATCTACCTTTTGTACTTAAACATCAGCAAATTACCTGAATGCTACCACCGTCAAGCTGGTGAAAGAGGAGAATGCTTCAGTGTAGTAAGGCTCAAGCTAGAGGAATGAAAACAAGGTTGTGTGAATTCATACTGGTTACATTCTTGATTGTTTTTAGTGTTTACAGCATTCATACTACATCTGGCAGAATTACTATAATTGACATCATTTAAAGTTTTTATCCAAAATGAGAAAAATTAGACACCACCTAATTTTTGGAAATGGTTTGCTGGGCCGAAAGTAAAAAATGTAATAGCTGCATCATAAAAATGACAATTTTGCAAATGCCTTAATATAAGTGACTATTCTTTGGAAATGCCTTCATGTGAGTGACTATTCTGTGGAAATGGAATTCTCTAGATGTACAAACAAATTTAAGAAACATATAGAACTACATAAAAGGTGAAAACAAAGTTCTTTGCGGCAAGTGACGTAACATTTAATATATATGGCCAATTGATTTAAGATTAAGTTAAAACTAGCTAGATAAATAATATTAATGTGGATTGGAGACGTCTGAGAGACTGAAGACATCTAGAGGCATGTAACTAGGACCACAACCACTTGTTTCCAGCCTTTTCTTCTCCTCCGAACGGACCCAGAACCAAACGTGTCGAATTCAGTCACGACACAAGTCTCAAGTAAAATTTCAAATCATGTCTCAAGTCAAATCTCAAGTCAAGTCTCGAGTCAAGTCTCAAATCTCAAGTCAAGTCTCGAGTCAAGTCTCAAATCAAGTCTCAAGTCAAGTCACGAGTCAGGTTTCAAGTCAAGTCTTAAGTCTTGGGGGGTAGTTTCCATAGCTGTCTATACTGTAGGACGTGTAGGTGGACAGATAACCTATACACAGAACAGTCATTCTTGTACATTCTCCCATTGGGCTATTCTAGTCAATTCATTAACATTCCACAATAAGCAATGTATGACTGCAATGTAAACAGCATTGTACTGTATCTTTAAGTTAACATGGCAAATTAATTATTTAGGCAGCCTACAGAGATATTGACCCATTTAATCATATTGATGATTTATAAATTAAATAGATTTGCTCAGACTTGGGCTAAATTGTTGTTGAATAGGCTACATTGTTAATTATTGGGGGATAAAACAGCATTGTATAATATTGTGGATGATCTTCTGCGATCATTTAAGTACAAGGTAAATTAGTAACACCTTGACTATTTCAAATATTTGAAACTCATTTCAAATTTGCTCATGTCTTTCATGTTTCATGTAATTTTTACCACAAAGGGTACCACAGGTTGCTCTGTTACCACTAGATCAGTGGTTCTCAACCTCTTTTCATGTTAGATAAGACTAAGTCCAGAAGCTGAAGGATAAAAAGGATAAAGTGAAACCTGTGATCAGAACAGTCATTAACTCCTGGGCTCACTTCTATAATGAATGTAATGGTGAAAATAAACTATTCTCCCTGGAACTCCCCCAAGGACCTCTAGTTGAGAACCACTGCACCAGACCCAGAGGCCCCATAGTGACATGTTGCTCTGTTACCACTAGACAAAAGAGGGCCACAGGTAATGACAGGTTGCTCTGTTACCACTAGACCAAAGGGGGCCACAGGTAATGACAGGTTGCTCTGTTACCACTAGATCAAAGGGGGCCACAGGTAATGACATGTTGCTCTGTTACCACTAGATCAAAGGGGGCCACAGGTAGTGACATGTCGCTCTGTTACCAGTAGATCAAAGGGGGCCACAGGTAATGACAGGTTGCTCTGTTACCACTAGACCAAAGGGGGCCACACGTAATGACAGGTTGCTCTGTTACCACTAGATCAAAGGGGGCCACAGGTAATGACAGGTTGCTCTGTTACCACTAGACCAAAGGGGGCCACAGGTAATGACAGGTTGCTCTGTTACCACTAGATCAAAGGGGGCCACAGGTAATGACATGTTGCTCTGTTACCACTAGATCAAAGGGGGCCACAGGTAGTGACATGTTGCTCTGTTACCAGTAGATCAAAGGGGGCCACAGGTAATGACAGGTTGCTCTGTTACCACTAGATCAAAGGGGGCCACAGGTAATGACAGGTTGCTCTGTTCGTCACTACTGCCCTTATTTATTCTCTGCCTGACTGCTTGGACATTCCATTTACCCTCCTTATTCCACCAGTCATGATTCATATGACTGTTCATATATGAGGAGGTGAGGAGGAGAGGACAGCAGACTGTTGAGATGTGCCCCTTGTCTTAGGCTGCTGTGGAGCACAGGTTGAATGAGTCTTCTTTCTCCTCCCACGATGCTGGGTCAAAGTGGCGAGCGGAGAGAGGAGATCAATAACAAACGATGTAGACTCCGCCATGGAGAGAAATAAAACCAGATCCATCAGAGAGGAGAGAGAGAACCACGGCTCTTGTGCTTGTGTGATGCCCACTAGAAGTGGTATCACGTTAATATCTTTAGATTATGTGTCAAAACAGTGTGAACATACTGGTACAGGATTACCTCCATCAGAAACCAGGTAGAACAGTCATTTATATTTAATGGGAGACATTAACATAATTTGGTCAATAGGTGGCAGTATAGGACTTGTGTTTAGTGGCTTCGCCTTCCAGGGAACCGTACCTTGTCGTTTAGGGACACACGAGGCGAGCTTAGTCTCACAACCGGGAGGACCCAGAACCAATAACCAGTGGTGCAGTCGTAATATGGGAACTGGTGACACGCCACGTGTGCTCCCGCGCATACATGTTCCCTCAGTTGCGCACAGAACAGATGATTATTATGCATAACAATGGAGATCAAGCAGCCCCCCACCTTCTCGTAGGTATCCTATTATTATGCAAAGTCTAGGTGAGAAGTGCCGGCCGCCGGCCGGGTAGCTTTCTACAACGGCCGGGTACTTATCATTGCGCGCACTTCTGCCCTGAGTGACCTACTAATACAGTATCACGCCGTGTAACCGCGTGTGTGCACGACTGCACCCCTGCCAATAACACCATGTCTGCGCCTTCCTTTGTCAAATGACTAACTACAACCTTTTTTTTTTTTTTTTTTTATTATTATTGCAAAACAGAAATTATTAAAAGTCAGTACTCAACACATAATGCATAATGAAACTAACAGTCAAGGTGGTTAAAATTACATGCAAGTACAGAAACAAGACAAAAAAAAAAGTCTATAATAATATTTTACCGTATACAGTGTATATCCAGCGAAATTAACAATTATACAAATGCTTATATAGGACATACCCCTAATACCTATTTTCTAAAACCCTACACACATATGCTCCAGCTCGAACCCCCCCCCCTCCCGGACCCCTCCTTGGATAGTACCTCCATTATCCCTCACTCCTAACCAGACACTACCATTATAAGCTAGCTTTTATTCTCTCCACCACTTCTACCCACATTGACATTTTGGATTCGTTGAGACCCAGAATTCTTGCTGTAGATATTTCTTGATATATCACATCGAGATATGTAAGAGACCAAACTTTCCGGCACATTTTTTCCGGTTGAAACCAGCGTGATGCGATCAGTTTTTTAGCTACTGTGATACCCGATAAAACCAATCTCTTTAGCTGTGGATTTACTGCAAACTCAAAAACATCATTCAAAAGCAATACAGAGGGGTGTACTGGTATATTCCAAGATACGAGTTTTGATAATTGATGAGTCACATCTTTCCAGAATGCCTTAACTGGTGGGCAGTCCCAATACATGTGCATAAATGTCCCTTCGTCTCCATTTGTACATTGGGAGCATTTTGAGTCTTGTTTCAGGCCCATTCTGTTCAGTCTTATAGGAGTCAAGTATGTCCTGTGAATATAGTTAAGATTGATTTGTTGATGGTCCGGGTTCCTTGATGTAAGACGGACATTTGCCCATGCTTCTTGCCAATCAAAGTCACTTTCCAGGTCTGGAATATCCCTCCTCCAGACAGTGTCTAGTTGAAGGGTTTCATACGAGGACGTTAGTAATTGATAATAAAAACCTGATACAAAACCTCCCAATGTTTCTCTTTCATAGAAGAATTTGTGGTATCTGTGGTGTTCAACTGGTATGTCTAATGGAACACCGTGAGACTTCAAACATAGGCGTAACTGTATGTAAAAAAGCCATGTGGACTCGGTGAGGTTAAACTTTGTGCATATTTCTCCATAACTACAAAAGCCCTGGTTATTAAAAATATCCCCTAATGAGTGTATGCCTTGCTCTTCCCATATAGGGAATCTTATAGGACGTTTTTCCATTAAGAGTGCATTGTTATTGAATATGGGAGTGTGATTATGCCATTTTTGAGGGTTAGGATATTTTTTTTGTGTTTCCCGCCATGTTCGGATTGCATGGGTAATTATGGGGCCAAATTTCCGCTCACAGTGCTTGATTGGAAGTTTAGTGTGTGCTATGTCCTTCAGTCTCTGTGGGGCTACTATGTTTTCTTCCAATTCTCTCCAAGATACCAAAGCCTGGGGATCAAACCATATTGTCAATGGTCTTAATGTGTAAGCCTTAAAATATTGCAAAAAATCTGGAACTGCCATGCCACCGTCTGCTTTATTTCTCTGTGCGGTGGATCTTTTTATGCGAGGTGGTTTGTTATTCCAAATAAATTTGTATGTGGAGGAGTGTAATCTTTTCCAGTAGCCCTCTGGAGGGGGTAACGGTAGCATTGAGCTGATGAAGTTGATTCTTGGTAATACATCCATCTTAACTATTGATACTCTTGCCTGTACTGAGTTTTTAAGTTTTGCCCACCTGTCCAGGTCGTCTTTGATTTTGTTCTGTATTTTTGTGTAATTGTGCTTCACCGTTTGTCTTATGGTGAGAAATATTTCCACACCCAAGCATCTAAAATGTTTTACCATGGGTATCGCACCTGGGAGGGTTGTGTCTTTTTTTGCATGGATGTTAAGTGGAAGGAAAGCCGACTTCGGCCAATTTATTTTAAATCCCGATAAATCACCAAAGTTCTCTATCAACTTGAGTAGATGAGGCAATGTGGTGTTGGGGCTTTGCATGAACAATATTACGTCGTCCGCATATAAACTAATTTTATGTTGTGTGCCCTTGATTACGATTGGTTCTATGTATTGGGATTGTCTTATATATTGTGCTAAAGGCTCTAATGATAGATCGAATAGTCCGGGACTAAGAGGGCAACCCTGTCTGGCTGAGCGTGATACCGGAAAGATTTCGGAGATGAATGTGCCTGTTGTAATCATGGCCGATGGGTCCTTGTATAATACTTTAATCATATCAATGAATCCTTTTCCTAACCCCATCCTTTCTAATACTGCCCATAGAAACGACCATTCCAGCCTGTCAAATGCTTTCATAGCATCCAGGGATAGCATCGCCTTAGGTGTGGTGTCCTCTTTGTCTGCATCTAATACGTGCAGTATTCGTCTTATGTTATCATTGATCAGGCGACCTCTTATGAAGCCAGTTTGGTCCGGATGAACTAAAGACGTCATATGCTTTTGCAATCTGATGGCTAATACCTTAGAGTACAGTTTGACATCGGTTCCGAGGAGGCTTAAAGGTCTGTAACTACCGCACTCGGTGGGGTCTTTGTCTTTTTTGAGAAGGACTGAAATGAGTGCAATATTGTCGTGTTTATGGAAGCTCCCCTCCTTGACTGAGTATAAGATCATATTTAGTAATAAGGGTCCAAATATGTCCCAACAAGAAAGGTACATTTCTGATGGGATACCGTCTCTTCCAGGAGCCTTACCATTTTTCACCGATTTTTGTCTGTATATTGCATTGATCTCTGTTTTTAGTATGTTAACTTGATTTTCTAGTCTAGTTGAGTTGTTGTATTTTAAAGAATTAAATAACGTTGAGTAAAGCGTTTCCAGTTCAGACAGTTTTGTGCATTGATTTTTGCGCAATATGGAGGAAAATCTATCCGTGAAATCCTTGATCATACCCTTTACCGACATCCATATTATTCTGGGGACTTGCACCGCGTTTGCATTCTCCCGTAGGAATACTGTGAGAGCTTCTTTGAGTTGTGTAATGAATTCCTTGTTGTTCCTTATACAACCTGTTTCATAGGTGGGTAATATACTACAAAAGACACATAAAGGTTAACAAGGATACATGCAATGTCGAGGGTCCAATGAAGTGACTATTGTCGATGTTTGAGTCAAGTTTAAGAAGTTTAAGACGACAAGTAACGTGGTTTAGAAGTTGACCGTCTATTGATGGCGCCGTGTCTCGTGGTACATTGAAATATAGTGTTGAAATACAATTGCCCATTTAATCACTAACGTGTCGGAGTTAAGTATCTCCAAGGGGATTATAAAGGTTTATGTCTTGAAGTACATACTGTTTGGGTTGAACTGCTGTTTAGTAAATGTGTATATTGTGTACAAGTATTGAAGACGGGTAGCGGGAAATTACTTTAGCTCAACACCGGAGCTGTCCCACATGCTCTCTCTCTCTCTCTATCTCTATCCCGCTCTCCGTTAAATGTAAATATAAATCTATTCCCTTGAGTTACACCATGGTCACGGTTTAGCAAATTCCTAGTAAGGTTGAGAACGACCAGATACATATATATATATAAATGCACTTTTGCACATTTGAGTTGCAATAGAACTTGAACTGGAACACAAATATGAGTAACACTGAGGTGTTGAGGTATTTCTGTACACTAGAGAATAGTGGATATGACTGATGATAAACGAATGATGATAAAGGTAACAGCTATTGGTGATATAAGGAATTGTTTGACAGACAATGAGAATGACAGTGTTGTTAAAAGAAGACATACGATGGTCTCTTCCAACATGCCTAGACAGAGGTTAACAGGATAATGTTTCCCTTCTCACGTGCTTATACTTAAGACGCCAAATATGTATAAAGACATAAGTAATTACAATGTACAGTATATAATACTGGATAACTACATTTAAAAGGAAAATGCTATTGAAGTGAACCAGGGTATCCTAAAAGGGTAGAATGTGTGTTGCAATGATGAATATGCTTTTGAATTAATAACAAGAATGGAATTATAATTGAATGTATTAAAGTAATGTAACTAATTGAACTGAATGATGATACAATGATGATTGATTGATTATTCTGTTGAATAAATAAACGTTGTTGAAATCACAACCGGGAGGACCCAGAACCAATAACACCATGTATGCGCCTTCCTTTGTCAAATGACTAACTACAACCTGTTTCATAGGTTAAATATATCTCTGCTATCAGGTGCCATATCCTGGTACCTGTAACACTTGCCCACACTTTTGGAAACAATTAAAAAATAATAAGGCACAGTGGAACCATTTATGTTTCATTCATTTATTCACTGATTGGAAAACAACCCCAAAATAACTGTTGAAACGGTTTGGTCCCTCAATGCTCAATAGATCGGGGTCAACAAAGGCAAAGTTGTTAAGAAAGCTCAACTTTTTCTTGAAAAACTGAGCAGTTAACTAACAAGCAAGGAATACAGAAATAGATTGTATTTTCTTTTCTTTTTTTACTTCATGGAAATAAATCTCACAAAATCTAATTTACAGTATCATAGCATGACTCCTAAACAAAGGTAGATTCCATAAAATACAAAATCTCTAGTCATACCAACGCTTTTAACTTCTGCCTCAAACAAATGAGTATTGATCATGGTATTGATCATTTGGTACAGCAAGTCTGAGAAAACATGAAGATATGTACTAAAAACGTTAACTCTCATGCAAACCTGTAATGCTGAGACACAGGTGTGGATCCAAGTGTAGATTAAACAGGCAGGATGCAGATGACGTGGAAAACCAACAATGGTTTGTTTAATGCAGGACCGGCAGGCAGATACAGATAAGCAGAGGGTGGGTGGTAGCTCACTTGCTACACTGGCAACAGACTGTTAATAACTACTACAAGTAGCAGCTAGTAACAATCAGAACACGTAGAACAGATGAATAACTGACTGGGGAAAATGGACATAAGTACAAAAGGGGGTGATGATTGATTGACAACAGCTGGGGGTGATGACAGATTGACGACAGCTGGTGATACACAGTTGCCAGAGGGAAACACACAAGGACATCTGCAGGACCTTGGTGGAAACACAAGAGGAGAGACTATGGGGAGGGGGAGACAGAGTTAGCACTGGAGCTGGACGTCACAGCCATGACACAAACCTATGCACAGTTATGAGTCAATGCATTGGACAGGCTACTGGTTAGTATACAAAACATCTTTACCACAGTGTCCCCAATTATATCTACTTTATGTCTACATTTAATAAAAGACATAGACTAAGTCTAGCACCTGCGACATTGTGCTTGGATACAGGACAAGTTTTACATTTTATACAAAATGTACTTAATTAGTTGTTGTCTTTGAGATTGGGATGTTACAAACCCTGCTCTCTGCCCCCTTTGTCTTAAATGTACTGTAACTGGAGCATTGTGGTTGGGTAGATGCTAGATTGGATAGCCTGGAAGAAAATGTTTTCATTGTATTGTTGTTCAGGCAGTGGGAGGGATAAAGGTCAGGGTTAGGGACAGGTTCATAAAGAACCTTTAAGGTTAAAATGATGACTTGCGGCTTTGCAGTAGCTTTGCCAAAAAACCGAGGACCCCCAATACAATGCAGATGACCTCGTCCAATCTAGCATCAACCTTTTGGCTGTTAATCAGAAGAAGTTAAACTCTCTTCCATCTTATCCAGATCTATCAGGTATTACTGACCAATAATTAACCCCAGGAAGGCATCTGGGAAACTCATCTTCTTCTTAGAGTGGATTAAGCATTATTAATGGTCTGTCCTTGATGTTTTTGAACACTTTCATTAAAAGGCACCAGGTCGTCCGATAACACAAAGTGGTGCCTCCTATACAGGGAGATGGAGAGAGCGAGAGAGAGAGCATCTCAGTCTTCTCCGTGGTAACTCACTTAATGGTGCAGGGTCTGCGGGGTGTATGGGAGTTCTGTGGAGGAGTGGAAAGGGTTAGAACACGGAATCCCTCTCCTGCATCCAATCCTCTGACCTATTCACCATCACCCCTCTTCAACCCCCTTTCATCTCGCCCATTGTTCCCGTAATGAGGAACACCGCCTCTGCTTCGGAGTCCACTCGAGTTGCTGAGAGGAGACGTCTATCATCCCGAGGAGAGAGAGACCTTATCTGGTTGTGGGGAAGAACACTACCATCACACCCCAAACAAAAAGAGGGGGAATACTAGCTATTGCCTCTTGCCCTACCGATCCTCTATAGGGAGAACCCCCTGCCACGCTGCGCCGTAAGCAGCCTCTGAGAGCCAAGTGCGGAGAGGTGGGATGAAAGGAGGTCTCTCCTCCCCCTTTTCTCCCCATGATCAATATTCAACACGGTCTTCTGCAGCGGTTCCTCTCGCACACACCCCTGTGAGAGAGGGCGAGCCCAACAGCCCCTCTGAGAGCCGCTAATTGATGAAACTGGGTCACACGCATCCTGCCACTGCTGCACACACTGCTGAGGACGCGATGGCAGAGCTCCACTTCTCCTATAGCCACTAGTAGCCACTATAGCCAAGAGCAAAGCATTATTTTGAGCTGCGACCAGCAGCTCTATAGGTCACTCTGTTGGTCGTCGGCCAACAAAGATTTTCCCACCCTCTAGCGGCCACATGTTTAGCCGTCGGGGGCTAAAATTGGGCATTGAGTTCAAGTGTGTGTGTCTGTGTGTGTGTGTTCATGTGCTTGTTCTTCTATCTAGTATCTTCCGACAGGCTTGCCATTCCTTGCCTTCTGTACCCACAAAAAATAATCTGATAATGCGGTAGATTTGAATGGCAGCAGTGTGGTTTGCTTAAATCACACACAGAGGAAGCTGGAGGAGGGAAAAAATGATGTGGAATTTGCAACAAATAACATCTTTGTTCGTTCTGGTTTTGTAAGCTGTGGCAGGAAGTTCAGTCAACGAGCCCCCGAGGGAGGCATGCACACTGCACTGTCAACTTTCCTCAGGATGAGAAGAAGAGGAGGGGGGAGAAAATAAAAGAATGCAAACGGCGGACAAATAAAAGCCTGTTCTGTGAGCCCCATGCGCGAGAAAGCATGCCTTTCAATAAACACTAACATCTGCAAAGGGCAGCATCAGTCCCTTTCAAAAGACTTAATGTGACTGCCCACAGCTGTAAACCTGTACAAGAGACCCTGGCTGAGTCTATTCTCACTCTGTAGACCAAAGTAATAGTATATGGGTCTTATGCCGGCATCAGACTACACAATATCTTTGTCTTTCACGATGTGAAACGTGCGGACGCCACATCGCTGTTGTTCATTATGTCACACCACAAGGGGTAAAGACGCCCATTTTGTTGTTCCCAATGTTCATAATCGAGCATGGTGCTGGAAATGTGTCCGCCACGACAAAATCATGTCAAAATCTGGCTGAATTTGTGTCGTCTAATCCAGGCATTAGATGTACAGAGTGCCTTGAGTCATAGCTCACTGAGCCATGGATTCTTATAGCTTATAGCTGTCTAGTTCTAAGGATGATCAACCTATTTGTGGGTATCTAGTTTCAGATGAGTTTTAAAGGAACACGCCAACATTATGGGAAATGCGCTCACCATCTAGCTTAGCACCAATTAATGGAAGCGGATAAGGATCAGCTAGCCTAGCTGTTGGCCAAAAACTCCTCTCCCGGAGTGTTAGCTAGGCTATCTGATCCGTATCCACTCCCATTCATTTGTGCTAAGCTAGACTAGCTTGCAGTCGGATAGCTTTCTACTGAACGCACAGAGGACATTTTGTAGCTTATTTATCTTCTTGTCTGAGAAGACGGTAAGCACATTTCCCATAATGTTGTGTGTTCCTTTAAAGCTTATCTGTCTAGTTCTATCAGTGCCACTGTTGAGGTCCTTCTATATACATGTGTTTTTTTGGCACAGAGCTCAGGTACATAACCTGTCCTTGAAGCTGCTCTACACATCCTCTTCATTGTCACTAGCAAAAAGCAAAACAAACTAAAATACATTACAATGAATGAATGAACAAACCAATATATTAAATTACACTGAAATCACAGCCATCACTTATCTAGAAAACCTTTGCTTCCATCAAGAAAATATCCTTTATAAGAACCACGGTGTCCCCGGTGCCAGACATTCAAAGACATGGAGAATTAAAAGCTTCCATTTGAATAGGAATAGCCTCTATGAGAGAGAAATATCGTAGTAAAAATCCATGCCCAACTATTTACTTCTCTTTTTATATCTTAACGTACCATAGAGTGTGAATGGCTATGTGTAAACAACCTCATGAAATTCAACTGTGATTCAGTCTCAGTCACACAATTTCAGGGACAACACTGTAACACAGTATGATACAGTGTCATATCATAGACGTTTATGGTGTATGGCGGATCTTTCAGCCTAAAAATGAACAGCAATTAAAGTACTTGTTCAGCGACGCTTGAGCTTGGGATTGACCCAACCTACCATATTATCTGGCAGGCAACCATTGTGTCCAAACCTATAGATGTCTACGTGTCTAATAGCACCTGGTTTCACAGTGGAACTAGTACACAGGGAATACTGGCTCTTGTCTTCACCCATCACACTGGAGAGGAGAGCAACGGCACCAATAGAGACACAATAAGTGACTGGACTATATCTGGGGAAGGATCTTTCAACTACGGGCTGATTTAACACAGATATACTGTTTGGTGTAGTGTGCTTATAGGTCTGGACCAGGTCATCAAAACATAACACTGTGTATATATAGAGATTGGTATTGAGATTGAGGCATGACAGAAGTCAAGGAGATCGAGGAGATTGTTTTGTCAGTCGGAGGAAGGATGGTGTGGAGGAGGCCAACTGGAGCCCTGCTACACTGGGCTGTGGTCAGGAGAGGCGTGGCAGGCTGTTACGCTCACGCACTCTGTCGCCGTGTCCCTGGTCCGACGCAGGCCCGTGTACAGCCGCTCGTCCAGACCGGCGGTCAGTTTGTCAGTCAACTCAGCTGTGATGGTCTGAGGACCGTAGCCCAGGGAGTCAGGGCGCCGGGGGGGCGAGCGCTCGTCAGGGGGCTCGGGAGGGGGTCCCGAATGCGGGTCAGGGTGCTCTCCTAACCCTCCCTCTCTCTCCAGGATGGAAGGATGAGGAGGGGGAGAAATAAAGGCCCGCTCCTCCTCCTCTCCGACAGTGCTGCTTTCCCCCTCCAACTGCACCTCCACCTCCATCCCTTCTTCCCTCGCTTTCCCCTCATCCTCTGTCACAGTCGCCTCCGCCTTAGGGGTGTCGGGAGCGACGGCGGCGGCACTGTCGCCGGCCTCCTCGTCGGGGGCACTGACGATGCGCGGGAGAGTGCTGTGGTAGCCCGTGTCCAGTGGGTAGTTGACGCTGTCGCCTCGCCGCAGCGGGGTCCGCTGCCTCTCGAAGGAGGAGTGGTGGTAGTGTCTGACGCCGGGGTCGCTCCACTGCTTGTGGCGCTGCCACTGCTTCCGGAGGTGGACGCGGGACCGGTGCTTCTTCAGCGGGGACTCCTGTTGGTCGAACTGGGGATCGTGGCGAAGAAACTGGTGGAACAGCGCGTCCGTCTTCTCGTCGATGCTGTAGTCTCGGCGGTGCAGGGGCGGGGGCTGAGGTGAGGGCAGGGCCGCCTCCCGGGGCGTGAACATTTGACCGTATGGCGACCAGCCCAATGGGCCGGCACCTGTTTCTATGGCAACGCCTCCACTGGCCCCCGCCGACAACTCCTCCTCCTCCGGTTCCTCCTCAAAGAGATAAGACTCGAAGCTGTCACCTATGGTGCTGGTCCGCCCTGCACTGGTGAAATGGTGCCGTTTCTCCAGTGCGGTTCTGTCTTTAGGGCTGCTGCTGGTACTGCTGCTCCCAAACAGACGCAGGTCCTCTGGGGCGCGAGACGGAGCCTCTATTGACACATAGCCACTGTCCATCTGCAGTAGCTTACGGTTTCCCGACTCCCCATCACTGCCTCTTCTCTCTGGCTCCATGCTATCCTGCTTCCTCTTTTTCCTCACGTTCTCCCCCAGCATCTCATCCACATCCACAGCAAAGTCCTTGTCTTCATCTCTGCCCTCCTCTGGCTCATCCCCTAAGTCTTGTGACGGGTAGCTGGGCAGCTCTCCACGCCCTCCCAGGGAGCACACACTGTCGACATCGCTGCAGACTGAGTTTCTGTCATTATTGCTGCTCTGGTCAGAGGCAGCATACTGCTCCAGTGAGGCACGGAGGTTCCAGATGTCTCTGTAAAGGGTCTGGGAGTCCTGGGAGTCCTGGGGGTCCTGGTGTTCAAGCGAGTCCAAGGGGTCGGTGCTCTCCCTCCTGCCTAGGGTCAGTGCTTCGTCCTGGGGCTCAGGGGTCAGGCCTATCACCCCCGGACCACCACGGCTGCAGCTGGGCTCCACCATCACCTCGACCTCTAACCTGTAGTATAAGCACAGGAGGGATGGATAGGCCACAGGCAGAGAGAGAGAGAGAGAGAGAGAGAGAGAGAGAGAGAGAGAGAGAGAGAGAGAGAGAGAGAGAGAGAGAGAGAGAGAGAGAGAGAGAGAGAGAGAGAGAGAGAGAGAAATAAAGAAAGCAAGGGTCAGTACTTACTCGATCCACACATTCATCTGCGATATGGCTATGTACACAGTACACAGGGAAGTGATTTACATGACTTGCTATGGCTGTTACTCCCACAAACTCAACTGAACATAATAATGTCATGTGTTTTTCAAATCCTACGAATTGTCTTGCCTTTAGTCATGAGATATGATGAGGCAATCTGAAACGTACATGAGCAACATGAGATATGATTTTATGGTGTTTTTTGTTCTGGATCTATTGTGATGTTTCTTCTTGACTTGTAAAGTCCATGGGGGCAATTCCATGTGATCTCAGGCTATACTGTACAAATACATTTGATTTGATATGATTTGAGCTCTGTCAGAAGCTGTAAATGTAATATAATGGATTAATTCTAATTATTTATTTGCATGAAAACTTTTCCAACAATTCGAAGGTGACTTCATGGAAATGACTCTGATTTCTACATATACAGAAATGCACAGAATTATGGATTTTGCTTATTTAGATGCTTCAATTTGGCAAATGAAAATAAATGACTCATTAGAAGGTATTAGACATTTTTGGCCAAAGAAATGTCATGATCAGCAGATCCTGCCTTGTCATAAATACGGAACCTAAAGTACCAAAGTCCCAGTGGCCCTTGGAAGTCTTCTCGATACAATGTCATTGTGCGGCCATGTCAGCGATGGAATGGGCTGCCAGATATAGGCCCTGCGTCCCAATCCTCAACACATTCATCCAAATTATACACTTGGGGAATCCCCAACATTTGGATTTAAAAGCATGGGATTGATTTTTAACAAGATCTTGTTTAAACCAGTCTACTGTTTATAAATCCACTTGGAAACAAAGAACAAAAGCACACTTGAGCTTAGGGCAGCAGAGTGGAGAATAGGGACTGGGAGCCGTAGCTGTATCAAGCAGGGCATTACCACAGGTGGTTACCACAGGTCTTTCAGCTATAGAAATGAGTGCAAGGCAGCAAAGCAGTGGGCAGGATGAATGGCAAGGAAATTAAAGCTACCTGCCGAGGGAGGGGGGTGGGGTGGAGGGGGGTGAGAGGAGGCGTGTGGAGGGCCGGCTGGGGCAGTAGGTGACGTCTTGGGTGCGGGCGATGTATTGGATAAGGTCTATGTGGTGTACATCGGTATCGTCCTGGTCGATGCTCTCACTGGCAGCGCGCTGCCGCTGGAACTGTCTCCGCTTAGGAGAACCTGGTAGAACACAAGATGGGGAAAATTGATGGTCATCATAGTGTACACAGGTTATTGTACGTTATTGAATGAATGGTCTTGTGGTTATAGTGTACACAGGTTATTGTAAATGAATGGTCTTGTGGTTGTAGTGTACACAGGTTATTGTAAATGAATGGTCTTGTGGTTGTAGTGTACACATGTTATTGTAAATTAATGGTATTGTGGTTATAGTGTACACAGGTTATTGTAAATTAATGGTATTGTGGTTATAGTGTACACAGGTTATTGTAAATTGTGTACTTGTGTTCGGAAGTCTTGGCCATGTACACAAATCCACCATGACCGGTCTGAGAATTGCTGCAATGTCTAAAAGAAAAGCCAAACAAATTGCCAAATATTGCTCTGTCTCAGCTATTATTGGCAGCTTAGCCACGTGGAGAAGGAGGTGCTATGTGTACCCTTAAGTGTTCAGTGCTGCTTGGCCCCGATACATTTGATTCCCTGTTTATGTAATATAATTTGTGGAACCAAATAAAGTATTAAAATGTGTGTGTGTGTGTGTGTGTGTGTGTGTGTGTGTGTGTGTGTGTGTGTGTGTGTGTGTGTGTGTGTGTGTGTGTGTGTGTGTGTGTGTGTGTGTGTGTGTGTGTGTGTGTGTGTGTGTGTGTGTGTGTGTGTGTGTGTGTGTGTGTGTGTGTGTGTATATAATATAGTATGAGGGGGGTTGGCGGGGAGGCTCCTGTCAGGGGCTCAAATCGCCTTGGAAAGACCAATCTGCGTCACTGAGCCATCTGTTATGTGTGTGTGTGTGTGTGTGTGTGTGTGTGTGTGTGTGTGTGTGTGTGTGTGTGTGTGTGTGTGTGTGTGTGTGTGTGTGTTGAGTGAGTATGTGTGTGTGTGTGTGTGTGTGTGTGTGTGTGTGTGTGTGTGTGTGTGTGTGTGTGTGTGTGTGTGTGTGTGTGTGTGTGTGTGTGTGTGTGTGTGTGTGTACTGTGCCAAGCAAGCCATCTCACAGTTGGAGATGGAGCCCCCCTGCTTAGCAATTGTCTGTTAACGCCACAAGGGAATGCAGTGGAAAAACACGTAACAGAAATAGATGGACAAAAGGGGAAATAAATGGTTAATGATATACATAAGCCAATTATACTGGTCTCTCAATTATTACCATAATTAATCATCAACGTGAAAAATGTATTTATTGCTACGCTTATTTAATCCATCCACTTCCTGCATTGCTGCCAGGTAATACGTGATATATGGCACATCCGGCCCAGGATCCATTACCTCTGGTGTCCAGACTGGAGGCTCTCTGGCTGCTGTCCAGCTTCCACTTCTTGATCTTGAAGTAAGGGCTGGCCCCCTCCAGGCTGGCATGACGCCGCAGCTTGGTGAAGAACTGCAGCACCGGCCCCTGGCTCCCTGCACCACCACCACCACCACCGGGAGAGGCACTGCTCGCTGCAGCGTCCCCGTCGCCCACACTCACGCCGCCCGGGCCACCCCTGGTCCTGGCCCCTGCTCCCATCATCTCAATCTGAGGCAAGAGAGAGAGTGGACGTCAAGAGAGAAAAGCCTGTCAGAAGCAGTGGTGTGTGAGGACAACCTCCACTGACAGTGTCGCTCCACACCCATCGACCACCCTGTTGTCACTTCCCCAGGCTAGCTGACCCTCTAGTCTAACCTCCTCACGGATGGCTCTCTTGTTGTCTGACTGACTGACGTAAATATTCAAACTCTACTGACTCTACCGTTCACTCATTGTTTTATTTTATTAATAGGTAGTCTTAAGACACTGAAGTCACCGTGTCTTAACTGTAATTACTAACAGCCGAGTAACTGTAATTACCACCGTGAATGATGTGGCGCGAGGCGAAAGGCAACGTGCCCAATTTAACAACCGCTGCATTCCTTTATCGTCTCACCGTCAAGTCGTGTCATGTTGAAGAAAGTGTGACTTTTATTTATTGTGAGAGTGAGTATTTGCAGGGGTGTAAAGTACTTTGTTACAATACTTAAGTACAGTTTTTTGGGATTTGTACTTTACTCAAGTATTATTAGGTTTGTATACTTGTACTTTTACTCAATTACATTTCAGAGAAAAAAAAACATACTTTTTACTCCTTACATTTAAAACGCAGACCTACAAAGTACAAAGTACAAATCTCGCAGGTCCAACTATTTTAATTAGTATATTTGTTTCTTTGGCCGAACTAACGTTAACGTTATTAATCCTGCGGCCGCGCTTTATTTAAAAATAGCCAATGAAATCCCCATCAATGGAAAATCAACCCGCCCATACCCATGCTGATTGGTCCTTGTGCAAGACTAGAAAGCGGGGATCTTTGATTAAACACCTGCTCTCAGAATAATAGACAGTCAGAAAAAACGTTTTTACTTTAACTTTTTAGTACTTAAGTACATTTAAAAGTAGAAACTTTTTTACTTTTACTCAAGTGTGTTTTTAGCCAGATATTCTGACTTTTACTTGAGTACGATTTTGAGATGGTACCCATACTTTCACTTAAGTATAATTTCTGGGTACTTTTTACACCCCTGAGTATTTGGTCGGTGTGAACATGAATTGACGCCGCGTGGCGACTTACAGAAGAGGGGCTTTGTTCCTTGGTGCTGGGAGGAGCGGAGGAGCTCTCGCTGAAGCTGCTGGTGACCACAGCGGAGTTGAGAGCATCTCCGGGAAGAGCCGAGCTGGGACTGATACTCCGGCTGGTCAACGCTGTCTGGGGCAGGGGACACAGCATGGGCTGGAGGGAGGCACACACACACACACACACACACACACACACACACACACACACACACACACACACACACACACACACACACACACACACACGCACACACACACGCACACACAGTATTAGAATTTCACTGCCACACTACCAAAGGGTTAACCCTTTCACTGCAACAATACAGAAGGTTAAGCCTTTCACTGCCACATGACAAAGGGTTAACCCTTTCACAACCACACTACAGAAGTCTGTGTGGTAGTGAAAGGTTAACCTTCTGTAGTGTGGTAGTGAAAGGGTTAATGAACGGCAAGCCTGGACTCCCTCCCAGGCTGTCAGTCCAGCTCCAGTGATTGAACAACCGCACCTAAATGGGAAATCAATGCATCTCGCCCATTGAAATGAGCAGGCTGAATGATCCATGATCCCAGTGTTTAGGTACATTAACGTTGATACATTTTCTCTGCCCTAGCCCCGGTTTGATTCATGGTCTAATTGGGCCCCCGGTCATCATGACTAACGACACACCAGGACTAATAGCAAGGCAGCACTGTCACCTGGAAGATGGAGAGTGCTGATTTGGTGGTGGGGCGCGTCGCCATGGTGATGGTGTTCTCGGCTGAGTCACACTCGTGGATGGTGACTATCTTGAGGGCCGGGGGAGGGATGTGGAGGTGTGTGAGCCGGGCGTTCTTCAGGTGATGGAAATCGCCCTCCGTCAGGGTGTACCTGCAGTCAGCGAGATGGGGTTGAGAGTGTACAGCGCTACCACGCGCACACGCGCGCACGCACACACACACACACACACACACACACACACACACACATACACACACACACACACACACACACACAGCACACACACACAGCACAGACCACTCCACTGCAACTCCTTTTGTGTCTGAAAATAATATAAAACTGTTTTTCTTGACCTGCTTGTTGTGCGTCATTCACAACACTTATCCTTTTCGTAAGAGACAAACAGCTAAAGGGAACATCGGGATTTCTGCGACTTCAAACCCTGCAGTTCATCCGCACTCAGTATTTAACCCAACAGAATTAGGCTATTCTCTCAGAACCATTTCCATAACAGTTGGGCTTTTGAGAGGAAAGTGGGTCACCAGAATGAAAGAGAGAGAGAGAGAGAGAGAGAGAGAGAGAGAGAGAGAGAGAGAGAGAGAGAGAGAGAGAGAGAGAGCGTTTTCTCTCCATACTATACATAATGCATTTTTAATTCATTCACTTAACCCCTAACTAACCATTACAGTATATCAGTGAAATGGGTGTAGTGATAATTAGGTAATTCTTTGATCTCTGTGAATAGCAAGATTTGTTTGGCTTGTGTGTGTGTGTGTGTGTGTGTGTGTGTGTGTGTGTGTGTGTGTGTGTGTGTGTGTGTGTGTGTGTGTGAGTGAATGAATGAATGAATGAATGAATGAATGAATGAATGAATGAATGAATGAATGAATGAATGAATGAATGAAAACTTTATTTAACAGATTGCAGAATGGGTACAATACAGTACGGCTCAATACACACAATTGTTAAGGGGATGCAGACCAGAGAAAGACTTTCGTCTTGTTTACATCAGGGTTCCCCATTTTCAATTCATATTGCGGGCCGCCGTGCGTGTGTGTGTGTGTGTACTGTGTATGGATTGACTGACCTGCGTCCTTTCTCCTGGGCCTTCTTGCTGTGGTCAAAGAGCGCAGCCTCGTTGAAGGAGACGCGGCGGCCCATGGTGCCCGTGGAGAGAAAGCGCTCAGTTTCCTGGTCGTGAGAGCTGGCCACTGACAGGCAGTCCGACTCATCCACCCTGATCGTGATCTCTGTCCAGGGGAGAGAGAGAGGGAGAGAGACCAGTGGGAGAAAGGGTTATTATAGTTTTGTATTTTTATTTTGTTTTATTTTGTTTTACATTTTTGTTGTCAGTTCAGTTTAGTTTCAGATCGTTTCCAGAGTTGGTTTGCTCGTTTCTGTTAGTTTTCTATTATTTAAAATAGTTAGCTGGTTTAAAATCATAAAAGAATAATAATAATAATAATAATAATAATAATAATAATAATAATAATAATAATAATAATAATAATAATAATAATAATAATAATAATAATAATAATAATAATAATAATAATAATAATAATAATAATAATAATAATAATAATAATAATAATAATAATAATAATAATAATAATAATAATAATAATAATAATAATAATAATAATAATAACAATATGGAAGGGGGGATTTGGTATTTGGGGCCAGATTTAACACAATGGGGACGAACAACGTATTTATCCGTGTTTCGATTCCACAGAAGCACGGATAAATCCGTGGCAAGTTGTTATCGCTTTTATTCCATATTAATAACCTATTCAAGGTCGCCGAGCGGCACTGCAGATTTACCCTACTCTATGAATTCGAGAAGGTGCAATACCGGCCAGATCCTCTTAGGGGCGCTATCGCGATAATGCAGTGTGCCCTGTGGCTGAACGGATCAGTCTTTTTTTTTTACTTTCAATGGAGATTTCAGTTAGCAGGATTCTAGATGTGCAGCATGTAGCTTGGATTACGTTTTGCATCGCAGATTTCACCATGCAATAATAGGATTTATCATCAGCCAATGGACATATCAATCTACCAGATGGCGATCGATAACAGGGAAATGCTCGGGGGGATCCCACCGGACCACGGCAAGATCTTTTTCACGTAAAGTACATCCTTGTTTTGATAGCCATCCACGGTCGGCCTATGAGGCTAATGAGGCTAACACGGTTATTGGTAATCAATAATCAGAAACGACGTCCCCCGCCCCCCCCTTTCATGCATACATGCGTGAGGATCGTGCCGATCATATGCAGTTTGAGTTTTAACTGGAGCGTATCTATAACCGAAATGCCATTGGATTTAACGTTATTAGCTATTAGCCCATTATCTCGGCTTCCAGGAAATATACTAGACCAAATCCGGTATAATGCTTATATTCACGGCGCTATAAAATGAGAACGTATTGATGATTTTTTTTCCTTTAAGCCATTTTGAAGGGACGGTTTATGGTCTCAATTCACAATGAGAATGGACAGATAGCAATACTATAAAGTATAGATTTAGCTCTACAAACAGCCCCACATCTGTTTACATTTCACGGTCCTCTTGAGATTAATTACACTCATCCCAGTGGCCGTGAAAGTGTTAATAGAATAGGTATTGTGTAATACAAACACTTTGTGAAGGCAATTCTCAAAATGAGATTACATTCAAATGTATTGTCATTATACAGCACAATACACCATCCAACCAGAGTGCAAATGTAACAGTAAAGTGCAATAGTAACATACAATGCACAGGTGATGAAACCCAGACATCTCATTTAGTATTGTCAATACTGAACGACTGCACGCTTGTCAAGAGCCAATCGCGCAATCGTTCAGTATTGACATTACTAATGAGATGTCATGCTAATTATGTCATGTTCTACAGTAGGACTTACTACTATAATACCTAATAAAACAAGTCATTAGAATAATAGAAGCCTATTTTGTTGGAACGATTAATTTAGCATGTATACAGTATGTGTGTGTGAGGCTGCCTCACTAAGCCGTTTCTCCACGCATTTATTTAGTTCTAGCAATAGGAATAAATCAAACCAAAAAATATTAATATCGTAGAGAAGAAGACAGTATGGCATATTAATACAGTATATTCCACTATACAGTAGCTATATCCGTGGCGATCGGTTTAGTTTAGCGGTTTGGCCAGACATGGCCGGTTAGCCTTCGGGAGAGGTGTTAGTTGGACAATGCCTAGGCTAACCGGCCATGTCCGCTTCCATTCATTGTGCTAAGCTAGGCTAACGAGCAGCCAGATAGCTTTCTACTGAACGCACAGAGAGGAAACTGGTATCCATCTTCTTGTCTCTCTCTGGAGAAGATGATAAGCTAATTTCCCAAAATGTTGGCGTGTTCCTTTAAGAGCAACCTCACAGAACTGAATGGGGACTTTACTTCTCATGGCCAGAGATCGACAAGAGGCCTCCTTCCAACTCCTAACCTGACGATCAATGCTTTAACAATACATTTGTATCAACTGTGAAGATCTGACCACGAGCATAATTGACATCTCCAACTCCACCACACTAACTAGTTCTAGTTTTTTGTTTAGTTTGAGTGAACCATAATAACTTTGGTAATTTTACATTTCACATAGACATTTACATTTACATTTAGTCATTTAGCTGATGCTTTTATCCAAAGCGACTTACAAGTTCTGTAATACAAGTCATCAGGAAGGGCACAACTCTATCAGCTGAGTAACAATGTTCATCAAAGTGTTTATGTTTATGTTTAAAGGATCCCCATTAGAGACACATGAAAGAGCCTCTAGTCTTCCTGGGGTCCTGGACAAAACAAATACAATACAAATGTACAACAAAAAATATGAATAAAAAATTAAAACAAAACACAAATTTAAAATTAATACAAATATACAAATTCACATTATAAAATCTAACATTCCAGTAAAAAAATAAAAAGATAAAATACACAGATAACAGTTACATACTTGACATGTTTGCAAGATATCTCTTAATATCTCTTAAAGTAATTTTATTATGTATTGTGGATGAGATGTTTTTCGGCAGAGCATTCCAGAGTGCTATTGGCCTATATATGCCAGTGAGTTTGAGAAAATTAGATTTTGGTGCTGATTTTGTTCTGATGTTACCAGAAGCGTTGTAACCATGTTCAGAAGTAATTTAACTGCTGAGCCAAGCTAGATGGCTTACCAGTGCTAATAATGTTCCGCAGTAGAATGAATGAATGAATGAATGAATGAATTAATGAATGAATGAATGGATGAATGAATAAATGACAACTTTATTTAACAGATTGCAGAATGGGTACAATACAGTACGGCTCAATACACACAATTGTTAAGGGGGTGCAGACGAGAGAAAGACGTTTGTCTTGTTTACATCAGGGTCCCCCATTTTAGAAGACTCATCGATACTTTATTTTCAACTATCAGCCATGCCAGATGTTCATGCATAAAACCAATACTTGTCCTGTATTAACAGCCTAGTGCCAGGCGAGCCGCTTCATTCTGAGCAACCTGCAACTTTTTTAAATTCGATTTTGTAGCTGACGACCAGATAACAGGGCAGTATTCTAAATGAGACAAAACCAAAGAATGAATAACAGATTTCATTGTGGAGGGAGTGATAAAAGCAGAACATTTCCTAGTCATACAAATTCCTCTTCCCATTTTAATGACAATATTATTTATATGTTTAGACCAAGATAAGGAGCTATCAATATTAACTCTGAGAAGTTTTATTGTGTTCACTTGTTCAATTTGTGTGGTGCCAATTGACAGTTTTAACTGAGGATGCATGCCCAACATGTGTCTAGATCCAAGCACAATGGCCTTTGTCTTATAGATATTTAACACCAACTTGTTGCACTCAATCCATTCATGAATGTCTGTTAAGGCCCTGTTTAAGGTGTCAGTTACATCTTGCTCAGATGTAGCTGCACTGTATAATGTTGTGTCATCAGCATACATAATTGTTTAATTTTTTTTTACAGCCAACGGTAAACCATTGGTAAAGATGGAGTATAACAAAGGCCATAGGCAGCTTCCTTGTGGAACCCCACAGTTAATGGGATTCCATTTTGAAAAGCTGCCATTAAAGAAGACTCTCTGTTGTCTCCTGGGTTCCATCCTAGAGGCTAATCTTTCCTGTGACAAAATGGCATCCAATGTAATAAAAAAAGTCAACCAACGAACTCGATTCTTGTACCGGATCTCCTCTCTGGTAAACAAGAATACCCTGAAGACTCTAGCAGGAGCACTCATTCAAGGGTACTACGACTATGCTTGCACCTCATGGTACCAAAGCACCTCAAAGGCACTAAAAAACAAATTACAAACATCTCAAAACAAGCTAGTCAGACTACTGCTTGACCTGACTCCTAGAACCCACCTCACCCCTGCCCACTTTGACAACCTAGGATGGCTTAGAGTAGACGACAGAGTACAGCAACTTGGAATGGGCCTGGTCTACAAGATACACTACGCGACCAAGGTACCCATGTACAATGTCAAAATACTTCCCAAAGGTCAGTGAATACCACGATCACAACACCAGAGGGAGCTCCACAAATCATGTTAAACCCAGATTCGGCTCAAACAAGGGACTAAACACGTTTCGCAATTATGCCACATCAATGTGGAACGCCCTACCCAAAGCTGTAAAGGAATGTGAATCACTACCCACTTTCAAAAACACTCTCAAAAAACACCTACGTGAGACAGCAATTCGAAACTGGCCCCTACAAATGTCCTAACCTAGTTGTACAGTAAATGACCAAGTAAGGCTTTGTCAGTATTCCAATGTACAGTGTAAAATGTGTGTGTCCCCCCTACCCAACCCCCCCCCCCCCCCCCCCCCCCCCCCCCTCCAATGTACAGCCCCCACCCACCCACCCAACCTCCTCCAATGTACAGTTTCTACGTCAAATGTATATACACTCTTTTTCTGGACACTTTTGTATCACAAACAGTACTGTATTTGCAAATCTGATATGTCATAAATGTATAGATGTAGCAGTACTGTCTATCTGTATGTCATGTATGTCATATATGTTATGATGAATTGAAAATGGGGGACCCTGATGTAAACAAGACGAAAGTCTTTCTCTGGTCTGCATCCCCTTAACAATTGTATGTATTGAGCTGTACTGTACTGTACCCATTCTGCAATCTGTTAATAAACTTTTCAATCAATCAATCAATCAATCCCTGAGAGATAATTAATAAACCATGGTAGTGCATTGGAGGTGAAACCATAACACTGTAGCTTATCTACAAGCAAGGTATGATCAATTACATCAAATGCTGCACTGAAATCCAACATAACGGCACCTACTAATTTCTTGTCATCCATACTTGATAACCAGTCATCACTCATTTGCAAGAGTGCAGTGCTCGTAGAATGACCTTCCCTGTATGCATGCTGAAAGGCTGAGAGCAGATTGTTATTGAAAAAGTAATCCATGACCTGTTTGAATACTATTTTTTCTATTATTTTGCTTAGCAACGGTAAAATACTGATCGGACGGCTATTTGGACCATTAAATGTTTTATTTTTGTCTTTTGGAAGTGGGATGATTTTAGCTTCCTTCCATGCTGTAGGATGAACCCCACTGATTAAGCACTGGTTGAATATATGACATATAGGAGTAGCTACAGAGTTAACCACAAGTTTAAGTATTTTGCTGTCTAATTTGTCTATACCGGAGGAAGTGGAATCTGCTTGAGACATAATTAATTTCAAAACTGTTGCTCTATCAATCTCATTAAAGCTAAAGAGACAGTTTTTGCCTTTCATTATTTCTTTCTTTATTAGTGAATGAGATAGTGAACCATCACTACTTTGTAGACATCCTCTTAATTTATCAACTTTATTTTTTAAGAAATCATTGAAGTAGTTTGCCATGTCATGAGGTTTTGTTATGAATTTACCTACAGATTGTATGAAGGAGATTGATGTATTTGATTTCCTGCCCATTATCTCATTCAGTGTTGACCATAGTTATTTTTTTTCATCAAAGTGTTGATATTAGGACATGTATGACAGTAAGGTTAGTTAGGGTTAGATTTTCATTTTTTTTTCATTTCAGATAATGGTTGAAGAAGTGCGTCTTTAGTCGACGGCGAAATATTGGACGGGTTTCGGCTGTCCTAACTGTGGTGAGCAGTTCGTTCCACCATTATGGGGCAAGGACTGAGAATAGGCGGCTTCTCCTTGATGACCCTCCCGGAGCTCGGATAGGAGTGGGTCTGAGATGGCCAGAAGATGCAGAGCGTAGGGGTCTTGAGAGAGACATAGAACATCCCTCGACCTGTTTTAATTTTTGACGTTATTTATTTGCACTAATGTTTATAGCCTCAGATAAGACATGTTGTTTGACACATTGAGATATATTCTAGAATTAGCGTAGCTTCGAGGAGAGGTACATCCTAAGTCAAACCAATCTCACGCAGACATTTTTGTCGAGAGTCGGTTTATGGTAATCTGGCAAAGTGCTGACTGGAGAGGTAAAAAAAATACCTTACGAAGGCAGCTTGATGCCAAAATGTTGGTGCCTTTTTAATAAATCATTTTCATTGGCAAGAGACTGAAGTAAGTGGTTTCCAAATGTCAAACTAGGAGCATCAGCATGTATTTATTCCAGGTATGACACTCCTGCCGACACTAATCAAAATATGGTTTTGACTATCACAATTTGCTGATTGGATAGATCACAAGCTTATGCTGACTAGATAAATATATGCATAGTACTTGTAGCATCCCTCCATCCATCCCCCATCCATCCATCCAATATCTCCTCTTCTCCTTCCCTCTATTTTTTTTTGACGTATTGCCTTCCTCTTTCTCTCCCCTTCCCTCCGTCCATCTCTCTCTCTCTCTCTCTCTATCTCTCTCTCTCTCTCCCTCTCTCTCTCTCTCTCTCTCTCTCTCTCTCTCTCTCTCTCTCTCTCTCTCTCTACAACAAGATACAAGATACAAGATTCCTTTATTGCCTCACAACCAGGTTGGTGGTATTCGTGAGCGGTACAGAGTGTATTAAGCTCTACAGTACATAAAACTGGAACATAGATACATTTACCCCCCCCCCCCCCCCCCCCCACCCCCTTCCCACAATGGATACATAATACAGCACAACATGACACAATAAATACATAAATACAGCACAGCACGACACGCCACAACATAACACACGGACGAGTCTAGTCCATCAGGTCAGGAGCTTGGTTAGTGACACATGCCTTCTCTATTTAAACGACCACATCAAACAAGAGGTGGACGCGGGCTAATACTGCGGCATGGTCATGCTGGACCTACAAAAGGCCTTCGACACTGTCAATCACACCATTCTGATTGACAAGCTAAAAGCAATTGGTTTTGATAGTCTATCAGTGAGCTGGATGCAATCCTACCTGGAGGGGAGAGAGCAGATGGTGGAGGTAAACGGTACCCTATCCCCCCCCCCCTCACAGTAAGCTGTGGTGTTCCACAAGGAAGCATACTAGGTCCGCTACTGTTCCTAATTTATGCAAATGACATGTCGTCAGCTTGTGACTGCAACTTGTTCCTGTTTGCGGACGACTCAGCCCTGCTGGTCTCTGACAAGAACAAGTTACAGGTTGAAAAAACCCTCAGCTCAGAACTAGGCAAAATCTGCATATGGCTCGCTGATAACAAACTATCATTACACATGGGCAAAACAGAGTCCATTCTCTTCGGTTCAAATAACAAACTCAGCAAGACCGACGGCTTCTCAGTTACAGTGGGTGACAATATTGTCACAAGGAAAGAAGATATTACCTACCTGGGTTCCATCCTAGAGGCAAATCTTTCCTGTGACAAAATGGCATCCAATGTAATAAAAAAAGTCAACCAACGAACTCGATTCTTGTACCGGATCTCCTCACTGGTAAACAAGAATACCCTGAAGACTCTAGCAGGAGCACTCATTCAAGGGTACTACGACTATGCTTGCACCTCATGGTACCAAAGCACCTCAAAGGCGCTAAAAACAAAATTGCAAACATCTCAAAACAAACTGGTCAGACTACTGCTTGACCTTACTCCTAGAACCCACCTCACCCCTGCCCACTTTGACAACCTAGGATGGCTTAGAGTAGACGACAGAGTACAGCAACTTGGAATGGGCCTGGTCTACAAGATACACTACACGACTAAGGTACCCTTGTACATGTCAAAATACTTCCCAAAGGTCAGTGAATACCACGATCACAACACCAGAGGGAGCTCCACAAATCATGTTAAACCCAGATTCGGCTCAAACAAGGGACTAAACACGTTTCGCAATTATGCCACATCAATGTGGAACGCCCTACCCAAAGCTGTAAAGGAATGTGAATCACTACCCACTTTCAAAAACACTCTAAAAAAACACCTAAGGGAGACTGCAACTCGAAACTGGCCCCTGTAAATGTCCTAACACAACCCCCTCCAATGTACAGTAAATTACCAAGTATGGTCTTGTCAATAATCCAATGTACAGTTTTGTTTGTACAGTTGTACAGTGTCCCCCACCCACCCAACCCCCCCCCCCCCCCCCCCACCCACCCAACCACCTCCAATGTACAGTCCCCCCCCACCCCCACCTACCCAATCCAATGTACAGTTTCTACGTCAAATGTATATACTCTTTTTTTCTGGACTCTTTTTGTATCACAAACAGTACTGTAATTGCAAATCTGGTATGTCATAGATGTATAGATGTAGCAGTACTGTCTATCTGTATGTCATGTATGTCATATATGTTACGATGAATTGAAAATGGGGGACCCTGATGTAAACAAGACGAAAGTCTTTCTCTGGTTTGCATCCCCTTAACAATTGTATGTATTGAGCTGTACTGTACTGTACCCATTCTGCAATCTGTTAATAAAGTTTTCAATCAATTCAATCAATCAAGTCTCTCTCACCGTGCGTAGGCTGGGAGTCCTCCATGTAGGTGGTGGTGGTCTTCTCTGGGTCATCGCCGGCCCTGGGGGCGACACAAGAGACAGTGGGATCAATGCTGTGACACAGATTTACCCCCTGGAGGAACTGCAGCCAATACACACCGTGCATCGCAGCCACACAGACAAGGCCACAGTCGGTCCACATAGAATAGAATAGAATAGAATAGAATAGAATAGAATAGAATAGAATAGAATAGAATAGAAATACTTTATTCATCCCGTGGGAAATTTGGACATACAAATCGCTCACAGTAAACAGTAAACATTTAGGGAGACAAAACGAGTCACGAATGAAGAATAAAATAAGCCTAAGAATAAAAATACCCAGCTCCGGGATATACATTTCCTATGTTATGTTTATACATTCTAATATAAAGTATACAGTAAAATCTACATAAATCTACAGTAAGTGTACAGTAAGTGTAATATTGAACAGTGTTGTTATGTATACACATTCTAATATAAAATATACAGAAGCCTACAGTAAGTGTAATATTGAATATTGTAAAATATACAGTCAAATATACAGAAGTCTACAGTAAGTGTACAGTAAGTGTAATATACATGAGACTGGCTGCACAGCAGACTGCACATCCTTGGCTGGGATACTATTTTATTCTGTTTTTTTCCCCTCCGGTGTGATGTTGAATGGGCTTCAGCAGCACAGCTACAGATCACCATTGCAGTGTGCAAGTAGGATTTCTAGGCACCGTACAAGCAGCAGGCCACAGGACCCAGTATCTACAATCAGTGCATAAAGCCATTCCCCTGCTGACTGGCTGGCTGGCTGCATAATCAATGAGCGCCTAAATCGTTGCCAGTAACTTGATAACCTCGAGGGCCGTGGGATCTCCGCCACTGACGGTGTAGCACCTTATTGGATCGCGTGTTGCAAACCATCTTTTAACGATACGTGGAAAACACAGGTCAAATACCGTATATAAAAAAAGGAGATGCTTCACTATTGTTTTTAGTATTTCATTGAACAAGGTAAGTCAAACGAATGAACGAGTGAGTGAGGGAGTGAATGAATAATTAATAATTGAATAATTGAATAATTCTTCAGTACAAAGATGGCCTGGCAACATCTGAAGACAGAATTGATGGACACAAAGGGCGGGGACTGTCCGTTATACTGTATGTCTTTTAGTGTGGGGATTATTAAGACAATGAAGCCTCTCAGATCTTGGCAGCTGAGCCTTTATATGTCTGAGAGGGAGAGATCTTCCCCTGGTATCATCTTCAATTGCTGTCTGTCCTCCACGCCCAGATTCTGCTCCATGAGGCAGAAAGAAAGAACTGAAGAGTCTCTTCCCCATCGTTTCTCCCCTTCTCAGGCCATTGTGCTATGTTGCCATTTGTGTGTGTGTGTGTGTGTGTGTGTGTGTGTGTGTGTGTGTGTGTGTGTGTGTGTGTGTGTGTGTGTGTGTGTGTGTGTGTGTGTGTGTGTGTGTGTGTGTGTGTGTGTGTGTGTGTGTGTGTGTGTGTGTGTGTGTGTGTGTGTGTGTGTGTGTGTGTGTGTGTGTGTGTGTGTGAATGACTTGAGGGATATCTCTGTCCACTCAGATTGGTGCTTCTTGGGGCTTTCATTTCCTCTGTGTACTCTGCCTCACCAGTGTGTGTGTGTGTGTGTGTGTGTGTGTGTGTGTGTGTGTGTGTGTGTGTGTGTGTGTGTGTGTGTGTGTGTGTGTTTTATCTCACACGCGTGGCTGGCTGAGACGTGAGATTAATCACAGCCGATGGCTGCTATGAAATCTCATTACACTCATCATTTGTACCAGTCGGCACGATTCCGCTCTGCTCTCCTCTGCTGTGCTCTGCTGTGCCCCGGCAAGTCTCGCCTGCCTCAGTCCCTGCCTCAGTCCCTGCCTCTGTCCCAGCCTCGGTCCCTGCCTCGGTCCCAGCCTCGGTCCCTGCCTCAGTCCCTGCCTCGGCCCCTGCCTCTGTCCCTGCCTCGGTCCCAGCCTCGGTCCCAGCCTCGGTCCCTGCCTCGGTCCCTGCCTCGGCCCCTGCCTCTGTCCCTGCCTCGGTCCCAGCCTCGGTCCCAGCCTCGGTCCCTGCCTCGGTCCCTGCCTCGGTCCCTGCCTCTGTCCCTGCGTCGGTCCCTGCCTCGGTCCCTGCCTCGGTCCCTGCCTCGGTCCCAGCCTCGGTCCCTGCCTCGGTCCCTGCCTCGGTCCCTGCCTTGGTCCCTGCCTCGGTCCCTGCCTCGGTCCCAGCCTCGGTCCCTGCCTCGGTCCCTGCCTCGGTCCCAGCCTCGGTCCCTGCCTCGGTCCCTGCCTCGGTCCCTGCCTCGGTCCCTGCCTCGGTCCCAGCCTCGGTCCCTGCCTCGGTCCCTGCCTCGGTCCCTGCATCAGTCCCTGCCTCGGTCCCAGCCTCGGTCCCAGCCTCGGTCCCTGCCTCGGTCACTGCCTCGGTCCCTGCCTTGGTCCCAGCCTCGGTCCCAGCCTCGGTCCCTGCATCGGTTCCTGCCTCGGTCCCTGCCTCGGTTCCTGCCTCGGTGCTCTCCCTATCTATCTGCATCTAGCTGCTATGATCTCATATTCAAGAGTCTAGCGGCTGTGGGAGGCTAAGTGGTGCAGTGGGCAAGGCGCTCGCCACTAATGCAGGAGATGCTGGGTTCGAGCCCAGCTCTCGGCATTGCTACCAGCTTGGCTGGTCGTTCATACTAACACAATTGGCAGTGTTAGGGGTGGGAAGCTGGTGGGTGGGGATCGGACGTTGTGGACAGCGACTCCTACAGGTCGGTTGGTGCGCCTGCGCAGCAGAATCAGGAAGCAACGGGGGCGGCGTGTCCCTCCCACGCAGACCCTCGCCGCTGAGAGATCGCGCTGTGCAGGTGAAAAGATGCGACGGCTGCCTCCTCGTGTACCGGAGGGGACACGTGATGCAAGGCTTCGTCCACATTGCAGCCGGCCTGTGGGAGGCATGGCCTAACAGCGTTCGAGACAGGGGAGGGTAGAATTGGACAATACGAAATTGGGATGGGAGAAAAATAGAAAATGGGAGAAAAAGTAGATAAAAAAACAAACAACAAAAGATTCTAGCGGCGATGCCTTCTGGAAGAGGAGACAAAGCTTCTAGTGGGGGATTGCAGATTAGAGCAGGATGAACGCAGAGGACCCACAAATAAATTAGCACGAGTATTGAATGTGTTTCCATCTAGGTGTTCTCATAACAGCCCTGCGGGCGCTCTCTCACACATGGACGGCAGGTCGCCATAGTAGGCAAAAATGTTCGCACATTGCGTTCTTTACTGTCCTTGCATGATATTGCGTAGAGTTACATCATTCCTTCCTTTTGTTCTAAATGCTTGAAGCTGCTCAGAAGATCTCTGCATTGTCTGTATAGTTCTTAAGGATTGGTTTGTGCATTGCCTATTTTTGGATGTACTGTATGTATTCTAGTTCTGGCCCTATTCATTGCCGTGCGGTCGCTGTCAACGACAAAGCAATTGACGTTGTTTCTCCTCCAATCACAACAGCTGCTTCCCTCGGACAATGTTTGTTCTGAGGCAAGCAACAGTTGTGATCATAGATATATATAAAGACTCGGAGTCTCCCGCGTAGTTCACCGGTGGCCATCTTGCTAAATTAGACCCAGGCAACTACCACCCTGTTTCTATTCTTACCTCCATCTCGAAAGTCATGGAAAAAAAATTCTACGAACAGGTCGAAAAGTACCTCGCGGAAAAAATGCTAATCTACGAATTCCAAACTGGCTTCAGAACATCCCACTCCACTGACACATGCCTTCTCTATTTGAACGACCACATCAAAAAAGAGGTGGACGTGGGGCAAATACTGCAGCAAAAGGCTTTCGACACTGTCAATCACTCCATTCTGATTGACAAGCTAAAAGCAATTGGTTTTGATAGTTCATCAGTGAGGTGGATGCAATCCTACCTGGAGGGGAGAGAACAGATGGTGGAGGTAAATGGTACACTACCCCCCCCCCCCCTCCCAGTGAGCTGTGGTGTTCCACAAGGAAGCATACTAGGACCGTTACTGTTCCTGATTTATGCAAATGATATGTCGTCAGCTTGTGACTGCAACTTGTTCTTGTTCGCGGACAACTTAGCCCTGCTGGTCTCTGACAGGGACAAGTTACAGGTTGAAAAAGCCCTCAGCTCTGAACTCGGCAGAATCGGCACCTGGCTCGCAGATAACAAACTATCATTACACCTGGGTAAAACAGAGTCCATTCTCTTTGGATCAAATAACAAACTCAGCAAGACCGACGGCTTCTCTGTTACAGTGGGTGACAATATTGTCACAAGGAAAGATGAAATTGCCTACCTGGGCTCCATCCTAGAGGCAAATTCTTCCTGTGACAAAATGGCAACCAATGTAATCAAAAAGGTCAACCAACGGACAAGATTCTTGTACCGGAACTCCTCTCTGGTAAACAAGAATACCCTGAAGACTCTGGCAGGAGCACTCATTCAAGGGTACTACGACTATGCTTGCATCTCATGGTACCAAAGCACCTCAAAGGCACTAAAAACAAGACTACAAACATCACAAAACAAACAAACAAATCAGACTACTGCTTGACCTTACTCCTAAAACCCACCTCACCCCTGCCCACTTTGACATCCTAGCTTAGAGTAGACAACAGAGTACAGCAGCTTGCAATGGGCCTTGTCTACAAGATACACTACGCCACTAAGATACCCATGTACATGTCGAAATACTTCCCAAAGGTCAGTGAATTCCACGACCACAACACCAGAGGGAGTTCCACAAATCATGTTCAACCCAAATTCGGATTTACAAACGGTTTGGTTTATTACAAACGTTATTAATGTGGCTATGATTCTTGTTTGGAAGGATTTTTATTAAAAAAAATTTAATTCATATGAAAGTCCATTATAAGTATGCAGTATGAATGATAACTACATCTCTGACGTTTTTTAACAAACCAAACGGTTGAACATTTAGCAAGCTATGGTTATTTCAATAGTACATGCACTAATAGACATTCATGTTATGAGTGGGCGTGCTACCACCCTGTAGCAAGATGGCCGCCATGTGGCAACGTCGGTGTCCGTTGGCCAGCAGCGCGGATGAGTCATTTAGTCTTTATATATACTGTATCTATGGTTGTGATTGCAGGATCAAGAAAAGAGGGCAGGGTTTGAGATCCAACTGCCAAAGGCACAACAGAGGTTTCCATGTGACTGTACAGCATGTTGTGTATCTCACCTAGCATAGCGACGCCCATCCCTGCAGCAGTACCGGCAGGTGAGGAGGAGGATGAAGATTAAGACCAGCGTTCCTCCCAGGAAGACGGAGAGGATCACCAGGAGGAGCACATAGCTGTCCTGCTGCCCCGCTGCCTCCAACGGGATCGCCTGGGACAGAAAGAGGACGGGACGGACCAGCAACAAGGCAGTGTCAGCAGGGGGACAAGACGGAGACGAGGACACATGAGTCAAAGTGAAAGTGGCATGCATGTGAGGCACCACTAGGGGCAGCATAGTGACTAACCGTGACGGACATTGCCTGACTGTCAATGAGGTGCGTATTGTTGTTAACGGCCGTGAGAGGGTTAGATGCTTCATGCGATGCTTCCAGAGAATCATTTGGGGACCCATTTTAATCTTTCCGAGACCCACCTGCGGGTCCCGACCCACGCTTTGAAGGACATACTGTATAGTGCTATGTAATATTGCATAAGATCGGGGGACATGTCTTAGCTTTAGCTGACAAGACTCAATGGGTCTCATTCACCAACGGACTTAAGACAAAAGATCAGACAGAATTTTGTCCTAGCTCCACTTAAGACATTTTCGGGTCGATTTTGGGATTCACCAACGGTCCCTTCTCCTGGATTCGCTCTTAACTAAGAGCAGGATTTAGGAGCGCTGAAGAGCAGTCGTAAGTCGGACAGACTGGTTTGCACTGTGTTCTTAAGGGCTTTTTATTGGGAGGAATCATGGTGCTTTCATTCATGTCAACTCTACAGGCATCATTGGAATTAATTAATCATAATAATAATAATAAATATGACAATATTTGTATGATAAAAAATGTAGTTTTCCATTTACAGTCATGCCTCAAGAGGCATTGTGATGTCCGAAAATAAATAAAAACACTACACCAACACTGCAAATGACAGTGGATAAATAAATAAGAACTAAAGCTAATCACGTGGATATATCTATAGTGGAATAGACTGTATTAATATTCCATATTTATACCATCTTGTTGCACGCTCCTGGCCACCTGCCGCAGCGTGCACACACACACACACACACACACACACACACACACACGCACGCGCGCGCACGTACTGTATAGTCTAATTCAAATGACTTGTTTCATTAGGAGATAGTAGATACTGTATGCGCTGCCCTATAGTAGTACGTACAGTATGTACAATACACATCTTAGCATGACATCCTAAGGCCGCCACAGAGTCGGGCATACTGTGAGCGGACCGGACTCTGCGCGGCGTGTCCGCAATCGTTTGAGGTTTCAGTCAAGCGTACCACCACCACTTACCAATTTCCTACATCTCTCATGCCAGTTTACTACATTTAATGCAGGTCGATGTCAACCAACACACCGAGCAGCCTTTTGTGGGACACCGGTGCGCAATGCCTCTGTGGAGTCTGGTCCGCTCACGCCCGACTCTGTGGAGATGTCGCGCTAAGATGTGTAACTTACTGTACTGTACTGTACTGTACTGTAGTAGAACTACAGTATGACTACTATAGGGCAGCGCAGTATCTGTGATCTCCTAATAGAACAAGTCATTCGAATAATATAAGCCTACTGTTCATTCATTACGCACGTAAACTATACAGTACGTGCGCACGTGTGTGTGTGTGTGTGCGCACGCTGCGGCAGGTGGCCCTGAGCGTGCAACAAGACGCTATAAATATGGAATATTAATACAGTCTATTATTCCACTATAGGTTTATAGCGTGCTGTGTGATGACAATACATTTTAATATAATCTCATTTTGATCCGTCGCAAAGCGCTTCCTCGCTACCTGTTGAATACAGGGCAATGCCATCCCTTTTTTCCCAGCACGGCCCTCGCATTATAATGAGCTGGCCGGGCGTGTCTGTATGCAAACTAAGTAAGCGGGAACGCGCGTTCAAGTTTGTGAATGAGTGACGTACGTTCATTCAGGTTCGCAGCTATGATCATTTTGGCAAGTTAAGACAACCTCTCCACGCGTTGGTGAATCCGGGGGTAATTGTCGTCGGCTTTCTCTTACGACCTTCCAGGGAGGTTGTCGTAAGAGAAATCTTAAGACAATGTTGGTGAATGATGTCCATTGTCCTATGGCATGTTGACAAATCCTGGATTTTGATAGTAGGGACAGGGGCAAGTGTGCATACTGTACACATATATGCACGCACGCACACACACACACACACACACACACACACACACACACACACACACGCACACACAGTAAAGATGGAATTGAAGCTATGGAATGATTGTTATGATCATATCATCAGGTTAGAGGTGCCAGGTGGGGTAACACATCACCTTTTCATAGATTCTGGCCACTCAGGACGTCCCATATGTGTCTATTCTATCTACTGCATGACACAACAATGGCTCACCATGGTATCCTTGATTGATTGGCTTTATTAGATGTAATGAAAAGATGTACACTAGTACAGTATGTCCACTCCATTGTCATCTCCATGTTTGTAATGTGTATAAGATTTCAAGTTACTGTTCCAGCTATTGTTCAGGTAAAGTGTTCGGTGACGGCAGTGCTGTCTGATGTTCAGTCAACTAAAACATGCGAGTAGGCAGTGAGAGAGGAGAGAGACTGAAACAACATGTGCTCTCTTGTCCTGGGGTTAGATAGGAAGTAGTCTCCTGGGATAGAGGGAGGGGGGGGCATGGTGGAGGGAGAGAGAAAGAGTAAAAGAGAGGGAGGGAGAGAGAGAGGGGGGGTAGATAGAGAGGGGGAGAAAGAAAGAGAAGGAGGAGAGAGGGATAGAGAGAAGGTGAATGGGGAGAGAGAGAAAGAGAGATAGAGAGAGGGGAGGGGATAGAGAGAAGGAGTGGGAGGGAGAGAGAGATAAAGAGAGAGAGAGAGAGAGGGAGAGGGGTAAAACAAAGAGCTTCCCACATGATCATCAAAGCACTGCGGAGCCACTTTTAGCTCA
>NC_140166.1:190847338-190884928 GCF_963971535.1 Notolepis coatsorum
GCTGAACACTTTAATTTAGGTTTGAAGGCTAAAAGTATTTATGAATGAAACCCTAACGCTTAAGACACACCCACCACCAGTCAGAGAGCATCACGTGACGTAGGGAGTGAGGTAAAACCATAGCACTATATAAAAGCTGTTGACTGGGGCCTTGGGTAAAGCAAAGTGATTGAAGAGTTCCCCTTTGAACGTAATCGTGATGGTGACAGGCCTGGGCCTGGCTCAATTATTTTTGGGGAGACACCTCTGAATTGTCTGAATTGATTGTCTGTTACAATCTCTGAGTCCATAGGCAACCCTAGATGTCTGATTGATTGATTGATTGATTGATTGATTGATTGATTGATTGATTGATTGATTGAAAACTTTAACAGATTGCAGAATGGGTACAGTACAGTACAGCTCAATACATACAATTGTTAATTAAGGGGATGCAGCCCAGAGAAAGACTTTCGTCTTGTTTAGATCAGGGTCCCCCATTTTCAATTCATCATAACATATATGACATACACAACATACAGATAGACAGTACTGCTACATCTATAAATTTATGACATACCAGATTTGCAAATGTTATATTGCCTCCATTCATATAACTAATAGGCCTATAGCCTAATATCTTCTTTCGGCTATATAAGACCAGTTAGGGTTAGGGTTATCTTTTGATCCAGTTCATTGAATGCTGATTAATAGCCCCTATGTTTATTGGGAATAATAGCCTGCTTTACTGAAGACAGCTTGTGTTGCCTAAACTGAAGAGGCTAAACGTCCTATCACAACCTCCCCCAGATCCAATTTGTGATACTATCTTAGTAAAATAATGTGCACTTAACAAGTCAGTTTTATTTTATTTTATTGGTGGTGGTGGTTTGGTTTCACTGATCAAACTACTCAACACATTTGGCCTATTATGCCATATGCGCATGGCGCCATCCACTGGCAGTGTGTGCTCAATAACTTGTATGCTGATTTTTTTATTTATTTTTTAATCAGTTTAGACATGTTTAACTCATCATTCACATATCATATTTAATATTATTATATTGTACATATCTGTTTCTGACTCAGGAGGGTTGTCTGTGAGTGTTCAAACTACTGTATACCTCATAAGGTGATATACAATAGACCCGCTCTCAAAGAGCACCTATGGGTGGCTGCAATTATAAACTGGCCCCGGTAAATGTCCAAACCCCCCCCCCCCCCCCTATGCCTACCCACCCACCAAACCCCCTCCAATGTACAGTTTCCTCCCTTTCGGATGTATATATTTTTTTATGATCTCTTTTTCTTACACAGTACTGTATATTTGTATGTCTTGTATGTCATAAATGTCTTGATGAATTGAAAATGGAGGACCCTGATGTAAACAAGACGATGTATTGAGCCGTACTGTATTGTACCCATTCTGCAATCTGTTAATAAAGTTTTCAATCAATCAATCAATCAATCAATCAATCAATCAATCAATCAATCAAGGAATTCAAACCCTGATCCAGATTTTTCTTTACCATGTAGCATATAGGTCTAAAAGGTAGGGTACAGCCTATGGCTCATCAAACAACATTCTCTATAATGTCAACCTTAGTTTCTACCTCCCATCAGGAGAGACCTCAGGTTTGACAGGCAGATCAATGCAGTGGTGAAAGCCAGCTTCTTCCAGCTTCTGCATCGCTGCCAAGGTTAAGCCCTTTCTCTTTCCCCCAGATCTAGAGACAGTAATTCATGCCTTCATAACTTCTAGACTGGACTACTGCAACTCTCTCTACATAGGCATCACTGACTCGGCCCTCTCCCGTGTGACCGCATCACCCATGTCCTAGCCTCCCTCCACTGGCTTCCAGTGTGACCGCATCACCCATGTCCTAGCCTCCCTCCACTGGCTTCCAGTGCGATCGCATCACCCCTGTCCTAGCCTCCCTCCACTGGCTTCCAGTGCGACCCCATCACCCCTGTCCTAGCCTCCCTCCACTGGCTTCCAGTGTGACCGCATCACCCATGTCCTAACCTCCCTCCACTGGCTTCCAGTGCGATTGCATCACCCCTGTCCTAGCCTCCCTCCACTGGCTTCCAGTGCGACCCCATCACCCCTGTCCTAGCCTCCCTCCACTGGCTTCCAGTGTGACCGCATCACCCCTGTCCTAGCCTCCCTCCACTGGCTTCCAGTGCGATCGCATCACCCCTGTCCTAGCCTCCCTTCACTGGCTTCCAGTGCAACCGCATCACCCCTGTCCTAGCCTCCCTCCACTGGCTTCCAGTGTGACCCCATCACCCCTGTCCTAGCCTCCCTCCACTGGCTTCCAGTGCGACCCCATCACCCCTGTCCTAGCCTCCCTCCACTGGCTTCCAGTGCGACCCCATCACCCCTGTCCTAGCCTCCCTCCACTGGCTTCCAGTGTGGCATAGGATTCATTTCAAGGTTCTTCTTTTCATTTACAAAGCACTCAATGGCAAAGCCCCTTCCTACATTTCTTTTTTTTTTTACTTTATTTTTTAGCGTTTATCGCTTTTCTGGTCAAGCATGACCGACAGTTGTAGGGTGAAACGGGAGAGAGAGCAGGGGGAGACATTCGGCAAATGACGGCGAGTCCGGGAATCGAACTCGGAGTCAACCAGATCCGTGACGCAGCACGGAGTCCCGCGACGCAGCGCGGTAACATGGTGTGCTACTGGAGCACCCCCCTTCCTACATTTCTGACCTCCCCCTCCCCTACTCTTGTGCTAGGACCCTTAGATCGGCCAATCAAGGGCAACTTAAGGAATAGAGGGCCAATCTCAAGACCAGGGGCCACTGTGCTTTTTCTGTTGCAGCCCCCAGGCTGTAGAACAGTATCCCTACCTCAGTCCGTCTTGCCCCCTCGATCGAGTCCTTTAAGTCCCAGCTCAAAACGTACCTTTATTTTCTAGCGTTTCCTTGATCCTGTACCTTGCCTGAGGTATTGTACTGATGTGCAATTTTGTTGTCTGTTCCATGTTGTATAGGGGTGTAAAGGTACACGTATCCGTACCGAATCGTTTCAGTGTGTACCCTACCGCCTACCGCACAGAACGGCTGTGTACCGAATTAATACAACGAAATGTTAACCACTAACCACCGGGGGCTGTTTTCACAAATATAATAATAATAATTATTATTAATTTTTTTACAAGTCGATTATTAATTTCAATATAGAATATTTGTTGACAGCCCTACAAGTACAATTAGTTACTGCACACTAAATCACCCCTGAGTGGAACATGGAAAGCCAAACTTTCCCCCACTGTATCGAAAACCCGTACCGAACTTTGACTTCAAAACCGAGGTATGTACCGTACCGCTACACCCCTAATGTTGTATGACCTGTCTGTTCCCCTACCTGCCTTTGTAAAGCACTTTGTTTGGCTTGTGTGCTATATAAATAAATCTGATTGATTGATTGAAGCTCCGGACCTGGAGCGACAGGGCCTTGACTGTTACGCCTCGGGGTATTGAACCCAATATGCAGATACAGAGCAAAGATAGACAGGCCTTGTTCAAACCCCGTTTGGGTATATTTAATAATAATAGAATGGTCAGGTATTCAGGCAGGGGTCGATACACGGGGGGAGCACTCATACAGTCCAGGGGCATGCGCGGGGCAGGAGAATCAGACAGGCAGGGGTCGATACACGGGTACGGAATAGTCAGCCAGACAGGGGTCAAAACGGGCACAGGGTATAGTCAGCCAGGCAGAGATCAAAACGGGCATATGTTCCGGGAAAGGCAAGGAGAGTTTGTCAGGCAGGCAGGGATCAGAGCACGTCTTGTTGAGAGCCAGATAACAGGGTGAAGAGCCAGGAAGGACTGCGGGGAAGGATGAGAACAAGGGTTAGACACGGTCGAAGTACAACAGACTAGAGAACAATACGAGAGAGAGAGAGCAGAATAACATGACTAACTGGGAAATACAAAGTTACGATCTGGCAGCCTCATGACATCTGGGGCGGGGTTATATTACTGACGTAATTTGCCCACAGACATCAATCGCCTGCTCATCTTTTTAATTTTTAATTAAATCCATTCAAAGTGAGAGTGGCCTAAATAGATCTGTTTTCCTCCAGTGTTTATAAACATTACCAAAGTAATAGGGCCTCTATATACATTCACATTTATCTCATGTCTAATGGGAGTTCTTGTATCTAAAGCTCTATCAACTAGATACTATGTCTCCATATTGTGAGAAGTGGGTTTTGAACACAGCCCAATCGCTGAACACAGGAGAGGAGAATGGAGCGTTTCAAGGGGTTTTAATGGTATTTCCCAAGCAGACAAGTATTACATCAGGAATGTGCAATAGACAGGGGTTAGAATGTTCTTGGGGGGTGAGGACAGGTGCACTCCCAGTGCAGCTGTGGGCAGAAGACACAGGTCTGTGTCGCGAGAGAGAGCAAGAGCACTCATTGTGCAGCACGAGATGTCCAGGCAGGAAGGTGCACTGGAACGGGGGTCCTTGGCACAAGAGAAACAGATTAGAGCAAGGAATAATCACAAGAGCAGGTTAGCAGGGCTTCAGGCCGAGACGTCGTACCTAGGTAGTGATACTAACACCACGACGACTTCTGGTCAGCGTCGTCCGGTAGAAGTAGGGTCTTCATCAACGGGGAATGGGATACAGCTGTGAGGAGTGAGGTGCCTGACAGCGTGTGAATCAGGGGGATGAAGTGCAGCTGGGCTGAGTGACGGGAAGTGAAGGGATGCTGGCCATATAAGGGCGTGAGGCTTCCGTGGTGGAAGGGAGGATGAGGAGGAGTGCGTGGTGGATGGAAAGGAGGATGAAGAGGAGTGCATGGTGGATGGAAGGGAGGATGGAGAGGAGTGTGTGGTATGAGGGGAAAAGGAGGGGGAGTGAAGTACGCTTGTGCTGTGACTATGACACATCTATTTTATTTTATTTATTTTGGTGGTTGTGGCTATACTTGTTTACATTTGGATCACTGATTGGTCCTTTAAAGGAGAATGCCACCCATTATACGAATTCACATATTATGTTCTTCCTGTGGCCCAGGACAGTTCTGTCAGTATTTGTGAACATGTACCACTCTCTCCTAAAGTGAGGAATCGGAGAGAGAATCCTCCAATCTATGATGTAACTGGGATGTAAAATATGGGGCTACTTCATAGACAATGAATGGAGCTTTGAATTTGTGAGGCCATGAAATGTGAGCTCTTACACCCAAATGAGGTTTATATTCTAGCATTGAAGGTCTGAACCAGAATTAAAACCTCAGTTGGGTGTAAGAGCTCATACACACATTTCATGTCCTCAATAAATCAGAGCCCCATTCGTGGTCTACGGAGCAGCTCCAGATTTTACATCCCAGTTTCGATAGTCATTTCTCTCTAGCTTTAGGAGAGAGTGGTGCATGCACTCACAAATACTGACTCAAAGTGTCCTGTGGCACAGGAAGAACACTCCCTTGGGGGACCATGATGTAAACAAGACGAACGTCTTTCTCTGGTCTGCATGTATTGTACCCATTCTGCAATCTGTTAAATAAAGTTTTCATTCATTCATTAAATTCACCCTTCCCCAGCTCGCCTATTATGACTACGATTCCCAGCATGCTCTGGGCCACGACCATAAAGCCTTATGGGTAGGTTACCAACGTCCTTGTCTTACCAAGCGCACACTGACTGACTGACTGTACTGTGAAAGCAAGGGCTTTGGGATCACTTTGATTCTGTTCTAGGCCGAATATCATCTACTTAACAAATATGATGGCATCACGGTTTCTCCGTCGTTCTCTCCCCGCGGTGAGACAAGCACGCTGCTACGCCGAGGCGGTCTCCGGTGGCGCCCAGCAGATGTCCTTCACATTCGCGTCCCCAACACAGGTAGGAAACACCGAGGTCGGCGAGGCTCTGCGGGCCCCACTAGCGAGCTAGCTGCTTCATTCAGTGATAAATAGATCTTAGACATAGCCATTGCATCCATGCAATTGTCAATATAGTTGTGCCACTAGCACGTTATTATTGCACACACAATTTTGAGACGACATGACATGCGATGTGAGAGTTCGCAGGTTAGCTATCTAACTAAATGTCAAACTAGCGTTAGCTTCACTTGCATAAGCTTTGACCAAACGAGCACAATGTTCTCGCAAATGATTGCTTCCACCAGTCACCACCTTAAGAGTGCTCTTGTAATATGTTTAAAGAATTGTATTAAATCTGCTACAAGGATAATAAGCTTGATAGCATGAGATCCTTGTTGCTAAGCTGAAGAACTGTCAGAGGTGGGCGGCCACACATCTAGCCTGCTGTATGTTTCAGAGACAGCTTTCACCTTGGGATTCATTTCAGTGATTTTAGGCTTTTTCTTCCCAGAAACTGTTTGAAGAATAACTCAAAGTTGTGCCTAAATTTGCATTGTCTTATCTTTTATGGGCCCCATATTCACGACCTTTATTAATCAATAGCCTCAGAACGGATAATAAAAAAGTCAATCAACGAACTAGATTCTTGTACCGGATCTCCTCTCTGGTAAACAAGAATACCCTGAAGACTCTGGCAGGAGCACTCATTCAAGGGTACTACGACTATGCTTGCACCTCATGGTACCAAAGCACCTCAAAGGCTCTAAAAACAAAATTACAAACATCTCAAAACAAACTGTCAAGACTACTGCTTGACCTTACTCCTAGAACCCACTTCACCCCTGCCCACTTTGACAACCTAGGATGGCTTAGAGTAGACGACAGAGTACAGCAACTTGCAATGGGCCTGGTCTACAAGATGCACTATACGACTAAGGTACCCATGTACATGTCAAAATACTTCCCAAAGGTCAGTGAATACCACGACCACAACACCAGAGGAAGCTCAACAAATCATGTTAAACCCAGATTCGGCTCAAACAAGGGACTAAACACCTTTTGCAATTATGCCACATCAATGTGGAATGCCCTACCCAAAGCTGTAAAGGAATGTGAATCCCTACCCACATTCAAAACTGCTCTAAAAGAGCACCTACGGGAGGCTGCAATTCGAAACTGGCCACCGTAAATGTCCAAACCCCCCCACCCCCACCCCTCCCCACTGTGTATTCTCTCCCCACCGTATGTATATTTTCTCTCCCCACCGTATGTATATTTCTCTCCCACCCACCCACCCACCCCCTCCTAATGTACAGTCTCCACCCCACCGTATGTATATACTCTGTCAGGATCTATGGGTAACAGTACTGTATATTTGCATATCATATGTCACAAATGTAACGGTACTATATACACCTGTAAGTCATCTATGTCCCTATGCCATAAATGTCATGATGTCATGTATGTTGTGTATGTCATAAATGTCACTATGAATTGAAAATGGGGGACCCTGATGTAAACAAGACAAATGTCTTTCTCTGGTCTGCATCCCCTTAACAATTGTGTGTATTGAGCCATATTGAGCCATGGAATTGCACCCATTCTGCAATCTGTTAAATAAAGTTTTCATTCATTCATTCATACGTATCGGTCAATAACATTGAATGGTCATAAGATTTGTCCTCTGATGTAACTATTTTTGTTGGCAGACGACTCCGTCCCAGTCTCTGCTAACATGACTGCTAATGTTAGCATTACTATTAGCAAGTGTAACGGAGGTCCATGAGTAATATCCACAGTCACGATGGACTTCAAGTGGTGTGAAGTGACTTATTTCCCACTGCGTTCATTCATTCTTCTCACCCGGAAATCCACAATGCCTTGCGGTTTTTCTATAACCCTACGTCACACTTTCACTCCCTATATTAACAGTGCTCTTGCTTAGTAAAATGTTTAAAGAATTGTATTAAATCTGCTACAAGGATAATAAGCTTGATAGCATGAGATCCTTGTTGGCAGTGCTAAGCTAAATAACTGTCAGATGGGGGTGGCCACAGATTGTATGTTTCAGAGAAAGCTTTCACCTTGGGATTCATTTCAGTGATTATTAGGCTTTTTCTTCCCAGAAACTGTTTGAAGAATAACTCAAATCTGTGCCTAAATTTGCATTGTCTTATCTTTTATGGGCCCCATATTCACAACCTTTATTCACCAATAGCCTCAGAACTGAATTGCAACATAAATCTAAAATAATGGAAAGCAGTATATGATTCAGGTTGAAACTGCAAACTCTCCTGAAATATCAGTTGATGTATTTGAGCTCTTTGTTCGGCATACATCTTAAAGGGTCACTTCACCAAAAAACAATGCTGATTTATTTAGAAGATGATCTCACACACATCCCTAAACAAAATATTTGGACACATTAATTTAGTTCGACAGTTATTGTCGGTAGTAAAGTTTTTATATGGCCCCCACCCCCAGTGATGTCATCAGGGACATTGAATCCTTGTGTTTCAGCTCCATGAAATTATGTAGATGAAAAAATAGCACTATTTAGTTTTATAGGGACCTTATCATTTCATTGAGCTGTAATTAACACTTCAAACTCATTTACTCTCAATAACTGTCAAACTAGATGAATGTGTGCAAAACTGTTTAGAATCTTTGGATGTGTGAAGATTATGTGCAAAATAAATCTACATTGTTCTTTTGGTGCCCCTTTTTTAAACATAAAAAACAAAACAAGAGTATCAACATTCTGTTTCTGATTTTTTACATGTTCCAACCAAGCATCCAACTATACTGTGTGAAGTTAAGTACATGTATTTTATCTGCTCTCAACCACGACTGTTCTCTACCTCAGACGTTCTTTAACGGAGCCAACGTGAAACAGATTGACGTGCCCACGCTGACTGGTTCATTTGGTATCCTGCCCGCCCACGTGCCCACCCTGCAGGTGCTCAGGCCCGGGGTCGTCACTGTCTTCGTTGATGATGGCTCCGCCGCTAAATTCTTTGGTAAGATTCAGCTTCAGAGTAGAATGATGTAATGTTCATAATCTCATTCTATTCATAGTATTCTCATTACCGTCTCTCGCCAACCAGCATGGCACAATGCCACAGCTCACTGGCCATACTTGGCATTTAATGATAATCGCCTAATTCCAATCACCAAATCCGTAATAAAGTTGAATGGATTAGTTGGGATTACAATCAAAGTTGATTACAATCCCCTATTGCTTGCTGACCAAGATGTCTGTGATTGAATACTATGATTAACGTAGATTTTCCCCACTGCTGAGCTGAATGTTGAAAACGTAACTCACTTTATTCACCAAATACAATCAAAAAGGAAATTGTCTTGGGAGGTATTGATGCAGACTGGCACATACTGACTCAAAGTACAAAGACAACAGGCCCTCACGCGTGCAAAGAGACGATGCTAGACATAAAATGGGAGGATTATACGGCATACGCTATGCACACAGTCAAGCATATGCTGTGAAGTAGTGTTTATTGGGTAGACGATTGCTAATGTTAATGACCTGTTTTGATGAGGGATCAATAATGAAGGTCAAAATGACTCCTAACATCTGCGCATGTGAGAATAGACCTTGTACATACTGTATAGTTGACAGCTTTGTGGTTTGATGTCATAACATTTAGCCAAATGTCGATACCCTCTCTTGCCAGTTTGAAAACATGATGGCATCTTTCTAGTGGTCAAGGTTCTAAGAACATGTAACAAATCTGTTTTTATAATTTTCCTTCCAAAAATCCAAAGCACTTGAGTAATTATGCCCTGGATTGGGCAAATATTCAACTCTGATTATCTGGAGGGAGCAGATTTATTTTTGTAAGAGCAGAACTGTGTGATCACAGGTTCACAGATTGTCACATATTTACACTTACAATGTTTCCTTTTTGGCATTACATCCATACTGCGTATGCACACTGGCATGTACAAGCTGGCTTCAGAATGCCCAAGTTGGCAATCAAGCCTGATGTTAATGACTGGCCAGCTAGCTAATGACAGCAAAGCCTTTTCTTTTTTTGCATACTACGTGTGAGAAATTACTACACATCTCCAATTTACACAGTTACTCCCACAAATGGGTAAACCAGCACTAGGGGCTGCAACGCGTCTATACTTCCCACAAGCAAGTTGTCCTTCCGCGTTGCTCTGATTGGCCACGCACGTTTCTGGTCATGTGACATGTGCGCCCAATCGTGTGACGGCAAGTTCTTTGGACGGTTAAGCTTAGGCGCTCTTTCGAAGTTGGTTAAGGTTATAGTTGACTTAGAGCATGGCGATAGAATGCCAGCCCTGATTCCAAACTCTAACCTTAACCAACTGCGAAAGAGTCGCCTAAGCTTAACCAGTGATAAACTAGGTGTTAGGTCGTTTACAGGCTGCTCGTCATGCAATTGGGCGCACATGTCACATGACCAGAAACGTCAGTGGCCAATCGGATTCGCAAAACGCACGAACCGTACTTGTGGGAAGTATAGATGCGGCTGGGACAACACTATTCTACTTGCATGTGAGGTGGAGCATCCAGCAGGGGTCAGTCATGTCAGTGAAGTATATTCTAGCGCTAATATTCACAATGGGTGTTATCTTCATTATAAAAGATTGTTATTAAAGGGAGGTTTCAGGGTTTTTATCATATTGATCACTAACCAAGACCCCTGAAGACATTTATTACAAGTTATGTTACCAGCTTCCTCTTTAGCAGTGTTCATGCAAGTAAATGAGGGATGAGAAAACGTTATGTAAAATCACATAACTCTTCTATTACTTAATTCTTACTATTGCTAAGGAAATATAGGTGCTTTTGATGGTAACGTTTCATAACTTGTTGCCTTTCACTAGCATGCTAAATGAGACTGTTACTGATTTCTCTAACAAAAACACCAGCATGAAAACTTTCTGACTGTCCTTTAGTGGGGTCCTGATTAGTGATCAGTTGGTTAGGCTTCCCTTTGTAGTAATAATGTTTTGTTTGTGCTATTGTTGCATGTATAGTAACTTTATGTAATATGGTTGCATGTATAATAACTATGTGCTATGGTTGCATCATAGTAACTGTTTATGTGCTATGGTTGCATGTATAGTAACTGTATGTGCTATGGTTCCATGTATAGTAACTGTGTTTATTTGTGAGCAGTGAGCAGCGGTTCAGTGACGGTCAACGTTGATTCTACGGTGCAGCTGTTAGCGGAGGAGGCTTTTCCCCTGGACCAGTTTGACATTGTAGTGAGTATCTTCTTTACATGGCAGCCACCTCACACACACCTTCCAGTGCTCCATTCCAGTGCGCCGTCTTTAAAGGAACACGCCAACATTTTGGGAAGAGAGACGAGAAGATGGATACCAGTTTCCTCTGTGCGTTCAGTAGAAAGTTATCTGGCTGCACGTTAGCCTAGCTTAGCACAATGAATGGAAGCGGACATGGCCGGTTAGCCTAGGCATTGTCCAACTAACACCTCTCCCGAAGGCTAACCGGCCATGTCTGCTTCCATTCATTGTGCTAAGCTAGGCTAACGTGCAGCCAGATAGCTTTCTACTGAACGCACAGAGGAAACTGGTATCTATCTTCTTGTCTCTCTCGAGAAGATGGTAAGCTAATTTCCTAAAATGTTGGCGTGTTCCCTTTTAAAGCATCTCACCTCGATAGACTGGAACAAGATGTAGACGCTTCTGCATGTGGATTAACGACCACTTCCTCCCATTATCATATCGGCGCCTCCACTGGCCACAGATGTTAGACTTTTAATGTGACAATATGTGTTTCTTTAGCCATTAGATGTCTCACTACTGGGTGAGCTTACATAGGATTACATAGGGATTACACGAAGTTCAAGTCAAACTAGGCATTGCAGCTCTAATATGACTCAAGATCCAGCAATTGCATGTTTTATTTCCTGTGTAAAATGTTGTCAGAAATATATTTTAGGTTCAACTTCAGGTAGAAAAAGAGAGGTTTACGAGTGAGCAATCCACCATTTTATTTTTGAAAACTGGAGCAGTTTTCCGTCTTGTGATATGGTTTCAACTTTCTCATTTAAAACTATAAATCATCAATCATAAGCTCTTTAAATCCTACAGATTGCCAAGATTAGCCAAGCAGAATGATGTAACACAATATAAGAGCATTGTAGCATGAAGGCAATATCGATCTGTTGACTTGCCTAGATAATTGTGATGAATTGAGAATAGATCACTTGACTCCTCCACCCCATCTGCCCCACCCACCAAATCCCTTAGTTTGTCAGCTTATGGCCTTCAAGAAGCAATCTCTGCACCTTTGGGGTTGGGGAGTTCTCCTGTGATGGAATCCCTGACCCCTACCTGTCAGACCCATGGAATGTATGTAACCGAGCTCCATAGGGGTCTGAAAGCGGCACATTGAGAAATAAACAAATGACTTGCCGGCAAAAAAGATTGTCATGAAGTCAATTTGACTTACTGTGGTGATGTGAGGGTGTCTTGTCTCATGCTGGGGGGATTCCTGGTGCTTTGATTACATTAAAGTACAGGAAAAAGACTTTCTCCATTTTTATCTGTTACCAAGACAAAGTTTAGAATAGCCTTCATGCACAAGCTGTACCTTGTGCTGCTGTTTCTAGTACAGAGAGGAGCACAAAATAGTATTTTTCCACACTTTAATGTGATTATGGTTCCAGGAATCCCCCCCCCCCCCCCCCAACATGAAAGACAAGACACCAACACATCACCATGGTAAGTCAAATCGACTATTGACGACCATTTTATTTTATTTTAGTTTATTTCTCGATGTGAAGCGCTCAGACCCAATAGAGAGTTAACTTGCGTACATTCCATGGGTCTGATGGGTCAGGCTACCCTGACCCCAAAGTCAAAACTGCTGACAACTTGAACTCTTTTAGAACAGCATCAAAAACACACCTGCTCCGAGTCCGACAGGCTTTTGATTTATAATTACTTCTTTCCTGGGTTTTGCTCTTGCAAATTTCTTTGTAGCCGTTTTTGTTTTCTCTACTAATGTGTATTTTAAGTGCTTTGAATCTCATCAGAAACTGCAAATGACAAATTATTATCATTGTTTATTGCTATTTTATCACTATGATTATAAGCAGATATGGTCGTGTCTGAATATATATTTTTTTACCATATGGCCCTTCTCTCTCGCCTATCCATCATCTAATTCTTACCAGATGTGTCAACCTGTATGAACAAACTCAAACACTTTGTGTTTTACAGGAGGCCGTTTCTAAAGTGTCAGTGCTGAGTATTCCAGGATGGAGTCTTTTCATACTTGTGTAACGTTATATGATCGGATGAGAACATCATATTATCATGAGGGTTCTGAAATGAGCTTGGATAATCGGTTTTGATTCACATTATTTGTATAAAGATGGAACACTGCGACCATTATTGTCATCCTTTTTACTTTCTCAGTCTAATGGTTTGTTGGGACGAGTAAAGGTGTTGACGCATTATAGCGTCAGAATGTCAGTTACACTTGGGTTTGTCAATTCGGTATGCACCTCTGTTTGTATGATCCGTGTCCAATGTGCAGAGTCATCTGTAATTACTGATCCATCCACCTAGTTTGCGGCCAGGCAGGCAGACGACCTTTGACCCTGGATTAGATTTGGATTGTTTTTTCCTTTTCCCCTATCATCACGCTGAACCCAATTAATGATGATCTAGCCTCTACTCTTTGGCTCCCAAGGCCACTTTTTTTTTCTAGTTAAAAAAAAATGCCAATCTTGTTCATACCAGGCTTCATTATTACATATTCACCCCAGAGGTGACTTTCCGTTTGACCTTGGGGCGTTGTGGCAGTGTCACCGTCGACTTGACTTCATAGCGATCGACAAGTTATTATTTCCCTGTCTTCTTCCACTCCGGAGATAACAATGCACGCTGGTAATGAGGAGGGAAAGGTCAGTCACTGTTGAGTTATAGCACATGTGTCAAAGCCCCACTGGGAGACCTTTAACTCCCAGCTATGTTTGGCATTTCTCCTGTCTAATCGCTACTGTGACAAATGGAGCTTTCGGAGCAAAGAGATGCTGGGAATTTGCTATGCTCTCCTTTACCCCCTTTTCACGTCTTGCGCTCCTTGACCTCGCTCCACTTGTGTTTTCTACTTGCTCTAACCTCGAAGGTTTTTAAGCGATAATAGGATGTTTTTCAGACTCTTATTTCCGCCTGCTAGGACAGTCTTTGACAAAAAGGTAATTCTTAAGTCGACTTGTCGTAAGGTTTTGTTGACTGAGTCGTTCTATACATGGGAGACGAAGGAAAAATGGTGCATTTGATTATCGTTTCCCCCTGATATCCATTCCCTCTCGTTTGTCCTCAGGCTGCCAAGGCCAACCTGGAGAAGGCCCACTCTGAGATGGCCGGTGCGTCTGACGAGGCGGCCAGAGCCGAGGTCCAGATCAGCATAGACGCCAACGAGGCCCTCGTCAAGGCTCTGGAGTAGACCTGCGGTACGGCACCTTGAAGCAGTACCATCTGGTTGTTGTTGGAGGAATAACAGCTACTTTTTCACCTTCAGTAATCAAACGGGGCCATTTACATCCATGTGTTTTTATTTGCGGCATCTGTATGTGTTGAATGAAATCCTATGTACAATACTTCTTTTTTTTGATGATATACTGAGGATATATTGAGGATATACATAGCTGGCTTGTTATGTCCAATGGCGAAACTGTAGTAAAGGACCAGGCATGGTGACTCGTATACAAATCAAGATCGTGTTGAAATCAACAGCAAATGTTATTCAGTCAAGCACTTCTGGGTAGCCTAGTGTTCTGTGTTGGGAGGTGTATAAAACATACTTACAGGCATTGTATTTTTCCCTCCTCTCCTAGGCAACCTTTTGTGTCCTTGTCTTGTTTCCCAACTTGGCCATGTCGGTAACCCCAAGACCTCACACTTGCTTTGTACAGTGGATGAAATTATACCAATAAATTTATTTGGAATTACCCGGCAGTGTTTTTGTCCTACAGTATGTTCCTAATTAATGAAGTTTGTGTCCATATTGTTGGGAAGATGCTATGCCACAATGGTTAAAAAGCTCATAATTCAACGATATTATGGAGACTGTGGTATTTTGCTATATAAAACATTGGATCTGCGGTATTTTGCTATATAAAACATTGGATCTGCTTTAGACTGAATACACAACAAAATCTGGTGGCTATTATCCAGTTTGCTTGATCTGGCTGTTCCATGTCGTTGATGTCCCAACTAAGATATTCATCAAATAAAACTGTTCAGCTAGATCAAGCAAACTGGATACTAGCTTTGTCTACACAAAGTTAAGAATTCTGGGTTTTATTCATAGTTCTAAGCAGACTTATCAATGCCAAGAAACATCAAGCTGGTCCAGTGTTTTTTCTTAGTTTTGTTTCTATCTGACGGTACTGGGTTTGAACCTGATGGGGAGGCCATTTTCTGTGGAGTTTGTGTGGTTTCCCTCCTGATAATCCTGGTTCCTCTCATACCAAAAGGCTTTCATGCTAGATACACTCCTGCCTGGCAACAGTGATCTGCACCTGCACAGTTTAGTGTGATGGAAAAAAACACATTCATTCCAATCTGACAGTTCACGCCGCGGTGGCCAGGGATCAGATGCATGTATGAATGTGGCCCACATCTGATTTGAAAAGATCAGATTTTTGTCTTCACACTGCCCAGATCTGTGTAACATGATCAAATCTGATTTGGGCCACTTTGACATGTAGTGTGAACGTGGCGTTGGCCTTGGTCCTGCACCAATCGGATGTTCCGACATGTCGGGGAGTTCACCTCTGGTTGTACGCTCGGCTGAATGTGCCTCTCGGTCCTGAGAGGTGCTGTTTCCGTACCAGGTGGTGATATTCCCCGACGGAATGCTCTCAATGGTGCAGTTATTTAGTATCTTGGGGGCCAACCTCAACCTCCCAAGATGTCTGAGGAGGTGGAGGTGCTGCTTCTTCTCTGAGATGTTCAGTACAGTCTGTTTAAATTCAGTGAAATGTTTTAGTTTTTTGGCTCTGTATTCGGGCACATTAGATTTGAATTGTAACAATGCCTGCGGTTAAAGTGCAGACTGTCAGCTGAGGGTGTTTACATCCATTTCGGGTGAACCATGTAGGAATTGTAGCATTTAAAAAAAAAATATATATATATATAGTCCCCCCTTTTTTAGCAGTACCTCAGGTTCCCAATTAAATTAAAAGAAAAGACAAATGTATCTATAAAAAAAGGCTACAATTCAATCCAATTCAATTTCTTTAATGACCACCCAGCCAGGCTGGTGGAATTTGGTTTCAGTGCATTGCAGTTCCAACATAAAACATAGAACATATAACATCACTTACACTGTACATACTACATGCAGTTAGGAGAAAACACAATTACATAGATTAATTCCTACATGGTTCACCCATTATGGATGTAAACCCTCAATATTAATGCTGAAAGTCAGTATCTTAACCTCATATCACTTTTTGTTCCATTTCAAACCCAATGTGCTGGAATAAAGAGCCATTTTGCTGGACTCCGACTCATTGATTGTAGTATTATGTAAGGTTGCTCACCTGCTCCATTGATCCTGCGAGAGTTGCAGTTCCTCATCTGCCTAAATGGTTAGGGTGGGTCAAATGTAGAAGAATAATTCACCCACGGAATTAATAAAGTATAACTTAACTTAGTAAAGGAGATTAGGAGCATTTGAACCAGCTGGAAGGGCCAAATGGAATGTCACTTCTGTCTATTGTTTACAGGCTGGATCCTGTAATACTATTTTCTGCCACTTGGTGGCAGTTGATGTCCCTGCAATACCATCACCCACTAAGTACTTCCAGTGGTGTGCTTTTTTTTATTCACATCAGGACATCTCTTATAATTCTTAACACCCCTTTAGGAGTGGGAATGAGGGATTGACATTTCAATCACAAATGTTAAGTGATTTATGTGAAATATGAACTTATTAAAAGCGACTTGCTTCCAGTCTTTGAACTGTGTTGACGCAGCAACTGATCTACTGAACCTAAACAAACAGTCACCAGTCAAGTGTGGGAATGGGGGCAGTCAGCTGGTTGTTTTGAACTCCATCTCTCCCTTGATGTGCTATTATCATTAAAGGCGTTAGCAGGGCATGTTTGCTTTATGAGTCAATAGGATGACCTCAGGCTTCTGTGGCAGTGCCAGGAAAAGTGGCCCTTCAAACTGCCCACCCTGTGGAAAACTGGGCCTTTCTCTGGTTTCATAACCATAGGTCTCATAACAGACTTGCTCCACGAACGGTCGACATCATCCACGCGCCGACTTGAGGCTTTCAGACCCCAAACCAAACCACAGCTAGTCACGACTCTCCAGAGGCTTTAATGATTATGTGTGTGTGTGTGTGTGTGTGTGTGTGTGTGTGTGTGTGATCACCCTAACTTTCTCACTTTATATGTATATGTTGTGTCTGTCCACTATGTTTGTTAATTTGTTACCTCCCCCCCCCCCCCCCCCTTATGTAAAGCGACCTTGGGTCCTCTGAAAGTCGCTATATAAAACGAAGTATTATTATTATTATTATTAAACTTAAACACTGCTGCAACCACACACTGCTAGCTGCAGCCATGATGAAGCGGTCACCTAGTTGCTTTATAAAGCCCACTCATTATGGAGTTATTACACACCTGAGCCTGGCAACTCTCCCCGTTAGGGAGTCACTGTTCAGTTACTAGTCAGCTGCTTTTAGCCACTAGAAAGGGCCACCGACCAGGCTAATGTCTAGCTCAGAGGTGGCCTGTAAGAACTGTTATGGTGTGGAATGTAAAGATCATCAGTCCCCGTCTATATTGATGCTAGATTAATACAGACGGGTGACAAATGAAAAGGAAAAACTTGATGAATAATTGAATGGAGAAACATAACAAATGCAGATGCCTCCACACTGGTGTGCTGCATGACACACTTAAGCAAATAACAGTTGAAACTTGACATTGAGCTTCAGTCACAAAGAACATTTCTATCCTGATGGGAGTGGTCTCTTCCACTGGGCACAAGGGGTCACTGAATGGTTTGATGAGTATAGAAATGATGTGAATAATCAACACGGTCTCATCAGAAAACGTAATTACAGTACTAATCTCGACCACAGGGAAAAAGGTACATAATGTACATTATATTATAGCCATACGTAATATATTTATGTATTGTATAAATAATATATTTACATTTTATATTGGCGAAAGTCTTATTGTTAGTTTATGGTAACAGGGTGTCTCACTGTCTTGGTCTAGTAGTGAGCTCACTTGCTCCCCAGCATTGCTAGTTTAGTTTGACTCCTGATTGTGCCGTTTTGTGCAGTTTCTTTTCTGGGACTTTTGCGGATACGAAGCGTAAATAAGTATACAATACATAAATATATTACATATGGCTATACCATAACATACATTATGTACCTTTTTCCTGTGATTGATAAGTACTTTATTTGTGTATTTTAACCGAGATTGAGCTGGAATAATATGCTATGGCCTTCACAGTCACCAGATCTCAACCCAATTGAACACCCTATGGGAGATTTTGGACAAAACTCCAAATGAGGGAATATCTTTTGGAGGAATGGTGTTCCATCCATCGAGTTCCCTAAAGACTTGTAGAATCTATGCCAAGGCGCATTGAAGCTGTTCTGGTGGCTCGTGGCCCAACACCTTACTATGTTGGTTTTTTCCCCATCTGTACCTGTAGGGGGCAACAGTGGCTCGGGAGGTAGAGCAGTCATCTGGTAATCCAGAGGTTCCTGGTTCGATTCCCGCTCCTCCTGGGCAGCTGTCGAAGTGTCCTTGAGCAAGACACTTAACCCCTTATTGCTCCTGATGAGCAGGTTGGCACCTTGCCTGGTTGCCTCCGCCATCGGTGTGTGAATGGGTAAAATATGAGGAACAAATTGGATAAAAGCACTATATAAATGCAGCCATTTACCATTTTACCTCAACATTTTGTAAATACAGCAAAATATACACAATGTTGTATAAATAAATATAGTTTCTCCTGACTGATAGATTATAAAAGAATGTATTTTGGGATAGTGACAGTGAAGACAACTGAGAACACAGATGTGATTCTGAATTTGCAGAATTACTTGAAAAGTCAGTTTCCAATAATAAGAAGAGGACATCCATGCCAGCCAGCTTCCATTTATAGTCTGGCCGGGATTTATGGCAGTTTCCATTAATAAAAAAAGGCTTTGACAGCCTCACACACATCCTGCTCTCTGTTCCCCTTTCCTATCTGTCTGCTTCTTTCATTTCTACCTCCTTCTTCCTTCCAGTTCACACACACGCACGCACGCACGCGCGCACACACACACACACACACACACACACACACACACACACACACACACACACACACACACACACACACACACACACACACACACACACACTCACACTTGATACGCTCACTTATCAGTCAGCCTCGGGCCCTGCAGACACAGGGGTGTGTAACGCGCCAGATAGGCGAGATGAAATAGCCTTGTCAAAACCACCACTTCTTCTTTTTATTCAGATTTATGATCGAGGGACGAGGGCTGTTGAAAAACCCAATTCTATTTCAGTGTTCCTCCTTCTATAAGCTCCAGTGCCCCGAGTCGTCATCGAAAGATGAAGCAGAGAAGTACCATGTGCTTTCCATGTGCTTGCTTGTTTCTATCGCTCGTTGGCTCGAGGCGGCCGCTTGTTGTTAATAATATTGGGGGGGGGAGGGGGGTCTGGGAGAAAGGTCACGATAACAGACAGACTATTGTGTGTTATCTAGCTTACCCTCTGACTAATACTGGTGTTGTTGGGACTTGATCTGTGTCTATGCTAATTGATTTTGAACAGCTTCTAATATTAGTACATCTTGTTTTTTGTAGAAGTTAGTAATGGCAACAGTTCATCAGTTGACTGTCATCAGGGGTTCATCATGTGTTGGCCACGCTGCAAAGCCGTATACCTCGTCATCATTTATAAACCTTAACCTATCCCTTAAAGGTGCTGTAAGTGGTATTTATTTGTTAAGATAAGTGGTCTACATGTTAAAATAATAGCTCTACATTCCGACAGTCATCACAGGTCAGTAACATGGGTCTCCCAGTCTCCCTGCTCTGCTGTAAACAGATCATACACTTTATCCAATCAGGAGAGATAACTCCACACTGAATAAAACGGTCTGACAAAAATAAGAAATAAAAACTAGTTTTAAGCAAATATGTGCTTGTAGGTAAAATACTCTGCCAATGCAGTAAGCAAATCTGGCTTGGCAAGTTTTCTTGAAAAAAGTAAAAATATCTAGGGTTCTCTCTCTGATTGGATAAAGTGGAACGGGATACCAGAAAACAAAGTCTGTTTACTGCAGAGCAGACGGACTGGGAGACCCATGTTACTGACCAAACACGCTAAATCAGTGATGGTTGTCAGAATGTAGAGACACTTATTTTAACAAGGGATACCACTTACAGCTCATTTTACCTGAACCCTAACCTTAACTGTTCCCACCACCTACACATTCAAAAGAAATAGTTGAAAGTCTGTCGAAACAACCCTGCCGACTGACGGTAAGTTGAAAGTCTTAAGACGCCGGTGGCCAGCCCACAGTCCACTGACACTACTGACAACATAGTCTACAATGGACTTGTGGTCAAATGTTTAAATAACTTTGTATATATATTTGGAACATTTGCGAAATGACCACAAGTTACTATTTTTGCGAACACCTTCTGTTCCATATTCATGGGTCGTCTAAGTCTTGCTGAAATGGCAAGGGGTGATAATGTACAGTGGACACGCGACATCCTCACCCTCCTCGACACGCAGAGTTTTTATCATTTCACCCCCTGCAACCAGAGCTGCATTAGGAGACCAGACGGGGTCATCCCTATGTTCCCCCGGGTTCTATGTTCCCCGCTCCCGAAAAAAGGGTCTATGAGTGGACCAGTGAGCGCCATCGAGTGGGCCGCGGAGGCAGCCTAACCTACTGCCAAAATCAATGCTTAAATTTGTGTGTTAGTACTTAGTAGTCGCCGCAACAAACGGTAGAATTTCGCCGGCATGGAAACAAGATAAATGGAATTGAGAATGTTTCTGGAGGAAAGAGAATAATATTGTTGGCTAGGTGGTAGGCTATTGATTGGGTGTCTGTGGTTCAAACGTTAAAGTTCTATTTCTAAGAGAACACTAGCGACAGAGTTGTGTGAGGGTGTAGATGGTGCATGTTTTCTGTAGGAACATAGGACCCGGGGAACATAGGACCCTTTTTATCGGGAGCGGGGAACATAGGACCCGGGGAACATCGCTCCCGACCAGACAATCACACACTATGCGAAATTTCTAAAATGTCATCGAATTACTAATATGCCTCATGAACAAACCGGCTAAGCGGGGAGTTTAAGTACTGTGCGTTGACATAGAAGCGATGGAGTGCTGTACTGTGACACAAAAGTGATAATGGAGTATCCAGCGAGAGCTCTTACTCAATCTACCCGCCGCGGACGGCCGTGCGATAAAAGGTTGCATTGTCTGCACCCAGGAGAACATCAGAACGTACCCTCCACATCTTTGAGTGGTGCTCTTGTGCAACAACAGCAGCTTGGAGCTTTGCAAAAGCTCAGTAGGCTGTATTTAATGAGCCTCTCTGTGCAGGACTACTGACCCAGGATCACTGACCACCAGCTCATTAAGCATCTCCTTCGTTATGGTCTGAGAGGCAAAAATGGTGCTTCATCGACAGTGATTCTTTGCTCTCTCCACACTGTCTGTCTATCTGTGTATTGGTGTGTACTATTCCACAGTAGGAGGTAATAATATAATAACAATGCAGGACCTCTTTAGGGGTCTTTAATCGGCATGCAACGAACTGGACATGCAATTGGAGCGGCACACACGCACCGGGATACTACACACACACACATGCATTGTCTTTCCTCAGTCGCCGATGCGATAGAGTCTCTGCGCCTAACCCATCCCGTCGTCCTTCCCCCCATGGGCAGCCGGGAGCAGATAGGGCGTCAACGTGAGCCGCGCCCCGGGGACCAATCCAAGTGCTCCTGTCCGTCTTCGTCAAGGACGCCACAGCTTTAGCAATCTGTTGTTGTGCATGTTTTTCCATTGGGTTTATCTTATCGGGGGGGAAACCCTTGCGAGCATGGGGAGAACATGCAAACTCCACACTGAAAGGCCTGGGAGATACCCCACCTGGGTACCTGGCATCATGGAAACCTGGTCCCCAAGCGGGAATCGAACCCTGGACCTTCTTGCTGTGAGGCGACAGTGTTAACCACTACACCACCGTGCCGCTGAGGTACAGTCCTATGGTGGAGAATTCCTTTCCCACTGCAACTGATCCCTAGCCCCTTTCGGTACTGTAAATCACGCCAACATCGTTGGACGAGCTAACACTTTGTGAATCAACAGTCCCATCTATGATGATGTAAAAATCCCACAATTAATTCTGTTGCGCTGTTCTGCAACAAAACGATTGTCGTACAAGTGTCGCACAGACATTTTATCACAGCGCAGGCGCACCAGGCAGCCAAAGCTGGAAGTAATGCCGTTTTGAGCAGTGTTGACAAGTTTATTACAATTATTTAAAATGTTTATTAGCAACGCTTTCAAATCCTAGCGTCTGTCTGTCCGAAACCGTCGTGCAACTGTGAGTACCTTTGAAATTTCTGTGCGACACTTGTACGATGAGCGTTTTGTTGCCGAACAGCGCGACAGACTTAATTGTGGGATTGTTACATCATCGTAGAAGGCACTGTTGATTCACGGAGAGCTTTAGCTCGTCCAATGATGTTGGCGTGATTTACAGTACCGAAAGGGGCTACCTGATCCCAAGCACAGTTCACGAGGTTCAGTGTAATAACAATATCTACGCAGGGGAGCAGTGATGATTCATGATTACATCAGTGTAGAATAGTGCTGACTAATGGTTAGTCAGAAGGCTCTTTGGTGTGGCAAATCTGACCTCAGTGTTAATTCCCTGGTACTGTACATGAAGGTACTGTACTGTACAATACATACATATCGGGGAGGCTCCTGATGGGAATCAAACTACTGGCAGTGTTGGTGCCGCGCTGTACCCATCGATCTATACAGGACCACAAGGACATCTGATATTAAACTGATAAGAACAGATATATATATAAAAGAAAAAAAACAGAAAACAATATGCTATTAAAAGAAAAGATGTGCTAATGCCGAGTGTCACTGAAAAAACAACAGCTCAGAGGCCAAGTCAAGTTCAGAGCTCATAGACAAAAGCTAAGGATGAATCAGGTGGATATAGGAGCAACATGAGGTCATGTACACTGCTGCCATGACACAGGCCAGGGCACGGCTATCCACTAGGATGTGACACGTGTTATTATTATGCTGGATGTACAGACTTCCTTCCTGTTGCTTTCTCGGACCTTTCATGTTCTCAGGGCAGATTCACTGTATGCTCTTTTTCTGCAATGCCCTGCTTCACGCTCATAGCTACACACATTCACGCCTGGGAACTGCCGCAGTACAACCCATGGTAATAAACTAGGGATGCTCGATATTGGCTTTTTTACCGATACCGATATTGTCCAACTCTTCATTTCCGATACCGATATCAACCGATACCGATATATGCAGGGCCCCCCCCCCCCCAAAACGGAATAATTTCAGGTAATTAACATTACATATCTCTTGTCGTGGAATTAACACAACATTATGCATACTTTTTACAATAAAAAAATAATCCGAATGTGTTCTTACTTGCTTGCCTGGGTAAATAAAGGTTAAATAAAAGAAAAATAATAAAAAAAAAAGTATTATTTCTTTTTTTTTGAAAACCGATACAGATAATTTCCGATATCACATTTTAATGGCAATATCGTCCGATAATATCGGACATCCCTATAATATCGGACATCCCTATAATAAACCTTTGGCCACTGAGCAGCTTTGCACTGGAGCGATTGGGGTTAAGTGCCTTGCTCAAGGGTACTCCAGCGGTTCAACTTCATTTCCCCTGCCCAGATTGTCCTGCCAGTCCGGGGAATCGAACCGGCAATCTTCTAGTCACAATGCAGCTTCCCTTCAGCAAGGCACTGACCCCCTCCCCATTGGATTCAGGCCTTTTTTGATACGAGATACCCCGTCCTGAGAGCTATAGGCCTGGCTATACATGTATGGAGCAACTTGTCGCCCGCCATTATCTGACTTAAAACACTGACGAGTGGCTCTCACTGGGTACTCTTGTCACAAAACCTCTTCATCGCTTTTATATCAACACACTCACTGTCCTGTGGTTTTAGCCCATGAAATCACGAGACGCACTTCACACCCCATTGACATTTCTTTCACTCCTCGTATTAATGTTAATTCAAGTCTCTCCCTCCACAGGGAACATGTTAATTTCAGATAAGTGGTTATGGAAACAGTGTAATAGGTGAGTCACATATAGGATTGTAGGGACTAAATTACATGTTACAGTAATCTCTTTGAACATGTGCGCGTACGCACACACACACACACACACACACACACACACACACACACACACACACACACACACACACACACACACACACACACACACACACACACACACACACACACACACACACACACACACACACACACACACACACACACACACACACACACAATCAGTAATAGATATATAGGCCTATCGTACTTTTGAAAGAAACAGACAGTGTCATAGATGTGAAGCTAAGTGCCATGCTTGTGAGCTGCCACTAGGGGCAGAGTGGCTAACTGAGAGTGAGCGAGCAAGTGACTGATTGAATTAATGAGTGAGTGAATTAGTGACATTGCGGGTCCATGAGGTGGAAAAATAATAATTGTGTGTTGGAGTAAATATATTGGAAGCAAAAAACAACAACACATTTAAATTGTGAGATTATAGATGTTCATAATGACACTGGTATATCATAGTAGAGAGCAATAATAATCATACTCAAATTGTTATGGTTTGTAAACAACCCCAACAGCACGACACAGACAGGTAGTTCAGAGTTAGCCAAAAACTATGGGCGTATTTATTTACAAACAGAAAAGAGCAAAAAACAACATAAAAGCAATCAGGGGGAATGTCCTTGAGCAGAGTAGGCTCTGCGGCTCTGCAGCTCGGCCCAGAGCAGAGTGGGCTCTGTGGCGCTGCGGCTCTGCAGCTTATTCAATATCCACCCGGGGCGGAACAGAGAAAAAAGAGAATGTCATTAATCCAACGTAGGGAATATGAGGCAGTCCAGTAACAAAGCAGAGTCCAGTAACTAAAACAAGCGACACCTCTTCAGTGTTTACGGAACACACAAAAAACAGAATGAAGGTATTGAGTCCAGGAAAAAATTAGGAAAACAGAGCATAAAAAATATACTTCCAAAAACTCACCAAGGGCAAAGGGAGATACAAGGCACAGGTCCACAGAGGCAGAGAGGGGTAACAGCGGCGACTTCCAAGGACATACTGGAGAAACAACGGAGAAACAACACAGGAGGAACAAGCAGCAGGTGGTGGTGAGCAAAACGACCCGACACTGAACGTTCAGAAACCCCGTGTATAAAAGGGCTCCCTTCGAGCTGATTGGAAACTCCTTTCAAGTGCGTGATGGTAATTGGTACCTGGAAGCGCGCAGTACTGGGCCAGCCCTCACACAAATCACATTCTTGTGGATGAGATATATTGCCCACTTAACTTAGTCTACACCATATATTTTTCAGACAAAGCAATAGATGTAACTGACGGTAGGTAGATACAAATTACTGATGGATTACATTATAGGCTTTACTGATTACAATTGTAATCTGTAATGGTTTATTCAAAGGTATGTTCCCAACTGCTAGAGTGTGTTGTAGTGGGGGGTGTTGGGAGAGAGTAGGCTTCAAGCGCGAGAGAGACGAGGCACGAGTCGACGTTGCAGATAACAGGCTTTACTTGAGCAGTAGCAAACAAGGATACACGTTACACGGTATAAACAAAAGCAAACTGTAAAGCACGGAAACAAAACCTCAGCTGTGCTGGAAAACGTGGCTAGGAAGCAGGAACGGACTCAAGGGAAAACAGGAGATAAAGGGCTATTCCGCGAACGGCAGGAACAACAGGGACACGACAGGATAATAAAGGGAGCTTCACGGATGGAACAAGGTAGGCAGCACACGGGGTGAAACAGAACAATGGCGCAACAAGGAAGTCAGGAAGACGCAGGCAGATATACAGACACTAACTACAACGAGCAACAGCCAGGGACGCGGGAAGTGGGGGTGCGGTGGGGGCTGTAGCACCCCCTGCTGGCGGGGAGTGTAACTGCAACTGCAAGGTTGTTTTGGCTTTTATTCCATTGTAATACCGAGGCTACTCAATGTCACAGAGCGGAGCGGCACTGCAGATTTACCCTACTCTTGGAATTCATTGCCAGATCCTCATAGGGGCGCTGTCTCGATAATGCAGTGTTATTAAAGCAGCGTGTAGCCGACGCATGAACCAGTTGGGATCCGAATAGACGCGGCCTGGAAGCGTCAACGCGGAACTGGAAAAATCCGTTGGTAAAAAAATAGCCTGGAATCGTTTTTGGGACGCTCAATTTGCAGTAAAGGAATATATATCTGCGGTTTCCCTGGCGGATGGCGAACAAGCCAGCAGAACTATCCGAGCCCCCGGGAGGGTGGTCGAAGACCTTTTGCATGTCGGCGATGTATGCAGGGAACGAATTGCAGAGGGAGGACTGACTGAAGTGGAGAGCTGCCTGTCGCCCATTCTAACGCAGGAGTCCTGGACCCTTGAGCAGACCCGACAGGTAAGGTAAGCGATTTTAGATGTATCACTTTGGAAGTGTGCGGCTGTTGTCCGAATACTAGTGAACATTGAAAAATAAAGGCACAACATTTAGAGACGTCCCCGTCGTAGCGTTCTGGTGCGGGGACATGGGGCTCTCTGTGCGGGGGCACAACAGGTGGGGTAGGCTGGGCAGAGATGTATGCATCAAAACGGTTACATTGTTTGTCTCGCACGCTCCGCAGAGCTGCGCGTGAGAGCGCGGAGTTGGGCAGTGGTCTCCTCTAGTGAACGAGAGTGTTGGTTTACCAGAGTGGTAAACCTATGACTTTATTATTATATCACTTATCTCAGCACCCCCACTGCTGACTGACTTCCCGCGGCCCTGGCAACAGCTGGGGGGGAGGACAGACTAGAACACATGAATACCAATACACACACTGGGAACACTGGACTAACTAGAACACATGAATACCAATACACACACTGGGAACACTGGACAGACTAGAACACATGAATACCAATACACACACTGGGAACACTGGACTAACTAGAACACATGAATACCAATACACACACTGGGAACACTGGACTAACTAGGACACATGAATACCAATACACACACTGGGAACACTGGACTAACTAGAACACATGAATACCAATACACACACTGGGAACACTGGACTAACTAGAACACATGAATACCAATACACACACTGAGACAAAACTAGACAGGATCACAATACAACATACTGGGGAGCACACAGGACAGGTAGCAGATACACAGGGAGTAGATTAGCGATGACAGACAGACTCATAAGTACAGATAGGTAAAGACCCATGCAAAGGGTGGTCGCCTGTAGTACCGCCGACGTTCATAAAGTTCATGAGGCCATAGGGATTGTTCGTGGGGCCATAGGAAGGCTGATTGTGACAGACTGTAGTTTTGCGTTTTCATGAGGAGCATGAGAGAAAGTGTTTTGCTTATGGCAGGTGGTCTGTAACAGGATATTGAGAGTGCTTGGGGGTGTGAAACATAATGAAAGACATGAGAAGAGCTTGAATGGAAATTAGAGGGCTGCCAAATTTAAAAGGTTCAAGGGATGTGTTGAAAATGACTTTGAGGATGGCAATTTTCCATAAACGCTAAGTGTGCCAGAATTATACTTATCATCATCAAACATGCTTAATCATCTGCCTTTGGAACCACTGTAATACAAAATACTAGTACAGACATCACACCCAACAGAACACACACACACCACACAAACTCGTGCACACACACTTGTGCACACCCACTCGTGCACACACACACACACGCTGATTGAAGTGCTGACCTTTTGGTGCAACTGTGCAAAGAGGGGGCCTGCAGACTCTCAGTCAGCTGTCAGATACTGCATCCAGCCTGGGAGTGGGAGTTGGGCCCTGACACCAGCCTCCTACCACTCTGCCCTGTTTGTGTCATCCATCCCTCCATTCTTCCATCCTTCCATTCCACACAAAGACCCACCCACCTAGCGCACGTACACACACGCACACACACACTCCGTGTGCACACACACACACACACACACGCACGCACACACACACACACACACACACACACACACACACACACACACACACACACACACACACACACACACACACACACACACACACACACACACACACACACACAACACACACACACACAGACACAAACACCATAAACATGCACTGACACACTGCAGCTTGTGCCAGCTAGGTAACATTTCTACAAATAGACGTGTGGGCATTTGGGAGAAAATAGCAAAGCCACAAACAGCCTTCTGCAGGGGTGAGATAATCAACTCTGTGGTAACAGCAAATGGCCCCTGGGTGGCAAGGTGGGGAATCATTCCACTGAGGGAGAGGGAGAGAGTGTTCTGTGTGTTTATATGCTGTGTGTGTGTGTGCATGCGTGCATGCGTGCGTGCGTGCCTGTCTGTCTGTCTGTCTGTCTGTCTGTCTGTCTGTCTGTGTGTGTGTGTGTGTGTGTGTGTGTAAGTGTAGTGTCTACCCACATTTTCAGCTATATCACTATACCAAAATAATCAGAGAGGAAAACACACATTTTTGTGTAGAGACTAGAGGCATATAGACTATGTTATAATGCTGAAGTCAAAGTTATTTGTGCCGTGTTTTCTTGTGAACCCCAGCCAGCCCAGTCTTCCTGTGAGAGAGACAGACACGCGTCTCTTTGTTCTGTTCCGCTCAGAGCTGCTCCGCCGCTTCCTAGAAGGAGCCCAGGTGGGGCACATTTACATCAGCGCCGTCAGAACACATACGGCATGTTTGCATAAATTGTACTCGGAATTAATACACATCCTGATTCTCTACTCTGGAGGATTTGGTTTCTCCTTCTGCTTTCCGTCCCTTTGATGATACTCATGCAGCGCTCGTTCACTTATACATGACGACAAAACACACCATCCACACATTATCATTATCTTTTTAATTTTATTTCACAGCTCTTTCTAAAGGTCTGCATATATTCACAGAATACAGACAATTATTATGGACTGTTTCGACGGTTAACCCTTCGGTGTTCGGGTCTGTGGGACCGGGAAATATTTATTATACAATTAATAGTTTTTTTAACCTGAGACCATGGCTCATTTTCTCTGGAATACATGTACAAGAACACACTGTGCACCCACCCTACACATAATATGGTAAAAATGAAACTAAAAGGTTCACTGTAGTGTGTACCTTCACTGTCTGCCTCCACCTTGTTTCATTAATATTTTTCAAGACAAACATGATTTATTCCATTCATGTCTTGATATTTATTTTAATTCGGTTTTCTCTTACTGTTCTTTGATGCTGTCTAGATTGCTTGTAATTGAGATAAAGTTAACATCTGTTAAAGTGCTATAGATACACATTTTATGTAGACTAATACTAATCCCCCAAAGAAATGATTGATTTATGAATTGATCTTTTAAAAGCAATTGGCGGGGGGTCCAAAATGAATGTGGTTATTTACATATTGTGTGCATGCATCCTCTCCCTACTTCCTGTTCCCCCATGTGGGATGCAGCTGATTGGATAAAGGTGCTGCTAGTTGAGACATGCAGACATGCTGGTGCTCTAGTCGGACATCCAGTGGCTCAATGTTATCTATAGCACCTTTAACCCTTCCACTACCACTCTAACAAATGGATAACCCTTTCATTGCAACACTACAGAAGGTTAACCCTTTCACTGCCACACTACAAAGGTTAACCCTTTCCCAACCACACTACATAAGGATAACCTTCTGTAGTGTGGTAGTAAAAGGGTTAACGTATTTTTACATGAATTATTATGGGTTTATTGTTTTAAAATCCCAATAACGTTGTGGGTCCACCAGACCCGCAGAACAAAAACGTGAACACCACACAATTGTTAATAAAAGAACAAATAGAACAGTCTGACCGGTAGAACAGAATAGTTATTCTCCCGCCGGAACTGCGTAAAGTGATTGGGTGAAGGGTGTGTTTGTGTGAGCTAAGACCTAAGCGTGTTTGGCCGGGACATAATGTGTAAAATATCACTTTGGGCTGCTGACAATGATGTTTGTGGCGGTTGGACATTCCAGCGAGAGGTGTCACATACTAGAGAGTTGAGAGGGGTGCATCAACAGGGCAGAACTGAACCTATGTGCCAAGTGTGTGTGTGTGTGTGTGTGTGTGTGTGTGTGTGTGTGTGTGTGTGTGTGTGTGTGTGTGTGTGTGTGTGTGGTGTGAGTGTGTGAGAGAAAGAGAGAGAGAGAGAGAGAGAGAGAGAGAGAGAGAGAGAGAGAGAGAGAGAGAGAGAGAGAGAGAGAGAGAGAGAGAGAGAGAGAGAGAGAGAGAGAGAGAGAGAGAGGATGTGTGCATGCGTGTCTGTCAGGTAAAGATAAGGAACGGATAGATAGACAGAGGCGATTTCAAAGAGACCATCCTGTTGAGGTAAAGCTTGTGACAAATAACAACAATGACAACACTTCAACAGAGAGGCTGCTTCCTGGGCGCCGAGATCTTGGTTCAAACACTCAAAAAGTCGTGTTTTAAATTCAAATCAAATCAGCCTCCAGAATGAAGACAAATTCACAGTTTCTGACAAAGTGGATCAACATCTTCATGGTGAAGTGTTTACCTGAAATATGTACCGGCGCGTGAGGGATCTTAAGTCCTAAGTTAATCTCAGGCCGGGTTGTGATATGTAGAGCACAGTGTAGTGTGTGGCAACGCAGTTGCACTCACAGCCAGGAACCAGAGAAGGACACCCCTACGGAAGAGAATATATGTCAACTTGCGTCAGATATAAGTACATATTTGACATATGTATGGGTTCATGGAAATGTGATGAGAGTTAAAAGAGTGTGCCCTTTTCACACACCTGCTGGCTGTCCAAATGCACATATCTATGTTTAGTCATCTGGCTGGTGATCAAGAGTCTCAGAACTACCCAGCTTTATATTTCTCTGTGATTTTCTCACCCGTGGGGTCACTGCCCAGAAGTAGCACAAGGAAAATTCAATTCACTGAATGGCCTTCCCAATTGCCAGGATGGAAATTATAACAATAAAGGGAATGCATGGTAACATTGCTACGATAAAAACAAATTGTCATCAACAGAGTTTTCTAGGAACCGGGGGCCGTATCATCACACTGTGAGGGTATACTTAGCTTCTTCATTACACTCCATGTCAGATTAACATTTCTACGAGGCCAGGCGGCATGCCGTCATGATACCCTCCCTCTCCATAGCGTCTGTAGGATGGGCCCCTCATGGGCTAACAGCTGTGAACCAAAGCTAACAGCACTAGCAGGAGAATGCAGCTAATCCTGGCGCAGACTCTCACCCAGCTCTTCCCCAAACAAGGTGCCAAACCCTGGGACCACCAGCTCCACTGTCCCATTCTGTGGTTTAGTCATCACAACACAACAATCACTCTCTCTCTCTCTCTCTCTCTCTCTCTCTCTCTCTCTCTCTCTCTCTCTCTCTCTCTCTCTCTCTCTCTCTCTCTCTCTCTCTCTCTCTCTCCCTCTCCTCTCTCTCTCTCTCTCTCTCTCTCTCTCTCTCTCTCTCTCTCTCTCTCTCTCTCTCTCTATCAGAAGGAGCTTCTATCCCCAGGCCATCAGGATGCCCAATGACAATAACACTATGTAACAAACCATCAAATACACTCACAGCACACACATCCACACGTACACACTCACTTTAATAAACAACTCACTGCAGCACCCACTTTACCCACTTTAGACACTTTAACACACTTTATATTTATTGGTAAAGAGAATTTCACTACAACTCATACCTCATTGCACCTTACCACCACAAGGTGGCACCACAAGCTAAGTTGTACCTCATCCCATTTCTGCATTGTACTGTATATTGTATTGTAACTCAGTTACTTTTTCTCTACTCTGCATTGTATATTGTATATATGTATATTGAACACTTTTGTTTTGTTTACACTTGTTTACGTACTTGACTTCTATTTTATACTTATTTTATACTTATCTATTTTTATCTAGCACACTCTCAGGAGCAAAACAGAAAGAAGCATTTCATATAAAAGTATTCTGTATTTCTGTAGGACAACTAATAAAGAAACTTGAAACTCTCTCCCTACTCACCTCCTCCTCTCCACTGTCAGTCAAGGCCACTGTGATCTGTCTGTCTGACCAAGGAGGAGAGATGAGAGTTTTTTCTGGCTTCCTCTGACAGAAGCTGACTCCTTCACACACATTTTCCTACAGACCCTTTTTCTTCCCACTAAGCTGTTTCTGCTCTCTGTTTCCACAGCAGCACATCAGCATGAAGTGAGGTGATGCTTCTACTCACATGGGGACATATAAATGCACACACACACTCACATGAACACACACACACACACACACTCACATGAACACACACACACACACACACACACACACACACACACACACACACACACACACACACACACACACACACACACACACACACACACACACACACACACACACACACCACACACACATCAGTGTCCTTAGGAGGACATTCTATCAACTTAATAACCCTTTCACTACCAAAGCTTTAACCCGTTCACTGCCACAATACAGAAGGTTAACCCCTTTCACTACCACACGACAAAGGGTTAACCATTTCACAACCCCACTACAGAAGGTTAAACCTTTGAAAGGTTTAGTGAAAGGTTAACCTTCTGTAGTGTGGTAGTAAAAGGGTTAATTAAGGTCTGGGAAATTGTCTTCACTACTGACCACTTTGCTGGTTATTTTGAGGGAGTTCAGCGGCAAGGCGTGATGTGTTATCTAATGTGATGTGTGACGTTTTGTTTTTGTTGTCAGGGAATTGATTGAAATCATCACATCTTTCTAAGTGAAACTAAACTAGTCAGTTACATACACATACAATGTATCAAATCAATTGTAAACAAAACACACACACACACACACACACACACACACACACACACACACACACACACACACAACACACACACACACACACACACACACACACACACACACACACACACACACACACACACACACACACACACACACACACACACACACACACACACACAGTCCTTTATAGCGGCAGCCATCAGGCTCTACAACAAAGGGCCTGGGCGGCCGGATCTGCTGCCAGAACTATCACTGTCACAACTCGGGACTTGAGAACTAGAGACTCACTTCACCGTACTGACTATCTTGTATTTTGCACTAGAGACTAATATCACTGGACGCTCATCACTGGACTATCTTGTGGTTGTACTTTTTTTTAAATATTATATTGTATTTGTATCTATACTTTAAAAAGTGTACCTATAGTTATAGGACTGTGAAGCTATGCATCCCCCACCCTGTATCCCCCCCCCCCCACCCCCCCATGCTGCCTTGACACTGCTTTCCCCAAGGGATCAATAAAGGATCATCTTATCTTATCTTATGTTGGTGTAGCCACTACCCAGTTAAGCATTTATTTTCAGTATCATGATGAGTCCACACATCATTCTCAACTGAACCTGTGGTTGTGTGTGTACCAACGTGAAATGGGGAAACCGGTGTGTAAGTGATACAGTCGAGGCCTTCCTTCCTTCCTCTTGTTGCTGTGTGGTAACTTTCATGTCATGTATCTCCTCGACCACCTGTGCTGCTTTGAAATTTCCCCAACCGCCGTGGTATTTCTTGAATTACACCGGCTGAAATATCCTGAAACGACTGTGGATTTCAACAGGCTGAGTAAAGTACTTCCCTGAAACCAATAGTGTGTCTCCTTCCTTCTGAGCTATGTTGTTTTGACATTCCTCTCCACGGTAGCAGCATTTCTGGAAATGTAGGGTTGTTGACTGTAACAAAGTTACTGTAATCGCTCTCTTCACCCCAAGGTGAGTAAACGCTCTCTGTGGTTTCCTAATCACATGCCTCTCCACTGAAGCGCCAGGAAAATATGCCATCAGGCTAGTTTCCACCGAGGACACCCACAGCAGGCAGGCATAACTCCCCTAGACACGCTCGGCCAGCTCTGACGAGGCTTGGATTCCAGCCCTAGGGACCTCACGCCTGAATGCAATGTCCTCCACTAGAGCCCAAGTCAAGTCAAGTCAAGAGTTTTATTTGTCACGGCATACAAGTATACAATGAAATGCGGGTGGTCTTGCCCGCAACGATGTGCAATACAGTGGTACAACATATAATAGAATCCAATAAAAACAACATTGTGCAATAACAGGTAACAGGTAACATGGTGTGCCATCTCGGTATCTGTACATAGTTATTTACAGAGCATATAGGACATGCTAGGTAGCTTGGTAGTGCAATACACTGTTACTGTTGCTATACTAATTTAAAGTGGCCTTTCCTTTTGGCAATAAGTGTGGGTGAGTGCGGCATGAGTGTGTGCCCGCTCATGTTAAAGTGTTAAAGTGGCTGCTAGTGCACAGCGTGCGTGTCGTATGTGTGCTCATGTGTGCTTGTGTGTGGATAGTTCAGTGTTCTGTGGCACTCAATGTTCATTGTTCAAGGCTCTGATGCCTGGGGGAAGAAGCTGAGCCTAAGCCTCTCTGTCCTAGTAGCTGGGGTTCGCAGGCGTCTGCCTGACCTCAGCAGCTGGAACAGGCTGTTATTGGGGTGGTGGGGGTCTTTCATTATTCTGCAGGCTCTGGATTTGCACCTCTTGTTGTATAGAACCTGCAGGGGAGGTAGTGCAATACCCGTGGTACGCTCGGCTGAGCGCACCACTCTCTGTAGGGCCTTCTTGTCCTGTGCCGTGCTGTTTCCATACCAGGCAGTGATGTTTCCGGTCAAGATGCTCTCTACAGCTCCTGAGTAGAAGGACTGGAGTATCTTCCCCGATACTCTGAACTTCCTTAACTGTCTCAGGTGGTAGAGGCGCTGTTTCGCCTTCTTTACTACTGTGTCTATGTGTGTTGACCATGTCAGATCCTCTGAGATGTGGACCCCCAGGTACTTAAAGCTGCTCACCCTGTCCACGGTAGCCCCGTTAATCCTCAGTGGTGTGTGTGTCTCCTGCAGTCCTCTCCTATAATCCACGATCAGCTCCTTGGTTTTACCAATGTTCAGGAGCAGGCTGTTGTCCTGGCACCAGCGTTCCAGTACCTCAACCTCCTCCCGGTAGGCCTTCTCGTCGTTGTCCGAGATCAGCCCCACCACCACCGTGTCGTCTGCGAACTTCACTATGGAGTTGGAGCTGAACTTGGCCACACAATCGTGTGTGTAGAGTGAGTACAGCAGGGGGCTCAGAACACAGCCCTGGGGGTACCCGATGCTCAGGGTGATGGTGTTGGAGGTCTGACCCCCCACCCTGACCGCCTGGGGTCTTTCGCTCAGAAAGTCCAGTACCCAGAGCTGGGCCGATATCACGTTTTCACCGCCGATACCAACTCTCGGCTGATACAGAGAACAAAATACATTACTGAACAGTATTGACCATATTCACACGGTGGCCATTTTGTTCGTATGTGTGAATATGGTCAGTAGCCTTTGACCATCGATTTGAGGTCATTGGACAGGAATGATTGAGATATAAATGTTTCTTCATTAGAGATCTAACTTAAAAATTTGTTAAAAATGCTAAAAACAAAATGCTTTGTTTTGGATTTCTGGCATGTTACATTTATTATTGAGGAGATTCTCAGATACTGATATACCCTGTTTTAACCTGGTATCGGACCGATATCTGATACTAGTATTTGGTATTGGCGCATTCCCTCAATACCTCCAACCCAGTCAAGCCACGATTCCAAGCCAAATGGGATGGTTAACTCAAAGTTATCTGGCGTCAAACTTAACTTCAGACTCTCAATCAAAATTAACTGCCAAGGGGTCCAGAGGAGTTCATTTATCACAATCCAACTTGCAGTAGCCTAATGGACGGGTGATTCTTATAAGGTTTCATGTTTCATATAATTTTTATCTTCTAATGGAAATGGTTAAAGTGGCTTTTGCCAACATCTATTTGTGATAAGTGGTCATTGCTGTTTTTGCACTGTAATGACTTGCTTTCCATCTTGAAAAGTCATGCTAACTACTGAGTTAGTCTTCCATTCGTTCCAAACAAACTGCTGTTGCTGCTGGTGACGTGAAACACCACCACTGCCTCCTGTGTGCTGGAAGATCTCCACCAGTGTTTAGGACACAGACAGCCAAGAATCCCCACCAACACCCTGCCTCGTTCCTCTGTGTGTCACTTCACTTTGCCCTGCTTCTCTATCTCCAGCTTGCACCCCCCCCCCCCCCCCCCCCCTCCCAGTAACTGGGTCAGAATGATGCTGACATCTGACTTCAAATGTCCACATATAGCACTCCAGTGCACTGGGTTTTCGTGTCATACACAGGACTACAGGTGAGCTACACGCGTCAATGTTGTCTCTTTTCACCTACTATACCATCGCAACTGCTTTTGACTGTTGTGTTGTAACACCATGGGTGTCTACTGCAACTGTTTATGACCTGCTGTCAGGTGATGTTGTAACACTATGTGCATGTTGTGTTGGTCTGTGTGTGTGTGTGTGTGTGTGTGTGTGTGTGTGTGTGTGTGTGTGTGTGTGTGTGTGTGTGTGTGTGTGTGTGTGTGTGTGTGTGTGTGTGTGTGTGTGTGTGTGTGTGTGTGTGTGTGTGTGTGTGTGTGTGTGTGTGTGTGTGTGTGTGTGTGTGTGTGTGTGTGTGTGTGTGTGTGTGTGCGTGTGTGTGTGTGTGTGTGAGCATTCATGCATTCAGCCTGGGAGAGAAATAGCACTGGTGGAAACACAGAAGGAGGGGTCACACAAGGACTAACTCCAAATAAAGACCTTCAAGTATTTTCCAAAGGCTCTGGAAAGGTCAGTTATATGGATAGTAACCGTTTAGTGGTGCTTCCATGGTCAGTGGGTTCGATTAGCAAATGACACAATGCTGGATGCACTATTTTCAAATAAGCTATTAATACAGCCCTGGCCCTTGACAGGAACCATGTGAAATCAATGATTTGGTTAATTTCAGACCTGAAAATTAATAGAGTGGGGTGGCCAACCCGCGGCTCTTTGCCCGTCAATGTGCGGCTCCTCCATCCATTGATTAAAGTAATATATATATATAAAAAAATATATATATATATATTTTTTTTTATGTCATTCATTCCATAAGAACGTAGAATAAAAGGGCGGCTAAGTGGCGCAGTGGGCAAGGCGCTCGCCACTAACGCAGGATATGCTGGGTTCGAGCCCAGCTCTCGGCGTTGCTTCCGGCTTGGCTGGTCGTTCATACTAATACAATTGGCAAGTGTTAGGGGGTGGGAAAGCCGGTGGGTGGGGATCGGACGTTGTGGACAGCGACTCCTGCAGGTCGGTTTGGTGCGCCTGTACAGCAGAATCAGGAAGTATCGGGGGCACCGTGAGCCTCCCACGCGTTAGTCCTCGCCGCTGAGAGATTACGCTGTACAGGTGAAAAGATGCGACAGCTGCCTC
>NC_140166.1:190885128-190915023 GCF_963971535.1 Notolepis coatsorum
GATATCTGATACTAGTATTTGGTATTGGCGCATTCCCTCAATACCTCCAACCCAGTCAAGCCACGATTCCAAGCCAAACTTCAGACTCTCAATCAATTAACTGCCAAGGGGTCCAGAGGAGTTCATTTATCACAATCCAACTTGCAGTAGCCTATGGACGGGTGATTCTTATAAGGTTTCATGTTTCATATCATTTTATCTTCTAATGGAAATGGTTAAAGTGGCTTTTGCCAACATCTATTTGTGATAAGTGGTCATTGCTGTTTTTGCACTGTAATGACTTGCACTTCCATCTTGAAAAGTCATGCTAACTACTGAGTTAGTCTTCCATTCGTTTCAAACAAACTGCTGTTGCTGCTGGTGACGTGAAACACACCACTGCCTCCTGTGTGCTGGACGATCCCCACCAGTGTTTTAGGACACAGACAGCCAAGAATCCCCACCAACACCCTGCCTCGTTCCTCTGTGTGTCACTTCACTTTGCCTGCTTCTCTATCTCCAGCTTGCCCCCCCCCCCCCCCTCCCAGTAACTGGGTCAGAATGATGCTGACATCTGACTTCAAATGTCCACATATAGCACTCCAGTGCACTGGGTTTCGTGTCATACACAGGACTACAGGTGAGCTACACGCGTCAATGTTGTCTCTTTTCACCTACTATACCATCGCAACTGCTTTTGACTGTTGTGTTGTAACACCATGGGTGTCTACTGCAACTGTTTATGACCTGCTGTCAGGTGATGTTGTAACACTATGTGCATGTTGTGTTGGTCTGTGTGTGTGTGTGTGTGTGTGTGTGTGTGTGTGTGGTGTGTGTGTGTGTGTGTGGTGTGCGTGTGCGTGCGTGCGTGTGCGTGTATGTGTGTGTGTGTGTGTGTGTGTGTGTGTGTGTGTGTGTGTGTGTGTGTATGTGTATGTGTATGTGTATGTGTGTGTGTGTGTATGTGTATGTGTATGTGTATGTGTATGTGTGTGTGTGTGTGTGTGTGTGTGTGTGTGTGTGTGTGTGTGTGTGTGTGTGTGTGTGTGTGTGTGTGTGTGTGTGTGTGTGTGTGTGTGTGTGTGTGTGTGTGTGTGTGTGTGTGAGCATTCATGCATTCAGCCTGGGAGAGAAATAGCACTGGTGGAAACACAGAAGGAGGGGTCACACAAGGACTAACTCCAAATAAAGACCTTCAAGTATTTTCCAAAGCTCTGGAAAGGTCAGTTATATGGATAGTAACCGTTTAGTGGTGCTTCCATGGTCAGTGGTTCGATTAGCAAATGACACAATGCTGGATGCACTATTTTCAAATAAGCTATTAATACAGCCCTGGTCCTTGACAGGAACTATGTGAAATCAATGATTTGGTAATTTCAGACCTGAAAATTAATAGAGTGGGGTGGCCAACCCGCGGTTCTTTGCCCGTCAATGTGCGGCTCCTCCATCCATGGATTAAAGTAATATATATATATAAAAAATATATATATATATATATTATTTTTTTTATTCATTCATTCCATAAGAACGTAGAATAAAAGGGCGGCTAAGTGGCGCAGTGGCAAGGCGCTCGCCACTAACGCAGGATATGCTGGGTTCGAGCCCAGCTCTCGGCGTTGCTTCCGGCTTGGCTGGTCGTTCATACTAATACAATTGGCAAGTGTTAGGGGTGGGAAAGCCGGTGGGTGGGGATTGGACGTTGTGGACAGCGACTCCTGCAGGTCGGTTGGTGCGCCTGTACAGCAGAATCAGGAAGCATCGGGGGCAGCGTGAGCCTCCACGCGTTAGTCCTCGCCGCTGAGAGATTGCGCTGTACAGGTGAAAAGATGCGACAGCTGCCTCCTCGTGTACCGGAGGGGACACGTGATGCAAGGCTTGGTCCTCACTGCAGCCGACCAGTGGGAGGCATAGTCTAGCAACGTTCGAGACGGGGAGGGGAGAATTGGACAATACGAAATTGGGATGGGAGAAAAATTGAAAATGGGAGAAAAAGTAGAATAAACATTTACAGACTTTTTCTTTTTTAAATGGTCCATTTGCATGTTCTTGGTATCTGATTGTAGGGACATCTATGGATCTCAGGAATGTATTCCCAGTTTCAGCAATAGTGTGTCTGTTACTAGGCTTGAGTCAATTGTAATGAACAAAGGAGAATATCAATTCAATTATTATATATATCTTTTTTTATCTTTGACTGTGAATAACACCATGCTAAAATTGACCAGACCTGAAAAATCGAAGCAAATGAATAAAGGGAAGATGATTAAACAGAAGGTTTTGTAGATACAGTACTGAATTCTGCCATCCGGACACATGCTATTTGAAATTTGAAATATGATTCTAGAATATAGAATATCAGCCTATAAATGACCTTATTATGGCCAAGTTGCACATCTATGGATCGGGCCAAATCTCCCTTTCCAATGGCAGAGTTCAATCTGGACCCTTGAGCCCAATAAAGCAACTTCAGAGGCCAGAGGGTGGGACCTATAAACACATGAAGGGTGCTGTGACTGAAAAAAGGTTGAGAAACGCTGGTATATGGTGTGGCTCTTTGTGGTACCACAGTAATTTTTTGTCGCTCTTAGTCTCTGACTGGTTGGCCACCCAATAGACCAAAATATATTCATTCAGTTAAAAATATTTCAAATGTTTAAATATTTAACAAAATCTTACTTAGCTAACTAAACAGCCTTTTCGCCCAAATACAATTCTGTCTGGTCTAGCTAATATTAGCATTAGATAAACAGATCCTTAACAAGCTGTAAACACCAGATATGACACCACATAGTATAAATAGACACATCTGACTAATTAACCGTGAACTCCTAGTTGGCCCCCTGGCAGTATCAAGTAACGCAGAATAACAGATATAATACTCTGACATTACTAAACATAGTCCAGGCTTGCTTGGTTGGGCAATGCAAGAAAAGGTTAGTGATGATATGGCTTATGCTTATTGGCCTCAGGCATTTTGATGAGCCAGCATTCTGTACGCCAACATTATTATATTGAGTGGCAACATATCTGTATTTAGCTATAGGCTGTGTATTTATATACAGTGGAAATGTATATTTATTATTATTATTTATATTTCATTAATAATAAATAAATACATAAAAGAAAGAAATAAAAGAAAGAAATACATACATACATACATACATACATACATACATACATACATACATACATACATACATACATACATACATACATAAATACATACATACAATACATACATACATACATACATACAACATACATACATACATACATAAATAATAGTTATAGTAATAACGATACTATAGTCTATAGTGTTTCTTCTGTATTCCTGACTGGAGGAATGACTCTCATGCACTCTGACGTGTTCTGGGTACCTGGACGTGGGTGGTTGAGCTGTCAAGGCAGATCAAATGCTGTCTTGCTCCTGGATAAGCCTTTGAATTCCACGCTGTCCTTTTGATGCTCGTTATATAGAGGGCCAACATGGACTCACTTTTGGTTTGTGTTATTCACCCATCCCTGTAAATATTTAACTAGACGTCATTGATGATATGCTGTTTTTTCAATAACCAAATGTGCCCCTTTCTCAGAGACGATGGCAGTAATTCAGTGGGCATCAACAACCGTGCTTGTGAAGCCTGGATCTTTTTCAACAGCCGAGGGACGTTGGAGGCAGGGGTGGGTGGGTGCGGGTGGGGGCTCTGAGGCAGGGTGGGTGGGTACGGGTGGGGCTCTGAGGCAGGGGTGGGTGGGTACGGGTGGGGGCTCTGCCCTCATTTGCATCTTATTATTGTCAGTCATCATCGCCTTTCAACGGAACTCCTGGTGGATGTTTTCCTGACTGAGGCTCAGTCACGTGGGGAATCATCCTTTGAGGGAATTCATCCTTTGAACTCCAGGCTTACAGGAAGGCATCAGTGTAGAGACCAGCGGGCAAAAGAACTTTCTGCTATGGATTTACTGCTGTTATCAGGAAACTGAGAGAGAGAGAGAGAGAGAGAGAGAGAGAGAGAGAGAGAGAGAGAGAGAGAGAGAGAGAGAGAGAGAGAGAGAGAGAGAGAGAGAGAGAGAGAGAGAGAGAGAGAGAGAGAGAGAGAGAGAGAGAGAGCAGGGTAGAAGAAGGGCTGGCAAAGTTAGCCAGGAAAGTCAGGGGGAGGAGGGGAGGAGAGAGAGAGAGAGTGAGAGAGTGTGGGGAGAGGGAAGGAATGGGGCGGCTGACGGCTGAGCGAGAGGGAGTGAGCCAGGGAATGATGACGTCGTCAGTGAGGACGGAAGGCTATTTTAAGCGGGGGATAGGGGAGAAGGCCGCTGTGCTCTCCCATGCGCTGACATCACACATGAGATCAACTCCCTGTTCGCCCTGGCTGCCGGATCATGTGATCCGAATGACCATCACCATCAATGATTAGATTACTGAAGCAGACTGGAGAGCAAAGATAAGTAAAGAGGAAATGCCCTGCTGCAGAAAAAAGGCCCATAGAGAAAAATATATATAGGCCTATAGAGTGAGAGAGAGAGGCAGGGTAATGGGAAAGATGGAAATAGAGAGAATAAACACATTTAGAAAGAGCAAGAGTGCAAAGAGCAAGAGTGGGAAAGGAGGAGAGAGAGAGAGAGAGAGAGAGAGAGAGAGAGAGAGAGAGAGAGAGAGAGAGAGAGAGAGAGAGAGAGAGAGAGGAGAGAGAAGAGAGAGAGAGGAGAGAGAGAGAGAGGAGGAGAGAGAGAGAGAGAGAGAGGAGAAGAGAGAGAGAGAGGCGAGATAATAAAAGAAGAGAAGCACCAGCCAAGATTGAATTAGCCTGCAGCTTGGGCTACCATTAAGCCCAGGAGGGAAGAGGATTAGTGGGCCGGGATTCAGGAGTGCGTGGGCATGTGTGTGTGGAAGTATTCAACCATGTGGGTGGGGAGTGGGTCTGACTTGGTGGTTTCTGAACTTGCTTTGCACCAACAAAGTAAGTGCCAGCATCTGGCATCCATCCCTGTGTGTACTGTACACACAGGTTCACTGCTATTACCGTCCATCTTCCTCTTCTTCCTGTGGAGGACGGAGGACCGGCGGCGTACGGGCCCTACATACGGGCTCTCGGAGTGATATGGTGTCTCTGCTACAGTTACTGACCTAGAAGAGTATATTATACAGCTCATTGTATTTCTTGAATGGATGAATCCATTTCGAGCGGCGTAGCTTTGTGTTTTACCAGAAATGAGTAACGTGCAAGAAACCCATTCTGCAGTGCCAAAACCACCTACCCATCCACCCACTCTATTCTGCTCCCAGTCTCTCTCTCTCTTTCTCTCTCTCTCTCTCCTCTTCTGCCCCCTCTGTGTGTTATCCACTCCATGCCCTCACACCTCACCTTTTGCAGACCCACCAGCTCGTCTTATACTTATATACCACTGGCTGTCAAACAAACACACAAATAAATGAAGTTAACACCTCAGCTTTTGCCAAGTTTCACAGCTATAAAGGTTCTTATCGTGCCCAGCTTGTGTCATGTGGGTGGATTTTATTGGCTATTTAGCACATTCAGCCTTGTTTCAGGGTGAGTCCTATTGTGGGCCTTCACTATGAGCAGGCAGTCAACTGCGCCGTAAAAGGCAGCAAATTATCAGGTCCACTTTTTGTGGGGGTGTTAACTTTACACCATTTGAATCAGGCTGTGCAGTAAGTAGCTGCCAGGCAGACACAAGGGTTTGGGAGGATAGTGTTACTACTGTCCTGACTGAAGGATGAGATGTGCCGGCATTCGCGGGAATGGTCACACAAGGACAGGACACAGTACATCTTATCCTCTCCTTATCACAACAGAGTTATGACATAACAGATCACAAAATGTACAGAACATGAGCCACAGGTTTACCCAAGGTTTTACTCATAAACATGTATCATATACTTAACGCGTCACTTTAGTGAATAAGGTCGACGGTTATGATAAAGGAGAGAAAAATTACCCAACCCTTATTACAAGGACTATAGTCATGCTCTCTATGGGAAGTGATGAAAGCAGTATATTCATTAGTCATCAGACTGTAGTTATCATTCACAGACCAATGATTTACAAATTGACGTGACTTGCTGATTACGCACAAAGTACAATTATGCACAAGGTACAAACCTGACATTGGGGAATGTGGTGACCAGGACTGGAATAACACATTCATAAACCAGTACGGTATGTTTTTCACACATGTGCACATGCACATGCACAGTACACACACACACGCGCACACGCACGCACGCACGCACGCACGCACGCACGCACGCACGCACACACACACACACACACACACACACACACACACACACACACACACACACACACACACACACACACACACACACACGTTATGTTGAACAAATGCAATGAACCCAGCTAGTTGTGAAACATGTTTGGACGGTATCCATTTTGCCTCCGGGTGCTGCACAGGTTACGCAAGTTTGGGTGGCTAAGTCTTCAGTCACTCAACTACAGAATAACATAAACATAAATCTTTACACTTTATATCCAAGCTGTTGTACAAAATAACTAATGTAAAAAGGCTTCAGCCTAAACCTTTTCAGTCAGTCACTTTTATTTAAATGTCTGTATCTGATTAGTCACTGTTATTATGATTGTTATTTGATTATTTATTAATTTATTTACATGTGTACCACATTTGAGTTGTATAAGTGAAAATTACAGGATAAAAATAAAACTACTACTACTGATGCTACTACTAGGTTACTACTACTAATACTACTACTACTACTACTACTACTACTACTACTACTACTACTACTACTACTACTACTACTACTACTACTACTGCTGCTACTACTACTAGGTTACTACTACTGATGCTACTACTACTACTACTACTACTACTACTACTACTGATGCTACTACTACTACTACTACTACTACTACTACTACTACTACTAGGTTACTACTACTGATGCTACTACTACTACTACTACTACTACTACTACTACTACTACTACTACTACTACTACTACTACTACTACTACTACTACTATACTACTGTATAGCACACAATTTCGACTAAAAGTAAAATTTGGCAGCACAAACTAAAACAGGATGTCATGACTTGGGTTACTGGAAAGTGGGGTGTGGATATTCTTAACTTACTCGCTGCCACTCTGACTAAGTTATGGTAAGTGACTCTTTTTTTTTTTTCCTTCATTGCACGTTTTGCATATTTCTTTCACTCCGTCTCTGAGGCGGAGCGGCTCTGACACTCTTTCTCTCTGGCACGTTGTCTGCTATGGTGTGTAAAAACTGTTGAGCCAGAGATGTGTCATCAATCATCTGTGCTGTGAGCAGAGAGGCTGCTGGGAGCCGAGGAGGGCAGGCAAGACTTCAAACACAGCTCCATCTGCAGGTGTGGGATCAGAGCCCTGTTTCAGACCACCGCCCTTTCATTGCTCTCCATTTAACCCCCCCCCCCCCCCCCCGTCTCAGTTATTCAGTTACCCCCTCCTCCACACACACCACCACTGTTTCAGCTTTACAACCCCTGCCCTCAATCCCTTCCTCAAATCTACCACCAGCTACACCCCAGATCTGCCACTAACTACTGACAGTTTCTCCTAATGTAGCACCTGGTAGGTGTGGGGACGTCAGAGCGGAACAGAAAGCTTATCACCACTGCTGCACATTCATCTCTTTCATCCCCTGCCCACCAGCCACCCCACCCCTTATTGTCCCCCAGTTTCTATCTCACAGTCTCAAGAGGACTCTATAATCACTACTAACGCCACCCCCAATTCCCATCCACACCCTTTCGATCTTTGACTCCACTTTTCCCCTCTAACAGTCCATATCCATTTGACACCTAAGGCTACTCTGTTTACCAGACACCAACAGCAGCGGCCCTGCCACTTCTCCCACGCCACGACACCCCCGGCTGTAGAGGGCCAGAGCTGGGAATCTCCACAGGTAGTCAAAAACACCCGGCAACCAAAGGGAATGTCTCTCTCCTTTGAATACCCTCCTTATAGTTTCAATATTATAATGTACAACGAGCGAGAGCCTTTTGATGATCTCACCTCAGATTCATTTCACACCTCGTCTTTGAACAAACAAGGTAGCAGACAACCAGATGTCTGATTTATGACGCAGAGTGATTTTCTGCCTTCAGTCAAACAGGTGTAAAAGCTTGACTCACAACTGAACCATGGATCGACTTCACAGTGGAGTCTCGAAGACTTGATCATCTCTGTGTCCTTGCGTGTCCGGGTGTATGTGACTGACTGTGTATGTGTGTGTGTGTTTCTGTGCCTGTGTCGAGTACCTCTGTGTTGCAACCTCATATGCGCTAACCATTCCGTGGCACCAGGTAGAAACGCAGCGTGCCTTCGGACCGCACGCGTTAGCGACCATCTAATAATAATGCAGGACGTCTTTAGGGGGTCTTTATTCGGCATGCAACGAACTGGACATGCAATTGGAGCGGCACACACACACCGGGATACACACACACACACATTGTCTTTTTCTCAGTCGCCGATGCGATTGAGTCTCTGCACACAATGTGTGTTTGTGTCATTATGTAAAAGTATATGCGTGCATCTTATTACATGTCAGCTTCCTATAGAACATAGAGCCCCAGTGGCCTGTGTCGGGCTGGGCGAGGCGAGACCGCCCCACGCACCACGCGAAGAGTGATTCAGGAGGAAACTGTGGCAGGAGCACCACGGCAGGGCAGCTGAGCGCTTCGGGCACGGCTCATCTTTCTCCTGAGGCAGAGGGCGGCCCACTGGTGACTTTGATGGATAGGAATGCTGCTCACCCACACACACACACATATACGCCCACACATGTCCCACGCACTCAATCTCACACACACACACACACGCGCATGCGCACGCCCATGCACACGCAAACACAGCTCTGTCACACCAGATCTGATATCCAATGTGAAATGTTTACGACCCGCCTACACTCCTTTCCTCCCTTGTCAATAAGCTCTTCCCAGAAGTATGTGTGATGTATTATCATGTAGCCGGCTGCATATGGGGGTTGTATTATCATGTAGACGGCTGCATATGGGGGTTGTTCCAGTATTCTCCATCACCAGTTTATTCAAGTGTATCCCACTACAGCTATTATGATTCTACACATACTGAAACATTTAACTTATTCGACTATATAATGATACATTTGCACATTATTACATTGAGGCAGGATTTCATTTACTTAATAATCCTACATTGCAATTTGTCACACAAACGGATATGATTGATTTCATTGTACGTGTAACAAGGTTGAAACCATGTAGTGGTCACCCCATTGGCGTAGAAACTCACTTCTAAGTTAAATACCCTCCACTTCGCCACCTGAATTGGACCCTTTTCAGGTGGTGGAGTGGATAAGACATATATTTAACATACCGTGGTCACATGGTGCCGGTGAGAGGAGGGTTTGCGGCTCGATGCCGTAGGTGGACTGTAGGTGCCGAGCGCAAAGTGCCTGCTAGTACCTAGTGACCACCGCTGTGCAATGACGTAGCCACAGCGGTTGAACCATAATGTCAGTGATACACTGGGCACCTTTTCAGGTCACTCTGACGGACAAGACTTCGATCGCTGCTTCGATCCCATAGGAACATATTGTAGTCTGGAAACATTCAACTTTCAAAAACAATAGAGTTTTGAACCAGCGCCTGTCTAACTCCGCTCCCTGTTGCCGGGAGTGTTGAGTGTCTACGTGGCCTCAGGGAGCACCACCCTATGAGAACCTGGGAAACACGGAATAGAAAACCAAATATATGGGATAGACACGTATGAAACAGTGGAAGCGAGTTTCTACTGATTAGCTAAACCTGAGTGACCACAGATGTCCCAAAACATCTTATCCCTGACACCTTATATTTACTAACAATACACAGGGGGTATGGCCATTGCTTCAACACACACACACACACACACACACACCTACACACACACACACACACACACACACACACACCTACACACACACACACACACACACACACACACACACACACACACACACACACACACACACACACACACACACACACACACACACACACACACACACACGCACACACACACACACGCACACACATCAGCACCACCACCGCCACCATATATACATGATGACGGCATGGCGCAATCACAACATGACTAATCAAATGTAATGTGTTGTGTGTCTATCAAAAACATAGAGGGTTGTTGTTTCAACCCGCGGTCTAAATCAGGCGAACAAAGTCAGGGTGATTTGTATGACCTCAGCTGTGTGGACAGACAGGCATGCAGGCAGGAACGACACTCGCTTGACGAGAGAAGAACTTCATTCTCTTTTGGAGTCAGAGTGACAAACATCAGGGCCCAATAGCTTCCTCTTGGGATGGGGGTGGGGGGTGGTAGATATTGCTCCAAAATCAAGCTACATTTTTTATGGGGAGAAAATGGGCATGGCCATTTTCAAAGAAGTCCCTCGACCTCTCACCTAAATATATCTGAATGAAAATGGATTCATTGGAACCACACAAGTCTCCTATTTGTACCCATGACCAATTTTAAGCTAATAAAATAACAAATAGTTATTTTCACCATTTAAAAAAAAACATGTTCAACTGTAAAATATCCTGTCTCCAGTAGGCTACATATATTTGTCACAACTCTTTGATAACCACATTTGAGGGATCCTTGATAAAAATGTGTGTGAATATCAGCAGATACATTGATATCAGTTTTTTTTACTCCCAAATATCGGAATCTGCATCAGTCCCAAAAATCGAGTTATCGTCAGGCTCTGGTCTGTTCTCAGTCTTGAACCCACGGGACCTTGTATGTCTGCCAGCGTGACAGACAGATGGCTTAGCTATCAAACCAGCTCATTCAACAGTGCCCTCTTGTATTAGACAACGGGTTGCGTTTCAACCTCGAGCAGTGAGTTTAACCAACGTATTCAACTCTGTTCCACTCTCTGAGTCAGCATCTCCAAGAGAGAAGCGGCGAGAGAAAGAGAGAGACAGACAAAGAGAGAGAGGAGGAGAGACAAAGAGAGAGAGACAGACAGATAGAGGGGGGAGAGAAAGAGAGAGACAGACAAAGAAAGAAAGGGGAAGAGAGAAAGAATGAGAGAAAGAGAGAGAGGGAGAGAGAAAGTGAGAGAGGAAGACAGACAGAGAGAGAGAAAGAGAGATAGTTGCTAAGGCTTAGCAAACACCCACTATCTGATCCACAAGTCTGTAGGAGATAACAGCAGTGGTTTTCACTATGCTCAGTTCTCTCTCTCTCTCTTTTTTCACACACATAAACACAGTGCAGCAGAACACTGATCCTGTTGAAGGTATAATCTGGTACAAGCTATACAGGCTGATTGACCGCATGTATAAACGCACATGAACGCACATAAGAAGATAAGAATAAACTTTATTGTCCCAGAGGGGGAAATTTACTTGGAACATCAGTGCTGCATCATTCTGTGATAACAGTGTAAACTAAGAAGAAACATATATATACAATCATTCATTCATTCATTCATTCATTCATTCATTCATTCATTCATTCATTCAGTTAGTTAGTAAAAAGGACTTCAGACAAATATGACAATACATAGATACATGCAACCATAATTCATAAGTAGGTAAACTCCTTTCAAAAGCTTCAAAAAGCTTCATATTGCACACTGCCCTAATTAAATTACAACAGATTAAGACTTGGACACGAAAGAAAGAGGTGACAGCCCACTGTCAGCACCTCAAAGAAAACAACCTCTAGTATTATTTAGGAGAGCGATGGGAAGGAAGGAGAGCTTGTAGCGGTTGCTCTTATATCTACTTGCTCTGAACCGTCTCCCTGAGGGAAGAACTTCATATTCGCGATAAAGAATATGAGAAGGGTCCTGTAAGATTCTCTGTGCCTGGCTGACCACTGTATACTTTCTCGAAGATTGTGTGTATTGAAGATACAAGATTGTGCGTACATTGTGTGTATTGAGCCTTACTGTATTGTACCCATTCTACAATCTGTTAATACAATTTTCAATCAATCAAATTTGATTGATTGAAATTGTTATTAACAGATTGCAGAATGGGTACAATACAGTAAGGCTCAATACACACAATTGTTAAGGGGATGCAGACCAGAGAAAGACTTTCGTCTTGTTTACACCAGGGTCCCCCATTTTCAATTCATAATGAATTGTAAGTAGGGTGCAACTAGCACCGTGCAATCCATTCTTTGTGGATCTAGCCCCAAGTCTAGTGTTTCCGGTCATCTTCATTGCTGCTTTCACTAGCCTTTCAAGCTTCGACTTACACTGTACTGTGAGTGTACCAAACCACGCTGCCATCCCATATCTCATCAGGCTGTCTAGTGGTCAGCCAGGCACAGAGAACGTACGCACGCACGCACGCACACGCACACACACACACACACACACACACACACACACACACACACACACACACACACACACACACACACACACACACACACCTACACGCACGCACACACACACACACCTACACGCGCGCACACACACACACACACATACACACACACACACACACACACACACACACACACACACACACACACACACACACACACACACACACACACACACACACACACACACACATAAGAGGATGAGTCAGTTATCAGACAGTGTAATAGTATGCTGGTGTAAGAGTATGAGTGTCCTCAGAACAGTGGCGAGGAGGCAGGTTTTATCCGACAGACAGTCTGTCTGTCCTGCTCCAGAGGCAGGAGAAACAGTTCTCGGCTGAGATGTTGGCATTTACCAGGGGGGTGGGTGGGGCTGGGGGGTGAGGGACGGGTGGTAGATACATTCTTCTCAGACATGTCACACCATATCTCTTACAGCCTCATCATTAATGTGATGAGTAACACACGTATCATGAGCCACACAACACAAGCATAACACTAAGGACAGTAGCTACATCTTGTATGTGCGTCATTGAGCATTTGGAAAAGTGCTATATAAATCCAATGTATTATTATTATTATTATTATTATTATTATTATTATTATTATTATTATTATTATTATTATTATTATTATTATTATTATTATTATTATTATTATTATTATTATTATTATTATTATTATTATTATTATTATTATTATTATTATTATTATTATTATTATTATTATTATTATTATTATTATTATTATCATGAATGCCTATTGATTGTTGAATTGGCCCTAAAAAGGTCAGATTTGTAAAATGGTACAAATAGCATTTAGAGCAAATACAGTATATTGTACATTAATGCCTATATGTTTGATTGATGAATATGCATTCAAAAAGTGTTGAATTCTGATTTATAAGGTGTTATAAACGGCAATTAGAGGTCGGTTAAGTTAGTCTTCCAGACTTAATCTTTTGTATTTGCTACAAACAAAGACCTGTCGTGTTGTGATTCCTGGCCATTTGTAACTTTCTTCACCTGCAGAGCTGAGGCTACCAGTCAAGTTGTGTTTATCCAGGTGCCCGGTATCCATGCAGCCCGTTGCCCGGTGATGACGTGTTCCTCACTCTCGTCAAAGAACTGGCAACACCCCTGTGTAAAGAGTTCACTTCATTGACATTTAGTTAAGGTCGTAAATCAAAGTGACGTGATTTTTCATATCGTTTAAACTTTTTTATTTAATTTAATTGTGTATATTGGATTTCTTGTATAGATAACCATAGCCACACTGACACGGTTGACGCTCGCAACGCTTCCCAAAGGTCAGTGAATACCACGATCACAACACCAGAGGGAGCTCCACAAATCATGTTAAACCCAGATTCGGCTCAAACAAGGGACTAAACACGTTTCGCAATTATGCCACATCAATGTGGAACGCCCTACCCAAAGCTGTAAAGGAATGTGAATCACTACCCACTTTCAAAAGCACTCTCAAAGAACACCTATGGGAGACTGCAATTCGAAACTGGCCCCTGTATTCCATGTACAGTTTTGCTTGTTTGTACAGTGTCCCCCCCCCCCCACCCACCCTCCTCCAATGTACAGTTTTTACGTCAAATGTATATACTCTCTTTTCTGGACTCTTTTTGTATCGCAAACAGTACTGTATTTGCAAATCTGGTATGTCATAAATGTAGCAGTACTGTCTATCTGTATGTCATGTATGTCATATATGTCCTGATGAATTGAAAATGGGGGACCCTGATGTAATTAAGCATTACATCACGCGCAGGAGTGGTTTGTGAACAATAAACCATGCCTAGGGGTGGTCGTTAGGCCCGAGGCGCAACCGAGGGTCGTTAGACCCCCCTAGGCATGGTTTATTGTTCACAAATCACGACTGCAAGTGGTGTAATGCTTTTATACAACTGCCACATTCATCCAACCTTATTGCTATACAATAAACACACATTAATCGAAGATTTATTGAAAAAACCATCCGCCAGAAAAAGTAGTTCCCACAACAGCAAAAAAGAGAAATTGCCTCCATGTGGAAGCAGCTCGGAAGTGCATCCAACCAACTAACACATCCAACTGTGTGTTATTGGAATCCAACTGCCTTTCAACTAAGACATCCAACCAACTAACATATCCAACTGTCTTTCAACTAAGACATCCAACAAACTAACACATCCAACTGTCTTTCAACTAAGACATCCAACCAACTAACACATCCAACTGCCTTTCAACTAAGACATCCAACCAACTAACACATCCAACTTTTCTTTAGTTTTTTATTATGAAGTTAGTGGTTGTTATTGGAATGATTGATTGATTGATTGAAAATTGTATTACCAGATGCAGAATGGGTACAATACAGTACGGCTCAATACACACAATTGTTAAGGGGATGCAGACCTACTTTCTATAGAACTTCATTCTTAGATGCTTCTATAGAAAGTAGGTAAAACAAATTAAAAAGTTTTCTTTGCCCTATAGGAAAAAAAAGTTTTCTTCGCCCTATTTTTTTATTTATTTTTTAAACTTAACCAGTTGGAAACCAAGCGTACAGTAATAAAATTAGCAATCAATCAATCAATCAACTCAATAGGCCATGCTCACTTAGAACAGCGCAGCACCCAGCTCTCTCTCAGTCTGACTATCCCCCGCGTTGCAGACAGGAGTGTGTGTGTGTGTGTGCTGTGTGTGTGTGTGTGTGTGTGTGTGTGTGTGTGTGTGTGTGTGTGTGTGTGTGTGTGTGTGTGTGTGTGTGTGCGTGTGTGTGTGTGTGTGTGTGTGGGGGTGTGTGGGGGTGTGTGGGGGTGGGTGGAGACTGAGCCAGCGTCGGACAGTGTGAGAGTGAGGGCTGCAGTCAGAGAGAAGGAAAAAGAAATTGAAAAAAAATTGAAAATTAATCAATCAATCAATCCGCGATTTTTCTTTTGTTACACAATGATTCATGACCCATAGATTACACAATCCAACATTGTGTAAGAGACTAAGACATTCGCCGTGACAGAATCGCTTGATATTTAGTCGTTATCAACATATCCATTTGTTAAAGATTATTGTCCGCCATCTTGTTTTTGCCGACGGAGTGATCCTGGCGGAGTGATGTGATTCGGTTGTGGGCGGGTCCTGGGACCAGAAGCGTAGAATGGTCTCAATACATACGTGTAAATGGACTGTTTCAGCCAATCAGAATCGAGAAATTTGCATGCCGTTGTATAAACAAGAAGAAAGTCTTTCTCTGGTCTGCATCCCCTTAACAATTGTGTGTATTGAGCTGTACTGTATTGTACCCATTCTGCAATCTGTTAATAAAGTTTTCAATCAATCAATCAATCAATCAACAATCCCTCGTGGCGCTAGTAATAAAGCAGGGCACACATTTTTTCCGAGTGGAGAGCATCATTTGCGCTGCGGGCCTGCGACTATAGGAAAACATATGGCATGAGGAATTCCAACCTTGGGCTACCTTAAATCACATGCTGACATTACAAGAACCCTAGCTACTCTCCACCCATATCCTAGAGAGGGTTTAGTTTAAGAGGTCTCTCACACCTCTCAAGGTGCGCTTGTACCAGGACACACACCGGTGACTAGACGTCACACACCGGAGAACAGAACCGCGACCGTGCGTCCGGTCGATCCTCGGCAACTCGTAAAGTCGGACATATCCGATTTGACCTCCGGGAAGTTGCACTGAACGGCCAAGTGGTAAATATCACAGTGTCAGTGGTCAACTTGGGCAAGTTCCATGATAACCAAGATTCTACTACGAGTTGTGACGTCTGACTGACCCTTCACCTTTTGTGGTGTACTGTAAACACTTTCGACTTTGTTTATCAACATGGGACATCATGAGATATCATCAGAAATATGATGCTGCTGACATGCTGGGGATTCCTAAAAATCCAAAAAAAGAAATGTTGACCAATCTGCTGTCTTGGCTTGTTGCATCTGATTGGTGCTGCTGACTTATATGACCCAACTGGCGCACTGAACGCAATCACCTCGTATGTTTGGTCAGCTGATAAAACTCCGACTTTACTATCACCTGCCGAACGCGACTGAAGGAGCCCACACCGCAGCAGACACTGGAGAGAGACGCACAGACTTGACAGAGTACTAACATCTCATCTTCTGGATAACTGCTCTATTTGGATACAACACTAAGGGGTTTCCTCCTCGCCGTTTGAGAACACGTTTACATGCCAAAGCTGGGGAAACGTATCGCAACATCAAACAACGTTACGCGAAGCTTTACAGTTGTCGCCACAATAATTGGTAAGCATATACTTTGGCATCAAGTCATCATAGTGATGATCAAAAATGATTATACTACATTTTCATTTGCTATCCATTTCTCAGTTTGATTCGTTATACTGTTTATACTATTTAAAGTGACAGCTAAGAAAAGAAGACATTTATTTTAGAGCGCGATCTGTTATAGCATGCTGTATAAGTGGTTAATACACGCCTGGAATGTAGTATGTGGACATCGCGGTAATTTACTGGAATCTGATCAGTCGCGGGCGGAATGTGGGCTAATTGTATGCAGTATTCTTACTGGCAGGACGTTCGCACAAAGTAGGTGACGTTTAGGAAAGTACAAGTTACAACATATATGCTACATATATTGTTATATTACACAGTTATGCCCGTTGTTGCTGCTATATTAAGTAGGCTCATTTGAATGTAACCTAAAGTGGACACAACTGAATACAGATCATCTAGCTAGAAGGATTTCCATAAACAATGAGCATGATATTAGTGGATCCCAATTTAATTGATTTTAAATTCTGGGCGGATGCTAACAAATACCTGTACAAAATGCATTGTTGAAACACAGGTGTAAACAAAGCATTTGGAGTTGTGTTCTCTGTAGGTGCGCCTGTTCGCCACCTGGGGGCGATCCAGTATCTTGTTTTTATTCAAGAACCCACAGCGCCATTATAAGCATCAGGCATATTTGGACGAGTTACCCAGCGCACTGATGTCATTATAGCTCCATTTTTAAGTTTCTCCCTCGGGACAATGTGCCTAATGCCCGTGCTCATCTCAACTGAAGTGTTTCAGCTCCTCTGAGAATGGAAAATATTGATGTCTAAACTTGAAAATTCGACTGTCACCTTTTCTGCTTCCAAATGCTTGATGTATGCCTTTTTGTATACCCCCCCCCTCTCTCTCTCTCTCTCTCTCTCTCTCTCTCTCTCTCTCTCTCTCTCTCTCTCTCTCTCTCTCTCTCTCTCTCTCTCTCTCTCTCTCTCTCTCCGTGTGTTTGTGTGTGTCGTGTGTGTGTGTCGTGATGCTGATGAATGGCCACACACACACACACACACACACACACACACACACACACACACCCACACACACACACACACACACACACACACACACACACACATCTGATATTACATTAACAGACACTTCCTGAAGAGAATGCCCCGTGTAATGCGTCATTTACATACCATTCGCGATTACCTTTATACTTTACATACTGCGGAGGTCAGGGGAAATATGGTGACGTCAGCACTAACCTACATCTGCTTAGATTGCGCAACCCACCGGTACGTACAGCAAGGACGCAACACAGAACAAGTCTCATTGTAGATTGTGAAGTGTGATGCCCCTGAACTAAACACAAAACATAGTTTTTGGATTCTCTGCATTTGCTGCTTTATGTCCAAAAAGTGTTATTACTATATGATTAGTGTTATTATTACTATTATTGCAGTGGCCGGTCCTTCGACTATAGGGCCCTGGACTAATGTAATGTTGGGACATGTTTTGTTCTATGCTGTAATGTAGCTATTATGAATGGAATAAACTTGCCTGGCCTCCACGTGGGTGTGGATCTCTTCTTCCTATTGGTGTAGATCAGTAGCGTCCTAAAGGAGCCGTCTTGTGATTGGGCAGCTATCTCGGGGCTGTGGGCGTGTTTCGTGGAAGTGGGATACTTTGTGTGACAATGTTCATTGTCGATTTTTCATTGGAGCTGCCTTGGGCATGAGTGCGCAGCGGAGATCTATAGAGTATTAGCCTGACGAGGCTTTGCAGTTCACATACACACATCCCGTATTGTGTTGTTGTCTAAAAAGCTCGCTACGGTTTTCAAAATCAACAAGAAGGACTTCTAGCATTGTATTTGGCTGCGCAATTCTGTCTCTCAAAGGCATCGGTCCGCGTTCTCGTGCGTAAAACTGAGCGTCCGTGGTCCTTTTTCCTGACAAATACTTCTGTGTTTCTGCCTGGCATTTGTCCATCTATGTAGCATTTCGGCATCTGCAACATTGGTGCGCACACTGGAGAAGGCTAAAAGAACAACAAACATCCAGAAAACCAACACAGCCTTATTGATTTCCCTCGGAATATTCTCATGATCAGGAGAGAACGGACTCCTACCCAGACGCACAGCCAACGGAGACAGGAGGCACCGAGAGAGAGCCCTGAATGCTCGCTTTGACTGGAAGCAGATTCGGCATCAACCAGGGACAGTAGCTAGTGGATCTGCCTCTCGTCAACCAGCTCCTCAAAACCCCCGCTTTGCACGCCTTGTCTCCCTCCTCTGACCACAGGTTATCGAATGGACCAACACCCCAGCGCCCGGAGCTGCACCAGTCGCGGGGCTCCTTCCTGCGAGGCCGTTCCGAGTGAGCCCTCCATGAATGTGTACATCCAGTCCACCACCGGCACCCGCTTCGAGCTCTCCTTGCCCCTGGAGGAGACCGTGGAGGGACTCAAGAGGAGGCTCTCGCAGAGACTGAAAGTACCCAAAGAGAGACTCGCCCTTCTACATAAAGAAACGTGAGTAACTCAATACATTTAGCTATATAGGTACACAGTGATTTGTTCGCAGGGATGTATCATATTGTATGATCCTCGCACTTGGTTGACTTCAGAAGCTTTAGGGACGACCTTGGCTGCTTCTGTCAGCATTATATTCAAGGGAACTTACTATTGAACACCAGGGCGCACGGTATTGGAATTACGCATGAATTACGCACGGGGGGGGGGGGGACACACCGGTCACCGCGGAGCAATATTGACGAAACTATCCGCAGTCAGAGACTCGCATCGATTTACCCATCGTTCATTATAAATACTGGACCATGCTAATGCTGTGCGAGAGAGAGAGAGAAATATGCGATACGTTGATGCGTGAAATAGCCAATGTGGACGGATCATACGAGCAAGAATATGTGCCGCACATTATAGCCCATCTTTTTATTTCCACGCAGCTGCAGCAGTTCGTTGTGTGTATAATCTGACCGATGCACTCGTCGTGAGATCATACATTTATTGAAGACGGGGGGAGAGAGAAACATGTTCAGTGACAGGATATGGGGAGATTATGTGATGAAATGTGTCAAACGTTTTGCGGTGGTTGACTATCTGGTTGCTTTTGAGCCAACGTGACGCTTTTAGTTTCAGTAGAGGCGCATAATGCTCCTCGCACGGTTCCTTCACCGCGGGCCCAGTCTTTTAGCCGCTATACTATTCAGTGAACAATGGACATAGTTAAACAACGCCTTTTACTGTTTATTTTTATTTGATTAATAATAATAAAATAAACGGAATCTATAATGTTACCCGGTTTTCAAATGAAGGATACTTTGTTTGCCTATGGGATAACAATGGATCGGGTGGTGGTGTGTTAAAATAAAGGGGGAGGGGGGGGGGGCTTTATCACACGCAAACAACCCAGTCGCATTGTTTTTCGTCCTCGCCCCCCTCTTGTAATCGGCCCAACAAATCGCATCATCATCCCTTAAAACCTGAAACCCCACATTTAATCCCTCTCTCTCTCTCTCCAAATGGTCGACCTACAGTAATTCTAAGTGATGAGTGCCTTTGTTCAGTTGCATAGGGAGACATTTGGGTCAACCCTAACAGCAGTTATAGGCAACAAGAACAAACAGGAGGCAATGTGAGTGACTATCATTGTGGGACAAATGCCCCCCATGCTCTGCCCCTACCAATAAGAGATCACTGGTCATTGTTAAACGGACTCATGCACGGTGCACGTATTATGCTCTGCCTCTTACACCACAGGTCTGCAGTTCACTGAACAACAATACATATGAAGGCTACTGTCTTAAATATTTATATAGCTTTAAAAGTTGATGCTTTTCTTTCAGCTCTTACTTCCTGTTGTCATCCTTCAAAATGTTCCTTAAAATTCAAAAAAAAAAAAAAAAACACTTCCCTCCACTTAGGCATGTGTGTGTGTCAGCAATGTCAAATATCCGCTGTGAACACTTGTCAAGCTCCACTATACTTGAAAATTGAAATATGACATATGACAGCGCAATCAATATTTCTCTTTTCAGGGAGCTTTTTCGCCTCCCGGCTTTTTTCAAACTAGTTTTGAAGTCTGTCTCCCCCCCCCCCCCCCCCCCCCCTTTGCTGAAAAGGGGTTGAGTGTCTGAAGTGAGGAGGTATTGTCAACATGGTCTAATTATGCTGTTCTACCCCTCACCCTCACCCTGCAGGCGACTGAGTTCGGGAAAACTCCAGGATCTGGGGATCTCAGATGGGAGCAAGTTAACACTTGTTCCAACGGTTGAAGCTGGCTTAATGGTAAGGCTCACCACACTCTAGAGACCTCTGTTTAATGTTAATGTCAATGTAAATGTTTAGTTGTAAGGGATAGTCGGCTGGGGCCCGGGTTATAATATTATTATTATTATCATTATCATATCCATGCAGAGATGCAGATCATTATATTGAGTTTATGTTTTCTTGATTTCTATCCTCGTTATCTCTGTAATACAGTCTCAAGCATCAAGACCTGAGCAGTCCGTAATGCAAGCCTTGGAGAGCCTAACAGAGACTCAGGTAAGAGACGACTCTCTCAGTGCTGCTGTTTACACAACCCTGGAGGAAATAACGGCGCGATGTGTCGCCGTGGAGGCAATTTAAGACACGTTGTGTGTGTTTTGCAGGGAGGTTGAGGCACTGGATAGAGTTTATACAGAGAAAATCCCAGATAAGGGAAAGAGAGAGAGAGAGGCCTCTTTGCATGACTAATTTCACCCTCTTAAACAAGCCAAGCTCGACAGCCGGCGTGATATAATAAGCAGCAACACCCTCTCGTATCCTAGTAACATCTGTGCTTGTGTCTCACTGTGTGTGAATGTGAAGCTAGAGCAGGCTAACCCGGGCTTAACCCAGGTTGATTACAAGTTGAGATGACCGGCACATTCAACATTCACCTCCACCATGAAGATTAAACAATTTCTCCCTGCTGTTTATCCCTTTCTCATTTTCTCTGTTTCTCTCGTTCTCTTGTCCTTAAAACATATGCTTGCGCACGCATGCACATTATGAGCATGGGCGCACATGCATACACACAGTATCCACCACAGGGAGTTAAGTAAGTAAATGAGCAGGTTTCCAGGAAGTACACTGTGGCTGCACACAGATACAGCGTAGTCACACTCACTCATAATCAGAGGACTGGGTTGTCAAGACGTGAGCATTCTCAGTCAATATTAGCATAGAGTTCCTGGAAGCATAGCACACGCAGCCGTGCCTAGAACAGACCCTATACGATAATGTGGTAAATGCTGTGTGTGGTGACTCCATAAAAAAAGGATGAAACACACTATCCGCTTGAGTCAGTGTGTGGCGTGACTCACCAATATGATTAATAGTGGAAGTGAAGTGAGGATGGCTCGAGTCGTCCTCTCTTGGCTTGAGATGGAGAGGCGATAAGGCTGACTGCACACAGACAACGGTGCGATGACGTACGAAGCGCTCTGTGCAGCCGACAAACTGACTCAGGTTGACTTCCTCTGTTGGGTAACCTTGAGATGTGCGTAAACGGCCGTGCAGATGTTCTACTAACTGATGTTGAAAAGGCACAAGATGGCGAAATTGGACACTGCTAGCTGTTATTACTGCAGTGTGTCATTTCACTTCATTGACGCAGCGATGCTTAAACTCAGAAGAATTTGTCGGGGGAGTGACACATTTTTGTCTCGAAATGTTGTTAAGAGCGTGTGGGTTGTTTGGTAGATATGGGATTGCGGCTCAGTATGGCTTCCTTCCCTGCTGATATTTTTATGGTGCAAATTCTGGCCTGATAGTGTATGCATGAGCACAGCATGCTTCCCGTAGCAGTGACAGCAGGTGAGCAAACGTGTGTACGCGTGTGTCTGTGTGTATATGTCACAGTCAGGGAAGGAAATTAACAAGAGCTTGGGCCAGAAAATTAACCTGAAATAGGGATTACAGTTGTCAAAAAAGGAAAATGGCAGCTTATTGTATTCTTACTGGATTTCCAACCTCAGATTTTGTGTATATTTATTTTCTTAAAGACAATTCTTGATTAAATTAATTAACTAACTATCTATCTATCTGCCTGCCTGCATGTTTCTGTCTTTCACTTCCTGCCTGTTTCCCAGTTTCTGTTGTTCACTTCCTGCCTCTCCCAGTTTCTGTCTTTCACTTCCTTTTTTCCCCACGCGGCCAAACACGCTCTGATGTCTGAATCAGAGGCCTAGAGGGTTCCTTGTTGTTTCTCAAGAAAGGCCCACTGTACTGTACACTTCCTGTTCCTGAGTCATGGCCCTGGCCCACTGTAGCAATAGTAAGAATAGGGGAAGTGTGAATAGTTGGAATAGTATTGGATGAATGTCAGGGCAAAAGGGTCAAATAAAGGCACAACGCTGCTTTAGTGTGTTTTTATCTCTGGGAAATTGATTCCTCTTTATAATTCATGAGTCAGAAAGGGATGATATAGATTGTGGAGAGATTACGGATCCGAGGTAAGATTAGGAAATGGGAACGCTCACTTCCTCTCTTCCCAACTCTGGGGGCTATCAAAAATCAATCAATGCACTTAGCTCTTAAAAGTGTCTGATAGGATAACCGATATGCCCGTACGTACGCCCCAAAAATAGCTGCAGTGAGATGTGGGGTGGTGTGTGCTAGCTGTGGTAGCATTAGAGAAGTGAGCCTGTGCCCCTTGATCCCCACGCACCAACCCCCCACACACACACTCACACACGCTCACACACATACACACCCTTCCATCCGCCCTTTAGTTATGTGAGGTCTCTGGTTTGGAGATCAAGTGTAATGCCAGGAAGGGCCGTGTATGTTCATAAGCGGGCGGATCACCTCATCTCGTCTCCTCTATAGCGGGACTCGGAGGCTAACACTATCTGCTAGCCGGCTGAGCCTGAGAGAGGGCTATTTCAGACTTCTGTGGAATGGGGAGAGATAGAAAGTGTTTTATGGAAAGGGAGCCCTGGCAATTATTGGAATGGGATCTTTTTTTTTCTTCTCCTATTCGCGCCCTCCTCGCCCCCTTCTCCTCCTCCTTCCTCCTCCCTCCTCTCTCGCTTCTGCTTAACAGCTCTACCAGGGGCCTATAATTTGAATGTGCTGCGGTTTGCAAGTCTGGCTGACTGAGCCGCGCGGAGCTGCTTTGCTTTGACCGCAGTAGCTGGCTTCTATAGGGAGGACGACGCGGCCTGTGCCTTCATTCCTCCTCTGGCGTCTCTCGCTGGAGCTTTTCTCGTGACAAGTAGGCTGTATTAAGCCACTAACTCCTGACAGCCCATCAAAACAGTTGTATTTTCTACTCTCTCCTCTCCATTCTGTCTGCCAAGTGGAGGCGGTGTGTACGGTACCACTTACATATGCATCACACACACACGCACGCACACACGCACGCACACACACACGCACACGCACGCACACACACACACACACGCAGACAGAATTGACAGGGTATATTTAAGAGGATTTCTCCTTCTGCTCGGAGAACGAGGAAAATGCCTGATCCCTGTAGTAAAATAAAATGAATGTTCGTCTACGAGACGAGCATCGCGGGGAATTGAAAGTGATATTTACTGTTTTTTTTGGTACCATATGTAGGCAATGACATCAGCCTCGCCGCCTATTGATCTGTTATTTGACAGAAAGAGGGGGGATTATGTGTCTCTCTCTGCACACAGGGACTATTTGCTCATTGATGCACATTGATGTTAGAATGAAAGCCAGGCAGGCAGGCATCACCCTAACCATCCCCCACTGCCCTTCCCCCTCCCCAGCCCCCTCTTTGTTCCTGTCTTAAAGCATGAACACCAAACCTGCCCAGCTGACAAACCCTCTAACACAAAACAATGATTGAGGGTCAATGTTTAAGTTTGGCTCTCTCTCTCGCCCCCATGACCCCCCCCCCCCCCAATACGCCTATACAGAGGCCTTGGTTCTACCCAATTGACTGCAGCTACAGCGGCGTGTACCGGTTTCAAAATCAATGCATGGCCCAGCTGGAGTGAGGCTTGGCAGGCTGCAGATTGACATATTTTTGCCTTGAAGAGGAACGCAGATCGCCTAGGGAGGAGGTGGTGTGTGTTGCTGTGGAATACATTGTGTGTTTTAGACGCACATTAACATTCTGGATGTACCGGCTAATGTCACGGTTAAGGTTGTAGACAGAATATAGTGCTTATATAATATCCATTTTCATATCCACGTTTTTACAGTAAAGGGAATGTTGTGAGTGTTACCATGGAAACAGAAGTCACAGTGAACGGGATAAGGCGTTGTTCTCAGTGTCCCGGATATTATCCACATAATCCTCATAGTCCGGATATTGGATTATCCTCAAATATTCCAAATAATAACACAATACTAATATGCATGTAGAGACACCCATAATTGTTACACGTTCTACCTCATTGTACCCGCTCCCTCGATTCCCCCTTAACTCCTCACGACTGCCCCCCCTCCTTCAGCCTCCTCCTGTACTGCACTGTCTTCCTCCTCCTCATCCTATGCCTCTTCCAGGAATCACAGTCCTCAATAAGTCACAGCGCTTGTCATTGTGCCTGGAAGCAGGCCAATGCAAACCGGTGGGATCTAACAGCCTGCGAGGAGTCGACCTCTAGGTCACCCTTTCCTCAGCTCCACCCACTCTGCCTCCCTCAGGGGGGTATTGCGACGGGCTAAGGAGGTGGAGGAGGGAGAGGTGGATAGAGACACAGGGGACATACATACATATATATATGCACAAGTTGCATTACCTGTTCCAATTTCCTCGTTGAGTCAGAGAGGGCGTTGTTTACAGGCCGCTCTGTGTTTGTTGCGTGTGCGCACAAGATGTTCTGTAGGTTGAGAGGACGTTCGGAAGGATGAGTGTGCAGATGCTCGCGTGACTCAGGGATGAGGGGATGGTCGAGCGGAGGGAGGGGGCGTCGGATGGATCCTGGTAAATAGTACAGGGGAACAAAAGGTCACCGCTGAGAAACCATGCCGTCACATCGGAGTGACGAGGCCCCGCCTCAGCCTCGCGGCTTTATGGGAACTACTCAGACACACGTTATATAGGTCATATATATATATATATATATATATATATATATATATGTGTGTGTGTGTGTGTAAAGCAGCTCAATGCCGTTGGTCAATATGTTTCTTTTTCCAGTCCTGCACTCTGTACCCACCTTATCTAGGTGCTACTTAATCAGGCAGATGGGTCACCACTGGAAATCATTGCACAGTAATTGTATTGAGGATTTGGGAGTGGAAGGAATTGAAAAATGACTGGAGTCGTCCCGGTTGGTCAATATCAGAGAATCATCCCCTTTCTGCCCGCTCCCCCTCCTCCAGCATTGGAATGAAGGCTTTTTATATGCGTGCTTAAAAGGAAAGGGGGTCTTTGGTGCTTTGGAATGGTAATATGTGCCTTTTTGTTACCTAAATGGGAAGCTACAGAAATTAATCATAGAATCACTAGAATGTGTAAATCAATTTGTGTGGTGTGTGGAGTGAAAGACAAAAGTGATCTAAAGGCCCATTCAGGACCCACTCATGTAAATCCGGGTCGTGAAACTTTAATAAGCTGACGGTGGGAGTATTTGTGCACCTTTGTGGTGCTTAACCCTTTCACTACCAAATGGGTAACCCTTTCACTGCGACAATACAGAAGGTTAACCCTTTCACTGCCACATGGCAAATGGTTAACCCTTTCACAACCACACTACATAAAGTTAACCCTTTCACTACCACACTACAGACGGTTAACCGAAGGGGTTAAAGAGACTGCGGGGTGGGGGATGTGGTGGGGGCAATCAAGGTGTGTTGTTTGAGCAATAAAGACATATAGATGGATTTTTATGGAGATTTTCATTGTTCTGCCTTGCGTTGTCATGCATTTTACATGTGTCTGCTATGTCTTCTGTGTGTTTCCCCATGCAGTCTGGTGACCAGGGGGAAGTCTTGTGTGTACTGTTGTTGACTATATTTGAGCCGTGACTGTCATTGTTTTTCCGTCTCTGGGATTCTCTGTGATCCCCTTTGTGATGTCAGTAGTGGGCACCGTGACGGCTCTAATGCCCGGGAGGACAGGCGGCTAGCTAGGATATCACATGTGGTCTGATGGACCCCTGGTCTGGCAATTAGGAGCACGTGCTCCAGGGCCAGAGGGCTCTGAGGGCCGAGGCTCAGTCTCTGCCACCACCGACTCCGATGATCCAGGTCCATTTAGTCGTCCTAGAAAAAACACAGAAGGGTGTAAGAGAATGTGTTTCAGTGCCTTCTTCGAGGACGATTTCCGCTCCCTTCTTTTCTCTCTCTCTCTCTCTCTCTCTCTCTCTCTCTCTCTCTCTCTCTCTCTCTCTCTCTCTCTCTCTCTCTCTCTCTCTCTCTCTCTCTCTCTCTCTCTCTCTCCACACCCTACTGGTCATTATCCAGTCTCTAAACTAGGCGTGATTATGTTCATTTGGAATGACAGCCTGGCTGGCACGTCTTAGTTTTATGTTCTCTGTGATTATTTCTGGGAGAGAGAGGGAGAATGGACTGTGCCTCAGATGTTATTCCACTGTCCAGTTGTTGTCGATGATAATGATGATGATGTTGTTTCGTGCATCTCCATATTTCTCTGGCTGGTTGTAACGAGAGATTGTTTGTTATTAAAGACCCTCCCCCTCTCTCCCATTCACACATGCATACGCACACTCACACACAGACACACACATACATGCATGCACACACACACACACACACACACACACACACACACACACACACACACACACACACACACACACACACACACACACACACACACACACACACAAAGTACACACTTTACAAACGGGCGCATGCCTTCATGTGTGTGTGTGTGTGTGTGTGTGTGTGTGTGTGTGTGTGTGTGTGCTCGCTCACACATGTGTGTGTGTGTGTGTGTGTGTGTGCTCGCTCACGCATGTGTGTGTGTGTGTGTGTGTGTGTGTGTGTGTGTGTGTGTCCGGCATCACAAGCCTTGGTCAGAATGTATTAATCAGTGAGTATCAAAGGCCTCTGCCTCACTGGAGTGGTTCTAACAGAGGGGGTGCGGGAGCCGTCTTACTGCTTGCGACGAGCTCAAAGCGTCTTGATGATGGCTGTGTGGTTCTGTGCTGGTGCAGTGTATGAGGAGAAAGACCACTAGAATGGCAAAGTTCATAATGCTCGTGTTCACTGACATGTGCCTGACATGAGCATTATGAATGTTGTCATTCCTACTTTATCTCTTCACTCAGCTGATCAAATTCAGAAATGGCCAGATGGTCCTCGCGGGCGCTGCTCTTTCTCCCTCTTCTTTCTCCTCTGCCTCCATTTCTTATCGGGGGCAGTGAGCAGCATTAACAGACGCCTATCTCTCTTGACAAGCCCTTTGAAGAGCGCCAGCCATGCTTTTAGGATTTGGGGGGGCATGATGCAAGCCATTGATTTTTCCCCTCTCCTCTTTCGAGAGCCTGTTGTTGGGTCTTTAGCGTGTGGTGTGCAAGTGTGTGTGTGTGTGTGTTCTACACAGAAACTGTATCAATAGTGTCCTGGTGCGATCAAAACATCTAGTGGATAGGCAGATTAATACACAGAGTCTGATAGGTGACCAGCCTGCATGGATACGGCTGAACGAGAGCAATTCCTCCTCTAAAGCTTTCCCTCCCATTCCTCCAGCCTCTCTCTCCTCCCGCACAAAGCTTGCTCAGTTGTTCATGAATGTCAGCTCAGTGCTGCTTCCAGCTCTCTCCCTCGCCCCCCCCCCCCCCCCCTCCCTCCCTCAAGTCTCTTTTCAACGTCTCTTCCTCTCTCTCCTTATCTCTCTCCCTCTCTCTCCCCTTAGTTCGCTTAGTGTGCAAAGGAAGAACGACTGCAAATGAGTTCCTTGAACCACAGGGACCCCAATAAATAAAACTGTCAGCCAGAGATGTTGATGGGGGGGAAAAAGAGGGAAGGACCCACAGGCACACTCTCACTGAATATTTCATCACCCTCCTCCTCCTCCTCCACCACTCTGACACCCTACCCCCATCTCCCGCATCCCCCATCCCCCTCCGCATCCTCGCTCTACTCCCCTCCCCTCGCGCCACCCCTCCTTCCCGTGGCCGCCCCCCCTTATCATATTCTCCCCCCGTCGTCGTCGTCACTGCATAGCAACTGAAGTCCGCTGCAAAACAAAATGCCACCCCGGTCCCCAACAACCAAAACAAAATGGCAGATGGGGGGGGGGTGGGGGGGGGGGGGGGGGGGGGGGCGTCTCTGGGGTCAGGTTGAAAGAGGGATGGCGGGCGGCGGTGATGATGAAGTGGCAGCGCCCGCATCACACGCTGAATGGAGTCCTCATGCCGTGAGGCTGCCTGCGTCTCGTCTGTGTAACACAATCCCCTTTGGTTTTATGACAAATACACACCTTGTTCTCACGGTGCGACTATAACATCCTCTCTGCCTCGTCCCTCTGCATACCGCTGGTGCTGCCGCATCAGGAGCAGAACAATGAAGGGTCGCTCTTTCTCTCTCTCTGTCTGTTTTAACACAACAAAACCAGGGGCCCTCCCTCTAGTCTGGCTCTGTCTCTCTCATCTCACTCTCTCAAGCCACGACAAACGGCACCAGAGTTGTCTTTTGTAAAAGGCTTGGAATTTGTCAAGAGTGCTATAGGAGGAGAAAGGTGGAGAAAGAATTGTGGATGTGGAAGAAAGAGGAGGAGGAGGAGGCGGATAGGGACTGTAGACTCGAGAGACGACGAGCCCAAGAGGCTCTCGCTCTTTTGTTTGCCTGTGAGGTTCCAGAGAGCTCTATCTGCTGTTTGTCCTGACGTCAACGCTAGCCAGCCACACTGGCTGTCTTGGCCGTCCTCCTGAGAGCAGACAGGCATGTTTGGACTGGAGCAGAGCTGCTAGCCGCCAGGACCTCTGGGAATCATCCGCTAGCTAGCTCTCCTGCTCCACAACCCCCAACATCACCCCCCCTCCTCTCTCTCTCTCTCTCTCTCATCTCTCTCTCTCTCTCTCTCTCTCTCTCTCTCTCTCTCTCTTGCTGTTACACGATCACTCTTGCCAATCTAGCCTCTGCAGGCAGGCCAGGGCAGTATCATCACCCCCCCCACAGTCCCCCACCCCCAGGAAACAGGCCCTATTTCAGGTGTTCCACTCCAAAGCCCCCGGCTCCGCAGCTACGCAAGCTGTCCGCCCTCCTTTTCAGTCG
>NC_140166.1:190915223-190925223 GCF_963971535.1 Notolepis coatsorum
GTCCTGGGCCTGAGATGGATGGCTGCACTAGAGCTAAGGTTTAATCAATAGGTCTTTTTAATTTGCCATCGATCCATGTTAAAAGCTACTGCGGCTGCTGCTGCCGCTGTGTGTGTTACTGCGTGTGTGTGTGTGTGTGTGTCTGAGTGTGCGTTACTGTGTGTGTGTGTGTGTGTGTGTGTGTGTGTGTGTGTGTGTGTGTGTGTGTGTGTGTGTGTGAGAGAGAATGTGTATATGCATGTGTACACTTCTGCACACATTCTTAATGTTTTTGTGTGAATACAAGATGTTCTTGTGTGTATGCTCGAGTGTGTATGTGTGTGTTGTGTTTGTGTATGTGTATCCCTGTGTGTGTCTGGTGTGCAGGAGAGTCAGAGATGGGGGGGGGGGGGGGGGTTGCTGTGCTTTGGGTTATTGACATTCCAGGCCATTATTTAATTATTTAATTCTCAGACAGATACTAATGGAGCTAGCTAATAGATTGTGGTTGCTCTCCCTCCCTTCCAAGCTCCTGAATATAACATAGAAATGGAATCAGGCTGGACTCGGCCGGTGCGGCCAGGCGTTCACACTGTGCCATGGAGGGGCCTCCTCCCTGGAGACCTGCTTCTCTGCTATAGGCACATCAACAGCTAGGAATGTACTTAGTATCACATCCAGGCCTTTGGCATGTCAGCTGCAGTTACGTGTGTGTGTGTGTGTGTGTGTGTGTGTGTGTGTGTATTTATCTGATGCCATTCCTTAAATAACATTGAACATGCACACAGGCACACACACACACACGCACGCACGCACACACACACACACACACACACACACACACACACACACACACACACACACACACACACACACACACACACACACACACACACACACACACACTCACCTCAATGTTCCACTCCCAAATGCTATTATATTATTTACTGTAAATATGACCTCATGCAAATGAGGAATGTATCAACCGTAATGAAGAAACTAGACTCAACCTCTGACTAACACCTCTTTCGCTCCTTCCTGTCCTCTCTGCAGGTGACCGCTTGCGTCAGACGGAGAACCGCGCGACACGCTGCAAGGTGGAGCGCCTGCAGCTGCTAATGCAGCAGAAGCGTCTCCGCAGGAAGGCCAGGAGGGAGCAGCGAGGCCCCTACCAGTGGCCCAACCGCAAGGCGGGGCGCAGCAGCAGCAACAGCAGCCTGTCCAGCGAGGGCTCCCTGGATCTGGACTTTGACGACTCGGTGTGGAAGCCCGACGTCAACGCCGACATGAAGTCCGAGTTCGTCATGGCCTGAGCCTGGCAGGGCTAGATGCAGAACGGCACAAAGCATTGTGGGATTGGATTTCGCGTTTTTTTTTTCTCTTTTTTTCTTTGTTGTTGTTGGTGTTGTTGTTGTTGTTGTTGTTGTAAGAAGATGGATTTGCAGGAGTTGAGACGATAGATTCGGAGACGTCTGTGCAAAGGGGACATCTTGGAAATGGATGTAGTGACGGTCAACCGTCGTGTGAAAAGGCTCCCCAGTGACTTTCATCCTTCTGTCTTTCACAGCCGACCTTGTGAAAAAAACTCAAACTCAAAAACAAACAGAACTTTGTCTTTTGATGCCCGGACATGGAAAGGAGATGACTGGATGCGGCAGTATGTGACTCATGGTGTGCTTTACAAAGACTGCAAATGTTGTACTGCTCCATACGAGGACACACTGAACATACATATAGCAGTATAGTTGGGTGGTGGTGATGGTATGTTTTTTTTTTCTTTTTTAATGGTGATTTGTTTTGTTTCTTAAGTAGAACTCTGGACAGCTATGGAGAAATCCACACAAGGACAAGTGAACAGCATAGGAAAATCAGAGACCCTTTTTGGGACCTCATTGTTTCCTAATCATATGATTGGCAGACACTCATCAAACTGCCAATCTATGGACTACTCCAATGGGCATTCTAATTGGTCTCAAACCCACCAACCAGAGTCCTGTTTTTACCTGTTATGGGGGTGATATTTTTATTTCCCATTTTGAAACGTATTATTATTATTATTATTTTATTATTATTATTATTAATATAATTTTTTAAACAAAATATGTAGCATTGTTCACAAAGCATTCAGGTTTTCATATAACAGTTCAAAATAGTTGTTGATTTGCACATTCTCATGTGATTTTGAAACAGCTGGTCAAAGTGTGCAAGAAAGGGGGAGGGTCCTCATATAGGCGGAATAAAAAAAAATTAATATGGAAGTCAACCTCAGTGACATAGGGTATCGATAGGAATGACGAATGAATAAACAAAGTGAATTAATATTAACAGAAAGTGCTTTAGAGGATTTTAAAATCTTTAAAATGTATATGAAAAAAAAATCTATTTTTATTTCTCTTCCTACCTGCTGTTTTCAAAAAACGGCAGCCCTCTGGCTATGGTCAAGTCATTGACTACTACTGAAAAATACGTATATCCATTCAATCATTCATTAGCTCACTCATATTAGGATCATTCTGCCACAACATAATGATAAGGAGTAATTCCCATCAAGCCCAACGTGTGTCTTACTGAATGGACTTGTTGAGGGTTTGTATTAGAGTTTGTGTACATTAATGTGACGATTGGCAAAGGGTTTATGAGGGTGTATGTGTGTGTGTGTGTGTGTGTGTGTGTGTGTGTGTGTGTGTGTGTGTGTGTGTATGTGTCACTTGAGTGCAAATTGATTTAGAAGTGTCCCATGTGTTGACAGTACAGGTAGTTTTTTTTTTTGTCAAAACTATTTTCTCTAATTTATCCATTGTTACATTGTTAAACCCAATATAAAGTGCAGTAAAAAAAAAAAAAAAAAACATTTGGTTGCTGTTTTTAAATACTGTAAAAGCGTCCCATCTCACAAAGATGGTTTCCAGTTTAAGTCCCACTTGACTCTATTACCTTTTCCACAAGCCCTGATAATGTCAGCTAACTTATTATTATTGGCAAAAGAGAGAGCAGTGGGATTTGTATCCAATGTCATTATCTAGTGCCTCCACCAGTAGACCCGCCTACATATCAGGTTAGGCCTACAGTATCACAGTTTTGCTGCTACACATAGGGGACTTTGAAAAAGTGGGAGGGTAAAGGGACTTTTTCTTTGCATGCAAAAGTGTGAATTATACCGCTCTTTTTTTATTGTTGGAAGAAAAAGAAGAAGAAAAAAAGACCTACGAGAAACTCTGTGCTGGTGGGATGGAGGTTAACAACATGCATGACATTTGTGAAGAAAATAATAATAAAAAAAAATAACGCTGCTTTTGTTGGTTAGGTTTTGTATGTTTTTATTTTTCATCGTTAGAACAGCAGTGTCCTGCTAAAAAAGTATTAAAACGACGCAAACCAAAACAGATGAAGTAAGACTGGACTCGTATCTTGCTCACAGCACTGAACATTCCTGCTCCGTGATGACAATGATGATAAAGATGATGAGGATGATGTGATGATGATGATGACGAGAAAAAGAGCTACTGACTACATCTGAAATGCTGGTGCTTAATCCCAGAGATTCTCAAGGACCTAGACATCCAACTAAAGCCACCTCCCTCTCCTTTTCAGCCTAGAATACTGTAACAACCGAGCCAGGCACATGTGGACGTATACAAGCAGGGAATGAATGGACCAGCGGATACACAGTACCGTTCAACCTAACCCAACATAATCTGGAGAAAACATCTAGTCTTGACTGTCTGTCCGATTTGACTGACCACCCTACCAAGATTGCACTCCCAGAGATTGCAGTGAGAGATTACCTTTTTTCGGTGAACCTCATCCTTTTTTTAAGTGGCCTTACCTTTCACTAAAAATGAGACACTTGGGGGACAATGGGGGGGGGGGGGTTTAAACTTTCTGTGTTATCGTTGTCGGGACTTGTTGTCATCAAGGGGCCATTTTGTCGCTGAGGACACTGAGGACCCTGGGCATCTCTTGTTTTGTGCTTTTAGCTGGTGGAGTCTCTATTATGTCAAGGCTTCCGTGCCTTAAAATGTTGCCCTTGCAGTGTCGGTGTCAGATTTAAGCTGAACAAATTGTTTTTCCATTGATTGATAATACAAGACTGTAGTTGCAGCAGCCACGGGAGTCGTAGTTTTTAGGGGTAAAGCTTGTTTGAGTGAATGGATTACTATTCAAAATTCGGTGTTGTTCCTCAAATATTGTCTTTCTCCCTTTTCTCCATTGTGTTGCCATGCTTGTCGATCCTTGTTGTCCAAAAAAAAAAAGACTTGCGCCCCATTCCCCCTCCACCTACTCTTGGCTCCTTCCTGCCACCGACGGGCTGCAAAAGCTACACAATTACAAAACTTTCTAGCGGAGGAGGTCTTGACTGCAGTGCTTACATGGTGACAAATTACCCCTGATCTGAAATGGAAACGTCCTCTGAGGACTCCAGACTACATGCACTTCCCGTCTACTCGGATACCACGTTTTAAAACGGACAGTTTACCCCCTCTGCCCTCCCAACGTTAATTACGTTTTCTTTTGTATATGTATGAACTATACTCTGTGTGTGCCTCACTTCTGTGTGAAATTAGAAAAAGACGAAACAAAAAGACGACACGGGACGAGGGGGAAGTCGGGATCTAAGTGGGTAGGGAGGGCGGGGCATTACAGAGGAGAAGAAAAAAAAGTATGTTGGTGGAATTCTGATCACATCATTTAAGTTGCCTGTTCTTTCTCGTAGCCAACCATTGAAAATAATAACAGGATTCAAGAATACATTTTACAATGTTCTAGCTATAGACCGGTGTAGCACATGTGTGACTGTATTAATTTATGAAACCAAAATGGTAACTGTGAATTATGTATTTCTTTGTGCATTTTCTAAAGTGGGGAGAAGGTGGTTGGGACATAGCAACAGCTGATGCTTGTGCCCTAAACTATTGTTTTTGGTGGAATATAATGGAAATGATCAGTTTCCGAAGAAAAAGAAAAAAAACAGAAAAAATATATGAATATATTTTTTTTTCTTAAGCAATACATTTCAGTGTGACTTGTGATAGAACATTTTTCTTTTTTAGGTAATAAATAAATAAAAAAATAAATAAAAAAAAACGAATACAGCAAGTTGTCTAGTGTTCATATTCATTACCCACTCATTCAATAAACATCGAACTTGAGGTTTTAACGGGAACGTTTCTTCTCAGTATAATATTTCACATGATAATCTTGTTTCACGAAGAAACTAGATATGAGTGGCGTGTGAAAAAGTAGAAAAGAACTGCACTGATAAACGTATTGTATTACCCCGAGTACCCCCATATCGTGTAAAAGGGGGAAAAAAATAATGATTGGAGGGCCCTACACCAGCTGGATGGGTTCAGAGAGGGGGCGTTGAGTTCAGTACAGAAGAGAACATACAGAAGTGTTCTCTACATCTGTCAGTAGAGCCGGGCCGGAGATGAGAGGGAATATGGGAGCGAAATGACAGATTGGTGATGCAGGGAATGAGAGGAGCGAGTGCACGTGAAGCTTTGCTTCCTTCCTGACACATGCGAGCAGCGAAAAGGTGTTTGAAGCCGCTCCCACGTATATAAGCCTAGTCTCTCCCAACTCGGCGAGGCTCTCGGAACAGAGCAGCTTGACTTGGAGCGTCATCAAATACACCTGGGAGACGCGTCACAGTTGAAAGGACAGATCTCTACTGTATGCCAATGCTGCAGACAATGCCACAATTACAGCATACATTCTGTATGCGTGGTAAGAGGAAAACAACGTTGCAAGAAAACAATACTGTCTCTGGTATGGGGTACAACGGGTGCGTAATTGAGGAGTAAATATGACCCTTATGGCTTTCCATATGTGACGGATCATACTGGGTCTGCGTTGTGTTTGATGTTAAATGAGAATGTCCCGAGGGGGAGTCGAACAGGGGGCTCCCGCGTCCGCGGGCGACAACACAGGCCGCTGCACTAAGAAGTGAATTCACTCCTAACTACCGTACCTATGCGTCTGTTAACCCTGTTATGGGGAAGTGAGTTTAATTTACCAGCCCGCACTGCCACAGTCACTCGTCAACACACCTGTTTCCGTGACTGTGGACATACCCACAGGCTTCCCCGTTACACATACTCTGGAATTCATTAGGATTTCCTATAGTGATATTTTACTCTTCCTTCATTATTTCTACAATGGGGTATTTTCTTTTATTATAAATGTGCTTTTCAGTGTTTGGTATGTGGTAATATATGTATTGCAGTTATAGGGTCGTATGTAAATATGAATTTCAAATAAAGGAAATAAAGGTTGAGTGAAATATAATAACATTATATCCAAATAAGAAGCAAGAAGCGTTCAGTAGCAAGCCTTGGGTATACTCTTCTCTCTGAGGCGTGGTACACACACACACCGCAGTGGCTATTATCGGATTAAAAAGCAATAAGTTCCCTTTGTGCCAACCAGCCACTCGGCTAGCCACGGAGGCCAGATGCATTGCCTTGTTTACACCTTCATTCTGATGGCGCAGATAATGGCCAAGGACTAGAAATGTGTCCCATGGCCCTTCTCCCTGCCCGCCCCCCTTCCTTGTTGAAGATGGATTCTGTTAATGAAAGCCTCATACTCCGTGGCCTTCTCGACGCTCTAGCAAATACACCTCCTCTCTTTGTCCCTGGCCTGTGGGGAATAGAGGCCCTGCATAGCAGTTTGATAAGAGAAGCCAGATGAAAGGAGCATATCGACGAGGACTCATCCATTGATTCTCTCACCGACAGTGGTGTGTGTATACAGGGAGAGCAACTGCACCCGGGCCAACAGTGTTGCATCATGCCCTCTCGGACGGAGATGCTCCTCCTGAGAGTAAATACTGCCTGTAAGGTACATACATACAATTGTTACTACACTAATATTATCAATGGAGGGGGGGGGGGGGCCAGGCACGCGGGAACTATAAAACGGCAGGGGGTGCTGGGGGGGTCGCCAGATGAAAAAAAAAAAAAAAACGTTTTTTTTTTTTTTTTTTTTTTGTCAGGCCACTGAACTTAGAAGCAGGCCAGGCCAGTGTTTCTATTTGCACCAGCGCAATAGTTAGATAACCTAGGTGGGGAACAACCAGGAGATCACTGCAACTCACACAAGTTGGAGAACTATCTCTCTCTCTCTCTCTCTTGCTCTCACACACACACAAAGGGAGCCGCATGTGATTGGTGGAGGCGGGATCCTTACGAAAAACTGCTAATCATTGACACATGCTAGCCTGTAATAATCCCCCCCAGAAAAATGTACTTTGCATTTGATATATTGCAAATATATGCCATCACACACACTGGCATTTAAAGGGTTAGAATTATAAAATGAATATGTGGTGTTATGATCAGGGCTGAAGTTGAATAAAATATTGTATTTATCAATTACAAAAAACTGAAAATCCATAAAAATCTGTGTTGTTGCTAATCATACATATGCTAGCCTGTTTTTTAACAATAAGTTGTGATGCCATCACAAACACTGGCATTTAAAGGGTACAAATAAAAAAAATGCCTGCACCAGAATGCAGGAAATTAAGTCTTTGTAACAAAGAAATTCCTGGTGGGGGACCCCCAGACCCCCTGCTTAAAAAGTGGCCTGACTGGGGCTATATTTCCTGGCCTGCATGATTTCCCCAGTCCGGCCCTGGTTAAAAGCCTCCAATGCTTATTAGTGTGTGTGCGTTTGAACGTTTGCATGTTTCAACCATACATTTCCATTTAAAATAATTTTTTTTACCTCCTATAATAGTGGGGGTTGCGGCTCTCTGACACCGTTTTTTTTGGGTCGCGGCCTGAAAAGTTTGGGAACCCCTGGTCTAGCCTGTACCCCCCAGACATGTTGCTGGCCCCGTCAAAACAGTATCCTATCAGCCTCTCCATGGGCAGGTCGAGGCATAAAAGTATTTTATACACAAAAACAGCGTCTCGGCTGTTGTGTCTGGGCCGGGCATTGTAAAAACCCCAAAAGAAGTTCTGAGCTTCCAAGTTGTCATCGGCTAACTGTATATTACACGAGAATTGTTCTTTTCCAGTGATTGACATCAGTGGTTCCGTCAGCGCTCAAGCCAAAGATTGGGCTTTTGGATGCTTTGCCTCTAATTTGTCGCTGAATATCATGGGCAAGCAGCTGTAAGATTTCGTTTTGGATGTTGTTGGACATCCAGTTGTCTCTCTTTTGGAGCCAATTCTTCAACTCGGGATCAGACTCGGTGCGCACTCTTTCCATCATGAGCTGCCATAACACCCCATCCCTATTTGCATCACCCCTCAGTGGAAGCCCCTGGCGCCCGAGGGGGGGTATAGGGGAACAGACTCAGTTAACTCTTCAATACCTGATGCTGAGGCTGAACCTGTCGTCTCTGTCTCTCTCTGACGTTTATCAGATTTAGTGGGACTGTCACTGGGACCGGCGGGACGTTTCGAAAATAAATCTGATATTTTTCTTTTCTGCAAGTGAGACATTCTGTGCTAGCAAAGTCTGACTACTAGCTCAAATCGACTGACTGCGCAAGCACTGTATCACAGTAGCTCAGTGGTTCGTGGTGCGTGGGAAGGGCGGGAGACAGGAGGTGAATACAATTAGTTGTTTCACCTGTCATTCAATCAGTCTGTGACAGTCTGTCATCACTCGAAAATCTACTCGGTTTTACACGTATGATTGTGTACATACAGTAGTGTAATGAATGAATGAAAACTTTATTTAACAGATTGGAGAATGGCTACAATACAGTACGGCTCAATACACACAATATTAAAATGGTGACATGCTTTGAGCAGGATAAACTTATAATATACAGTGTTACAGTTATACAGTTACAGTATATACAAATATATAAATACTGCCAAAAAAAATAATTTCTTTTTTTTTTTTTTTTTTTTTTGCAATAATTGAGAGGGGGTGCTGCAGCACCCCCCGCACCCCCCCTTCCCGCGTCCCTGTGGGGGGGGGGGGGGGTCCTGCACCTGGGTTCATTGTGACCACGCTCTGCTCACTTCCATCCACACCCCAGAATTACAGAGACAGATAGCAAAGGATACGTAGAGGATGTTTTTAGTAACACTAATGTACAAACGTACCTTGGAATGGAATGAGTTACTTTTGATCGGCACAGGAACACAGGAGCACTTTTGTACAGTGCAGAGCTGGGTTTTGATATTAGAACTGAATATGGCCACCAGTCATGCCACCAAGGACATTGCATTGTTAATTACAGCACCATGAAATGCAGATGAAAAATATATAGCAATACCTTGTCTTATAGGGACTGCTACCTTGTCACTCCATTGAGCTGTAATTGTCACAACATAAGTATTCAATGTCCCAGACCACTGGTGGCCATATTCAAACAAATGTACTCTTAATAACTGTCAAACTAAATTAATGTACAAAACTGTGTGAGGTTATGTGCAAAATAAATCTTCATTGTTTTTTTTTTATTATTAAATGCCCCTTTAAAGCACCGTACTGGAGTCACAAGGTATATTTCGAAACCCCCTTCCATTTGACTGGAGGCACATAAACCAAGAAATCTCTCATCAAGTTCTTGATAAATGCACATCTATTCCCTTTACAGTCATCCTGCAACTGCCAAGAAGCTCTTCTCAGAAATGGCTGCCTATTTCTGACTGTCTTTGCCTGTGACACTCATCCTCCACACTATAAGTTGCTGACTGCAAGTTTGCTATCTGTGGATATGACTGCCTATTGCAAGAAGAGCGGGGGGGCAGAGAGAGAGAGAGAGAGAGAGAGAGAGAGCGAGAGAGAGAGAGAGAGAGAGAGAGAGAAGAGAGAGAGACTGTTCACAGCTGCCACCACAAACTGCAGCCCTGAGGCTCAGGGATAGAGAGGAGTTCCGTAGCGTTGGGGTTTCACACATTGTGTGGTCTTAGATAAGACACCCTCAGCTGTATCCTCTCATCACACACACACACACACACACACACACACACACACACACACACACACACACACACACACACACACACACACACACACACACACACACACACACACACACACACAC
>NC_140166.1:190932723-190955223 GCF_963971535.1 Notolepis coatsorum
CCCAGCAGCTGCTTTTGTCTAAACAAGTGCTTTCTCTCTCTCTCTCTCTCTCTCTCTCTCTCTCTCTCTCACTCACTCACCCCTGCAGACAGACCTTTGAGCAGCGTGCAGTTGACTGCAGACTTGGGTATGTGTGGGTTCATCATAGTTTCCACTGAGACGAGGAAAACCTCCAGGACGCCTTTGAGAGTGAAGCTGATCCAGGAAGAGATGACCAGAGAGAGAGAGAGAGAGAGAGAGAGCAAGAGATGTGTGTGTGTGTTAAGGTGGTATTAGAACAGAGTGTGTGTCTGCTCTGCTGTGTGTTATAGTAGTAGTGTGTGTTAAGGCAGTATTAGAACAGAGTGTGTGTCTGCTCGGAAGACAGGGAGAGACACAAGAGATTCAGAGCAAGGGAGGCCTAATCTAAAGATACTTCTTGTTTGTTGGATTGTATGTTGATCATACAGGGTGGCAGGGTGATACAAAAATAGTTATGCCATAGCCTCATTTAGAATTGGATCAAAGGACAGATTCGGACCCAGAATAACCACTTTATACTTTATCCTGTATTTCACAGTCTCTTGAAATACCACGTCGACTTGCCTAAACATTCACATTCCATTCAAGTGTAAGTGGAGATAATTGTGTGCAAATGGGTCTAGTTACAAATGTCAGATAAGAAGTGTGAGTCAGACAGTATTAACGTCTGTTTTTACAATAAACGCCTGTGTATGCATGTGTGCACTTGTGTGCACTTGTGTGCAATTGTGTGTGTGTGTGCATGTGTGTGTGTGCGTGCGTGTGCATATGTGGTGTGTGTGTGCGTGTGCATATGTGTGTTTTTGTGTGCGTGTGTGTGTGTGTGTGTGTGTGTGTGTGTGTGTGCGTGCACATGTGTGTGTGCATGCCCTTAACAGTGTTTATTTAACTTGGGGGAAGCCCTGAGCTCATTGTTCATAAAGCTCCATATATGGTATTGTAAACACAGATCTTCCTAACTCCTCTGGAGTGTGTGTGTGTGTACGCACAAAAAATGAATGAACACAGGAAGACCCACTCTGGCAGGAAGTGGCGGCGGCTGCTGCCATGGTAACAAACTGAAACCATAAGCAGTGAGGAGAGGCTCGCCTTTCTCTCACTGTCTCTTTGACGTCATCTGGAGTACGGGAAGACTGAGAGCCAGCAGCTGCTGAGGACATTAAACAAACAGAAAGGGCCAGAGAACTTTCAAACGCTTACAGAGAATGATGATGAGAGCCTCACCAAATATTTTGACAGCATTGTCCTTTCAATAAAATCATTTGTTGGACCCATATGTTCAATATATAGCCAGCATGCTATCAAGGACACGGTTGTTTTCAAAAGCAGTTTTTGACTGCACTAGGAATAACAATAACAGTTTTGCAGGGGTTGTAAGTTATGAATATGGAAATGTTCTTTTGTATAAATACCAAGATAGGAGTAACCTCGCTATGCATTCTTTAAGCCTCGGCGTCATTGCCTGTTGTAGTGTGTGTGAGTCAGAGATGTTTTTCTACACTAACCATAGTTTGGTTAAATGCTTTCTTTCAACCGTGGATAAAGATAACTATATATATCTCAACCCAGCGAGCCAGATGTTAACAATGGTCAGCAGAGCTGTGAAAACAAGGGAATTGTCAGACTATATTTAGATATTCAAATGAGAAAATAATGGTTGAACTAAGCAATTATCACTTACCAGCCTTGAAAGAGTGTGGAAGTTGCTAATTGGGGCAGGAGAGTGTAGTCTCACCGTGTGCATGTATTAGCACCTCGCATAAATGCTAAAAGCACTTGTGACATGCTGTCAGATCTTTGGTTCATGGCTTAAATAAGTTATAGGCTTTGTGATGCCTGTGGGGCTGACAAGCTCTGCTATTTCTGCCACAATTCTCTGTGGGAGAGAATATTTATTGGATGGAATACATTTTCCCCTTTAATTCCCTTTTATTTTATATTTCATCAGAACTCATTTACAGTTTAAACATCAATTGTTTAAACACATTTCCTTTGCTTTTCACTCAAATACAAATTCTAAATCACGTGGTTGAAAAACTCAATTTGCATCATTGAGCACAGTTTGTTCACCTGGAAAAACTTGCCTTCAAAACGACACACAACCTAATTACCAATTAATTTCACTCACTTCTCACCTGTTTAAACTAAATTAGCAAAACACATTACGTAAAGGCCTCAGGTGACCTCTACTGTATTGGATAATATTTTAAATACACACAAATAAATAAACAAATACATACTTGTTTTGTTACCTTTTTGTATTTGTGCACTGATGTCATCATTATAGTACATCCCCCAATTTAAGTCTAAACATTTTCTTACAGTACTGTAGTGTTTTTCAGTGCAATTACTGTGTGTTTAGCCAAAATAGGTAACCGTTGTGTATGATCAGAACTCTAACAATAAGGTATACTGTATGTTTACAATATGACTCTGGGAAGCTGGGTTGTGAGTTTAGCCCAATTGGATCTCATTGGATAGACAGACATATTTTGGGACAAGAAATAACCTTGACTTTACAGTAGAAATGTAACAATTTCTAGACAATGTTATACATTTGAACATGCAACATGGCCTCATAAAGCCAAAACATGTATAAACAGTATATTGATGGTAGTGTATTACTGTAAATCTATCATACCAGTGTTTAATTGATGCTTTGTAAGATATATTAATATGATGACCCTGTGTGGGTCCTACTAACCTGTTAAGCTGTAGCCCTATTTTCAGAAATCTCGCCTAAAGGTACATGCCTAAGTAAATGGAAGATTGCTCCACTTCTACAAGGCCAACTAGCGTGTTCTTGGTATCTAGGGACATCTAGGGACCTGGGGGTATGTATCTCCAGTGTCAGAAATATTGTGTCTGTTACTAGGCTTGAGTAAATTGTAATGAAAAAAGGGAGAATATATATTATGATTTATTTTTGCATCTGTGCCGGTGAATAACACCATGTTACAATTGTGAGCAAACCGAGCGCGCTCACTGAGCTCATTCAGCACCTTCTTGAGATCAAGTGTAAAAAAAAATCTAAGCAAATGAATAAAGGGTCGAGTTACATGCCGATATGTGAGCCGTGCCCCAAAGTACGCACGAGTACACATTATCACCCCCGACTCCCGGGGCTCTAGCTCCGTCAATCATTTGGCGATCTCGAAAATCTTTACACAGGGTTGTAGCCAATGAGTGTGGCTTTCCAATGATACCCCATGATATGATAATTGGGGATCTACTACCTTAAGGCTTAACAGGCTAATCACCACAAAGTACCAGAAAATACCCCAAAGTACCCCAAAATACCCCAAAATACCCCAAAGTATACCCCAAAGTATACCCCAAATTACCCCAAAGTACCCCAAAATACCCCAAAGTATACCCCAAAATACCCCCAAAGTACCCCAAAATACGCCAAAGTATACCCCAAAATACCCCAAAGTATCACAAAATACCCCAAAGAACCTCAAAGTTCCCCAAAGTATACTTCAATGTACCACAAAATACTGGTAATGAGTCTGGCTGCCATTGCTATGTGAGTGCATGTGTGAATTGGTGAAGGAGAGGCAATTATAAAGCTCTTTGTGCAGGTAGGAAAGCACTATATATGTGCAGTCCATTTCCCATTCCCAAAGTACCACATATTTTCAAAACAAATGTTTATTTTAATATATTATAATCTCCAAATGTAATAACATCTGTATTGAACACTGAACAAATCAAATCTTTTTTCATTTTAAATTGTCAACAATAATTTCGGTTTGGAAACCTGGGAAAGTCTTCAGAGAATAGTGAATCATAGTTGTTGTCATCATCTTGTCTGAAATTGTTTACATTAACCATGTTGTCTTGGAGGTCAGGGTCATCCTTTTGTCATTGACTTTAATTGTTGTCTTAGTTGTATCATGGTTGTCTTCAGTGTTTGCACGTTTTCTGGTTGGAGGCCTTGGAAAGTCTTCTTCAATAGTGAAGGTATGTTCATGCATGCTCATAAGAGATTTGATTTAGTTTTTTAAATTTTTTTTACATGTTTAATTTTTGACACATAATGACACAGAATGTAATGTAATGACACAGTTAGAATGTCCTGTTATATATATCATACTGTCATCGCATCTCGCTCTATCTCCTAGCACCTACTGTGCTCATGAACAAACAATTTGCACCCATGCACATGACCAGGCCACGCCCCAGCGTCCTCCTAGAAGACGCCGGACATGGTCACACTCTACCTTCCTCTTTTTTTGTTTCCAACATGGACGCTGCAGTGCACTCCATGAACTAGTTGTTATGAAATGCTGAGAGAAATTACACAATGTTGGGTTTTCGCCGGAGATTCACCAGCCCCTGGAATCTTCTCGGCACATCCTAACAGCGCATCGGGCCTGTCCTGGGGTTTCCTCGTCTTGTGACAGCGGATCGAGGGACGTTGCGCAGCGGCTAGCTGTTGGGCTAGGTCGCGCACAGGTAGGGCCTGCGCTGCCAGGCATTAATGCTAGCATTTGTGATACTGCTTGTTGTCCCGTGAGACAGCCGAGTTGTGTATTGGCGCGAGGGGCAGGATATTTGGGAAAACATGGTCGTCATGACTCTGTTTTGGGTGTTTTCCCAGCTATCCTAGTGCGCGCGGTTAATGCTAATGCTACAATGCTGGGTCTCCGTTCTTGTTCCCCGCCGAGGGCTGTCTTTACTAAAAGGTCTTCCCTCCTCTTAACCATTCATGCTGACGGTCAATCGGTGTCTAATGTTGGGAGTTTTGACGGGGGCTTGTTTACCATTTCATGGGTGGATGGGCTGAGGCCTAGGGCTGGTGTGCTTTTTTGAATCCATGAATTGTGTGCGGGACTGGTGTTTCTCTCTGGTCTACATCCCCTTAACATTTGTGTGTATGGGCTAGCCCATTCTGCAGTGTGTTAGTGGAGTTTTCGTTCATTTATTCATTTACCCCTTCATGGGTGCACACCACAGTGGAGGTTGCTGCATTCCTACTAGTGAGGCAGTGCTTCACTAGTAGTAGTCTTTTGTTGCAGCCACCACTGGTGCTCCGTGCTTGTGAAGCAGGTGGCATCAGTCCTTTGCCTCTGACATGGTGGAACGGTGTCCCGCCCGGCCGACGCCATGAGGCGAGTCGGCCCGGCAGGTGGCTGGTGGGCTGTTAAGCCTATACCGCCACGGTATAGAATTAGCAGCGACTAGCAACATTGTTCGAATTGCTGTTTTTTCTGTCAAAAATGGTGTTGGGTGGTGGGGCCTTAGGGCCAGCCGACGTCGAAACATCGTGCAAGGTTTTGAGATTATTAGCTTTTGACCTAGCCGCAAGCTATAACCGCAGGGAGGGCTAGGATGCTGTCAACGCTTGTTTACAGACATCTTGGTTGGATCAGTCTCCCCTTGAGGAGGAGAGACGTTTTTTCCCTCCTCAGGGCTCCCCTCTCCGCAGAGGGACTTTGGTCTTTCCGCAGGAGCGTGGGCGGTATTTGACCTAGGCCCCACACCGCCTCACACCGCGCAGCCAGAGGTGAGGGCGCGGCCTCGCCAGCGGCTGTGGCGAGGCCCTCAACCAGCGGCCACGTTTCCCCCGCCTGAGGTACCCTGGACACAAAGAAAACAGGTGATCGCAAGGCCGACAGCCTTGGCGGCCGACAGCCTTGGCGGCCGAGGGATCGGCTACATTAGATGAGCATGCCCTAAAAAACCGTCGCGGTCTAGCTGTGTCTAGCTCGCTCTCTGGTCACTCCCCCCCCCAATAGCAGCGGGATAAGGGCTCTGATTGGTTTCCTTTGGCTGTGGGCCGCGTGCCTTCAATGAAGCGCAAGCGGCCCCACGTTTCGTTGCTGGCTAGGCCTGGGTCTGTCCGTGAGAATGTTGTGCTGTCAAGCGGCTCCCACGCCACACGTTCTTCTGCGTCTGTATTTGGTGAGCCTGGTGTTGTGTCTGTCAACAACAAAGGTTGTCAGTGGGGGAGCTTGAGGCCCTTGGGGTCGCAGCGCGAGTTCCCCCAGCCCTGCCCTCGCCAGGCCGGGTATCACGTTAGTGCCTCCCACGGCTGGAAGACCGGCGGTGGTCTGGCAGGCGCGCGTGATTTGGGTGGTAGTAATATCACTGCAGGGCTACGGTGTGTAGGAACCCACCCTATCGGGTAGTGTGGGGACCTCACGTCTTGCATGTCCAGCTGTAGAACAGTTCCTCAGCAATCCATGCCGGGGAGGTGTTCAGTGGGGGAGTTTTTGTCACCCAGTGTGATGTCAGCTTCCCCCGTATCAAACCGGCCCTTTCTGTCGGCGTCCCCCCTTGGGTGCGATTGCCTCGTTGGTAGTGTCAGGGTGCGGTATCCCAGCTCCACGAGATGCCCTGCTCGCGCGGTTGGCGAGTCCAGGGTTGGCAACGCACAGCGGGTGGGACCGGGACACCTATCTACGGTTTCTGGCGGACCAGCGCCAAGTGGCGGTGGGTGCGCTTGGGATTATCATCACATATGGCTACAGCAGTGCCATATGTCGAGGTGGATGGAGAGAACGCTGAGGCGGGGACTTGTGTTTACACAACCCCACCCGTTTTCAGGTTTGGTACAGACTCTATTGTCGGGGTCAACAGCAGTGACAGCTCTGGCCGACGAGATCCAATCTCTGTGGGCGAAGCAAGCCATCGTCGTGGTCCCAAAGGAGGACGCGATGCGTGGTGTTTCCTCCCGGTATTCTCTGGTGCCCGAGAAATGGGGGGGGGGGGGGTGTGTCAGACCCATACTGGACCTGTCCCATGGAAGGTTCGGAATGTTGACCGTCTCCCACCTGTTAGACGCTGTCAGGTGGGGGCCTGGTTCTCCTCCATAGACCTGTAGGATGCGTATTCGCATCCCGATCTTCCATCCTAGGGCTTACCTACGCTTCCTTTGCAGGGCTTAGCGTGCGAGTACCAGAGGCTGCCGTTCGGCTACTCTCTGGCTCCCCACATCTTCACCAAGTGCGTGGAGACCGAGCTGGGGCCTCTGCGTCGTCGGGGGTTACGAATTGTATTCTGCCCCGGACGACGTTCTGGTCCTTGGCCGGTCAGGGTAGATCGCCAGGTCTCATACCAGGCAGGTGGTGTCTCACCAGCCTGGGTTTTGCTGTAGACTGGAAGTAGAGTTCTCCTCTTCCCAGTCAACGGGTGGAGTACTTGGGCTTTTTCTAAGCTCAAGGTCTATATGGGCATCCCTCTTGGAGCGGCGACGAGTGGTTGGGTTCTCGGCGCGCTCGGGAGGTTCCGTCCTAGGACCGTTACGGCGCTGTCCGTGATGCGCCTGCTGCTGGGGTCCCTCTTGGCCTCCTCTTCATGAGGAGGATGCAGAGGTGGTTTTTTCCAGTAAGGAAATGGACCCGGTGTGAGACATATGGAAGCGGCTGAAGGTTCCCATGTCAGTACTGGGGGACCTCGTCTTCTGGGGAGGGTCTGGTGCCCTTACCTGCGGGGTCCCCATGGGCAGCAGGCTGTCACACGTCACAGTCTTCACCGATGCCTCCCTCATGGGATGGGGGGACGTGTCGGACCAACGCAGTAGGGGGTAGCTGCCATGCTGCCCGGTCTGCACTACATTCAATGTGTTGGGATTGAAGGCAGTCCTTCTGGTCCTCAAACGGCTCGACCACCTTGTGGTGGGCAAGCGTGTTTTGGTCAGGACAGACTACACGATGTCAGCGTCGTATATTGTCAGACAGGGAGGAGTGCGCTCCCCCCGTCTGCACCGGGCGGCGGTCGGGCTCTGGCTATGGGCGTTCTCCATCTGCTCTGCCTGAGGGCTCTCCACATCCCCGGCAGGGTGAATGTGGGTGCAGGTGTGATGTCGCGGGGCGGTCCTCACCCTGACGAGTGGGGACTACGTCCAGACATAGTCAGGCAGGTCTGGGACCGATTCCGTGGCCATCCGGGATTCGGTACGCTTTCCCCCCCTTACACCTGATAGCTCAGCTGTTGGGGCGGGTACGTCGGGAGCGCGGGACTTGGTCCTGGTCGTGCCGGGCCGGGGCTCAGCTGTGTGGTCCCCGGCCCTGATTCAGCTCTTGGTGGCCCCGCCGTGGCCTGTTCCGTGGTCACCGCGGGCCCTCTCTCAGGCACGCGGAACTCTGTTCTGCCTTCCTGTTCTGGGGCAGCCTCTAGGCTTGGCTGCTGGCAGTGTGAATCTGGTGGGGATGCGTCTGGGCTATTCTGTGGTTAACGCTATCCGGTACGCGCACGCTCCGTCCTCTACCGCGGCTTACGCTGGGGAGTGGCGTATGGTCGAGTGTGGGGGCGGAACGTTGTTCAGCCACCCTCTCGTGGGACGTTCCTGCTTGGCGCTCGGCGTCTCAAGCCGGTGGAACGTTCTCTGTCTCCGAGTTGGGACCTCCAACTGGTCCTGGGCCGGTTGTCGGAGACCCTGTTTGAGCCTCTTGAGCAGGCGCCATTGGAGCAGCTGTCTTCAAGACTGCGTTCCTGCTGGCCATCACCTCCGCTAAGCGTGTGGGTGAGCTGTGTGCTCTCTCGGTGCGGCCTGAGTGCCTGTCTATTCGTGCCAATAGAGGTGCGACTCTGAGGCCTAATCCAGTCTTCGTGCCAAAGAATATCCTGAGCTCTTTTCGCTCCAGGGATATTGTGATTCAGGCGTTTCATCCGCCTTCATCTGTCGTGTCCTGTCCGTGCTTTGGGGGTTTACCTCAGTCGGACGCAGGATCTCAGGGCTGCCGATCAACTTTTTGTTTGTTACGGTGGCCCTCGCGCTGGTAAGGCACTGTCCAAGCAGCGCCTGTCACATTGGTTGTGCGAGGGCATTGCCCTTTGCTACACATTGGCTGTACAGGTCCCCCCTGGGGGTGTCAGGGCGCACTCCACTCGTGGAGTGGTGGCCTCGGTGGAGGACATCTGTGCTGCAGCCTCCTGGTCCTCCCCGGGTCCCTTCGTTAAGTTTTACCTCATGGACATGACTGGGGGTTCTGTCTCCCAGGCGGTTCTGAGGTCTGGGGCCTCCCCTGCATCCCGCCAGTCGGCGGGCTAGCAGGGGTGTGTGGGTGTGTGCCACGGGGTGCTCTGTCACACGTGGTCCCGCCTGTACTGTGCGCTTTTAGGGGTTTCTGTTTCCCCTTTTTTCGCACTTCGGTGGAGTTGACTGCCTCCCCCCCTTCGTTAGGACGGGCGGGTGGACGGGACTCCCCTCCTCCCTGGTAGTGGGGCTTACGGGCCCTCAGGGGGTACACTTGTCGGGTCACACGTCTGCTCTGTCCCATATCTCATAATGGCAAGAGCGAGACGCGATGACAGTATGATAATATAACGAAAGGTTATCCCATAACCTAGTTATATGAATACTGGCAGAGCGTCTCGCTCTCAGCGCCCTGAGGTCCCTTGGTTGGGTTTTCAATGTTGGAAAAAAAAATTCTGAGGAAGGTAGAGTGTGACCATGTCCGGCGTCTTATAGGAGGACGCTGGGGCATGGCCTGGTCACGTGCATGGGTGCAAATTGTTTGTTCATGAGCACAGTAGGTGCTAGGAGATAAGAGTTATCTCATAATGGCAAGAGCGAGACGCTCTGCCAGTATTCATATAACTAGGTTATAGGATAACCTTTCGTTATGTTGTCATAATAATAATAATAATAATAATAATAATAATAACTTTATTTGTATAGCACTTTTCATACAGAGGTTGCAGTTCAAAGTGCTTCACAACAGTAAAAAATACAGGCATAAGCAGGCATAAAAAAGATAGACAGGTAGCAAGGTATGGCAAATCACAGTGTTTCACATTAGGATCTAGCATCCCAATAGGCTGTACTGTTGTCTCTTTTCTTCTGTCATTACTGGAATTTGTTCAAACATTTTATACTGTTCTGTTATTATTGTTGTTTTGTATACTGTTTGTTACAGATGTTAGTACATTTGGAGATTATAATATATTAAAATAAACATTTGTTTTGAAAATATGTGGTACTTTGGGAATGGGAAATGGACTGCACGTATATAGCGCTTTCCTACCTGCACAACGAGCTTTATAATTTCCTCTCCTTCACCAATTCACACATGCACTCACAAAGCAATGGCAGCCAGACTACAATTGGGAGCAATTTGGGGTTCAGGACACTTCGGCATGTGAACAGAAGGAACTGGGATTCAAACCACTGACCAAACCATTGACCATATGATCATTAGTTGACCTGCTCTACCTCTGAGCCAGTATTTTGTGGTACATTGAGGTATTGGTATACTTTGGGGAACTTTGAGGTTCTTTGGGGTATTTCGTGATACTTTGTGGTATTTTAGGGTATACTTTGGGGTACTTTGGGGTATACTTTGGGGTATTTTGGGGTACTTTGGGGTATACTTTGGGGTATTTTGGGGTACTTTGGGGTATTATGGGGTATACTTTGGGGTATTTTGGGGTATTTTGGGGTACATTGGGGTACTTTGGGGTATTTTGGGGTACTTTGGGGTATTTTGGGGTATACTTTGGGGTATTCAGGGGTATACTTTAGGGTATTTTGTGGTACTTTGGGGTATTTTGGGGTACTTTGGGGGTATTTTATGGTACTTTGTGGTGATTAATAGGACCCCTGTGTGTATCATTTTGCTGAAAATAATCAGTTTTGAGAAGAAAGAACGTGGTTTTGAAAAAGAAAGAGCAGGCGGTTTTGAGAAGAAAGAACATGGTTTTGAGAAGAAAGAACATGGTTTTGAGAAGAAATAACGTGGTTTTGAGAAGAAAGAACATGGTTTTGAGAAGAAATAACATGGTTTTGAGAAGAAAGAACATGGTTTTGAGAATAAATAACATGGTTTTGAGAAGAAAGAACATAGTTTTGAGAAGAAAGAACGTAAGGTTATGTATATAACCAAGTTCTATGAATTCTGGTGACGCTCAGCGTCAGTCTGCACTAAATCACCGGGGAAAACCAGGCAGCAGGCTGTAGACCCGAGCCTGGAGCACTGCGGACGAGACAGACGCCAAAGGGGTCAACTGAAAACAGCACCCCGGCCGAAGGGGCGTATGCTGGCATTGTTGCGCACCCTTGACGAAGCCTCCATAAAAAAAAACCCACCCAGAGGAGTCGAGGCAGAGAAGGCTGACACGATTGGCAGACATCATGAACATGCAGGGGCACACTCAACCGGGTAACCCGGGAGTTGACTCTGCTCCAACACACCAGGGAATCAACCACCCTCTCGGTACACAGACGGTGGTTGTTCCTATAACCCCTCAAGGAAAAAACTCCAAAACACACCTGCGGGTATACACCAGCTATACCGCAGTACAAGTGTTTCAGTTTCCAAAAAAGGGTTATCCCAGGCCTACGGTTTCAACGAAACATTACTTCGGACCGGGCCCGGCGGCTTGGGAAGCACACAGGGTTACCAGAGGAGGTCCAGAAGACCACCCCAACAGCCCCCTCTTCGCCATGCGTGAGAGAGGAGCGAAAGAAAGGAGAACCAGTCCCTTATGATAATGCCAGGTACAATGTGTACCCAACAAAGGGTCTCCATAACGCCTAACCCTGTGACACCCGGGCCGACCCGGCATTTTTCCCCCCGAAAAAAGCACAAGTCCCTCAGGGTACCAGAACAGCAGGGGTTAACGGACAACGGGTTAACTGACCTGGACCAGCGCGACCAGAACCAGTCCTGTGCCCTAACCACGCCGACATGCCCACTCCAGGAGAGGGGGTAGGTATGCGTGTCGATCTAAAACATGAAAAGAGGGCGCCACCCAGACGGTCCCAATCGTACCGCGCTCAGTGGCCCACCCCAAGGGCGTGAGACCCCTCTACCTATGTTCTGATCTATTCCGTTAACATCCCCCAGATATGAATGAGAATCCGTCGAGACCCAGTAACAGGCTCTCGGAAGAGGAAAAAAATCCCCCATCCCAGTTGCCCTATAAAATCGCTGTTTTAATAACGAACAACCAAGGCGTACTAGCCTCCTGCATGATTCTCAACAGAAACACCCCGAGCCAGCACTATGTATGCGTCGAGACCCAACACATCAATGGATAGTCTAACCAGACACCAACATTGGTCCTTCAAGTCGCCTGGGAGAACGACAAGAAGTTTGTCGTGCTTCATATTCTCCACTCTTTTTTATTATTAAAAAAGAAAGAAACACCGACTGACATGAATCCCATGTGACGCAGCCGAGGGTAATTTTTTTTTACATTTTTACATCCCATCACCCTCACCACAGAGGAGAGATGGGACTCCTCAGAGAGACTTCCCACGTGAGCCATAGATTGAAAAGTCACGGTAACATTGAGTCATGTGACCAACCGACTCAAGTTACACGTATATCGAGCGTAGTAGAACAGTAAGTTCTTACGCTCTGCCCCGACAACTTGACAACAACAGACCCTACATACAGGTCTAAAACTCACGGAAGCCGTCGTCCAATAGAAACGTGCCTAGTGACGTTTGCTATGACGGGGGGAAACCCAAGACTCAACCGCCTGTGATAGGTGCAGAGTCTGGGAACCCCCCCCGTGCCAAGCTGCCTAACAGCTTGGCCCTGACCGAATGAAAAGAGAGTCCAATAACCCCCTGACCAATCAGAAGAGGGAAGGAAGGGTTTATCCGGTACCCCCTCGCAAGCCCAACCCTTGCATACGACAACAACAACAGCCATATGATACCTTCAGTAGCAATGTTGTAAGATACAGAAAATCTGATAGAGAGAGAGAGCGGCTGAGCCACGGTACGTTTTCATACGAGCATTACTGCAAACCAACACAATAGTGTTGCAGCTCAATATCACTGTTTAAGCAACAGAGCACACAACTAACCTCTACCTTTATGTGAAGATTCAGGTCAAGGAGGGACTCTTTATTTCTTTCAACAAAATCATAGTAGGGCCGGGAAGGGAACAGGGGGGGACCACAGAGGAAAAAAGTCAATTAGTTTTAGCGACGCCTGCCACGCGCCGCTCGGGATTTGCCACCCCGTGGAGCCCCGGAGGGACGGTAAACGATCGCCGGCTGGTCACGACGATCCCTACCGTCACCTCCGGGCATAGATGGGCCGGCTGCAGTGGCGGAGGCGCCCTCTCTCCTCCTGGCCTTCTTCGCCGAAGGTCCAGCAGTGGCGGTGGTAGCAGCGGCGGCCACGGCGGAGGAACCTCGACGATGCGGCGGCCGTCTGACTCCACCGGCAACATCGGGCGGGGGGAAATGAGGCTGGAGCACGGAGCGCTCCTCCTGCATCTCCCTGCAGGTTGAGGTCATCAGCTGCAGTGCCGACCCGAATAGTCCAGCATCGGAGAGGGGTGCCGTCAGAAGTGGAGTCCTCTTCTTCTCCGGCACACGCGCCTGCTCCAGCCAAAGGTGGCGCTGGATTAGAGTGGCCAGGGCATGCACTTTCCCAGCAGCTATAGCCTGCGGCTGAATCAGAGCAGGATGGCTCCTGCCGCCTGGGCGAGCTGATCATGCTGTAAATCAGTCAGCTCCGTGCCGCCCGTCAGTATCCCGGACATGAATCTCGCCAGCTGCGCGATGTTGGAAGTGGCAGCCAGAGATTGCGTCGCGGAGATAAATGACTGGTCACTCCAGTAAGCCAACCGCCTCGCCGATTTCCCTTGAGGAACCGGCTTCAGTAACGGCTCCCACACCACCTCAGGACAAAGGAGCGCTGCCATCGGCCTATCAAGCCGAGGCACGCCCTCCTTCATGCCTTCTACCAAACCCACCACCCTTGTGACTTGCACATAGGCGGTAGTAAGGCCCATGATGTGGGAGATCACCTGTCCCTGACGGACGTAGGCCTCCATTGAAGGGAAAAATGGGCAGACAACGTCCACCCCTCTCACCGGGCGACGTTGCCATAGATGACCTATGAGATCGTCAGGGATAGGAACAGGCAGTGGCTGCGGCAGCGGCACGCCGTTTGCGACTGCCGCCGCCGCCATGAGCTCAGGGAACAAAGCACGCAGTTCCCCCTGCATACTTTCCCCCTCCGAGCCCGCGTCCCTCACATGCAGCAGACTACTGGTTAAGGAGCCACATTCTGATGTGGCTAATAGCAGGGCATCCCACCGCCGAGTCGGAGGTTCTAACCCAACATCTGCGGACGAGGAACCCCAAGGAGACATCTCACCCCCCTCCAGTGTTACCTGGACGGGCGGGAGACATGTCTGCACCGGGCCTTCGAACAAGAACCCGTCCGCCTCTATCATGTAGTGCTCTGTTTCCATTGGCCATGTAGAGTCAGACGCATCCTCATCCGGCTCCAGCAACTCACCAAAACCAGGCCGTTCGCGTCTGCAAGCCACCATCTTGCGACGGGAGCGAGCTGACGCAAAAAGTTTGCGTCTCAAATCCCCTGCAACCAAAGGCGCCGGCCGCCCAACAGCGGACGACTCCCCGGAAGCAGAGGAACCAGAGCCAGAACCAGGCCATCCCACAGGAGACGGCGCTGGTGCACCAGCTCCTTGGAGAGGCAAACTACCCATCGGACGCCTACCGGGCGTGGCTGCTGACCACGAGAGAGGCCTCAACCCCGCTCCAAGACGTACGACAGAGGCGGCAATGGAGAACCGCTGGTGAAGGGTGGCGTTGCGAGCACGACCCTCCGAGGTAAACATTATGACTTTTTTAAAATATATGAGAAAAGAAAAAAGCAAGAAAAAATGTAAACACGTATCAACTTTCTTCAACTAAACAACCTCGTCAAGTGTGGGTATCTACCGAAGGCACTTCCTTGTGGTGAAAGTGAAGAAGGAGGCGAGTAGGTGACCACACACCTGTTTATGAAGGTAAGCGGATAGGGGTGTGGCCAGACGAATGTTGGTAGGTAAAGGTACATTGTGGAATTTTTTATTCAGTGCATGTGCACGAAGTGAGGTTAGTGCAGACTGACGTTGAGCGGAGGCCAGAATGAAATAGAACATGGTTTTGAGAAGAAAGAACATGGTTTTGAGAAGAAAGAACATAGTTTTGAGAAGAAATAACATGGTTTTGGGAAGAAAGAACGTGGTTTTGAGAAGAAAGAACATAGTTTTGAGAATAAATAACATGGTTTTGAGAAGAAAGAACATAGTTTTGAGAAGAAACAACATGGTTTTGAGAAGAAACAACATGGTTTTGAGAAGAAAGAACATAGTTTTGAGAAGAAATTATGTGGTTTTGAGAAGAAACAACATGGTTTTGAGAAGAAAGAACATAGTTTTGACAAGAAAGAACATGGTTTTGAGAAGAAAGAACATGGTTTTGAGAAGAAAGAACATGGTTTTGAGAAGTAAGAATGTGGTTTTGAGTGCAGTGTTTCTTATCTTCTTGTTTGATAAAATTGTTAACTCAGTCAGTTTTGTGTTTACAGTTTTGAGTACATTTATTCAATTATTTTGTCTTGACACAGCATGACACAAATCCTGAACAAATACTGCAGTTCACTCACAGTAATTTTCTAATTAGTTTACGTAACTGAAAAACAACAGCAAAGCTGCAAAAGAAAGTGTCCCTTGCTCTGACCGGATCATCATCATCAAACCTTTATTTAGAACCCATTGAGTCGTAGACGTGTCAATGCTAGACACATTCCGAGTCCTGGCATCCTGGGCCCCAAGGTGCTGCTCCCTCTTGTCCAGCCTTGCCTCTCCCTGACCCCTCTACCCCCCCACTGCCTAATTAAAAACGCTGCATCCATACCACCTCATCCAGCTCCAGCCCCACAACAATCCCTCCCTCATTATGCAGCTTCAACCATGGTAATTAGGCTTTGCTGCTTAATGCTGATGAGCCCGCCGGTTCTGCTGTGTGTCTTAAAATCGAGGTTTAAAGGTGGGGTTCAGACTTCGTTTGGCCCTCGAGGCTAAATCCACAGACTATGAACCTCTTAAAAATGGGGGCTGTTAAGGGGGGGGGGGGTGAGGTTGTGGTGGGGGGTGGGGGTGAATGAGGTGGAGGGAGAGGGTAGGAGTATAGGGACTGATAGTGAATAATGGCACGTGTAGAGGAGGGGGAGTGTTGGTGTTCTTAGGATATGGTACAAGGAGGTGTGTTGGAGTGTGCACATATGTGTGTGTGTATGTGTGCAGTGTGTGTGTGGGGGGGGGGGGGGGGGGGGGGTCGGTTAACTCTAAGCCACCCACAATGAGCCTTTCTATAATGCCCTCCAAAGCTTTCAGTGTGTAGTGTACATTATGTGTGTGCGTGCAGGAGGGTAACTGGTTTGGGTTACACACATGCACACATACACACACGCTCACACACACACACACACACACACACACACACACTCACACACACACACACACACACACACACACACACACACACACACACACACACACACACACACACACACATGCACATGCACACACAGACAACACACTCGGGGACACACACACAACACACACAGACAGACAGACACACACAGACAACACACTCGGACCCACACACACGCGCGCGCGCGCAGGTTTGTGATACCCACTTGCCCCTCACCCACCAACATCTGCACGTCTGGTTATTTGCCCCTATAATCATCTAGACAGATTTGTTCCACCCTTCCAACCCCCCACCCCTCCCTCCTCTCCTCCCTCAGCCCCCTCTAGTTGAAAGACGAGAGACAGGTGCTGGTGCCTCCTGGGTTTCAGGCTCCCCTCTTCCACTCATTTGCCCCCCGCCACCCCTATCCAATCACACACACACACACACACACACACACACACACACACACACACACACACACACACACACACACACTCACACTCACACTCACACTCACACACGCACACACTGGGGATGGAACCCCACCAATAGTATGTGGTGTCAATGTATTCTTGTGTCTGTCAGTGGTTATGATTTATGATCACAAAGCTCACAGAGGAGCCATATGCTGAAACATCTGTGTCTCCAGCAGTCAGCAGGCAGCACGTGTGGTACTATAGGGTGTCAGCGCTCTCCTTGCCAAATCACTGGAGCCACGTCATCCCCCATCTGTTTGGCCAACGGGTAGTCAAAGGGCTAGGGCTATAGGTCCCGGAGTCTAGAAGACTTCTAACGGTGATGTTTACCGCTAGGATCACTCTACTGTAGCTGCTAGTCCCGCTCATTCATCCTTTATTATTCTATGATCAGTCTGATCTTTGATTCACATTGAAGTTTAGATAACTGTAAACAAGCAGGTGAAGACATTACTCCCATCCCCAGGTATTGCAGTGTGAATCGGGGACACGTCAGTGCTATAACAGAGAGACTGTGATTGACAGATCTACTTGCCCATCCAGGAGATACCACTGGGTGTGATCCAATTGGGATCAGTGGATCAGCCAGGACCCCCCCCCCCCCACCCCCGCTGTGCTGTTTGTCCGCCCCGAACAGTGTGTGGCCTCTGTTACAGGATCAATAGGGATTTTGTCCGTGTGTTTTGTTGCCAATTCTATCTCTATGTGTATGTTTCCATCTGTGTCGGTTTTAAAAGGAGGTGGGGGGTGGGGGTGGGGCTCCTCTGGATCAGTGACTGATGGGGTGGCTGGGCCCCCGTGTGTTGGGGGCCCAGGGGAGCAGCGCTGTATTGGCGGGCTCCGCAGAGAAGCTACCCCCCCCCCCCCGCCCCCCCATCGATCCCACCATGTCAATTAGACAGACTCAAATAAATGTGCCCTTAACCTCGGCAGGCCGGCCGTATGCAGAACGTCCCGTGTAAACGACACCCCCGCCTCAGCCCCCGTGTCACCGGAGCCGGGCCGATACCAAGGGCCTTATGTGTGTATGGGGGGGGGGGGGGGGGGGGGGGGGGGGGGGGTTGGAATTGACCGAGAGCTTTTCCGCTCAGCAGATTGTTTTTCGCTTTGACCCCACAGCCTTCGCCGGCGAGCCTGTTTGCCCGCGAGTCTGTTGTTCGACACAGCCAGACGTGATGTACGTGAGTTATGACTTTGACTGTCGGGGCTGGTTTCTGTGAGAGGAGCCCTTCATCTCGTTTTAAACTGCATGAACGGATGCCTTTATACTGGGGCTTGTTTTTTTGTTTGTGGGGGAAAAGAGAAAGAAAGCCTCTATCTCAGGCAATGACTTGAGATGGTTGCTGGTAAATAGGTTATTTTCTTAAGAAGAAGAAACACTGGAAGGTTTCAGAGTATCTGACATCAAGGCCACCTAATCATCCCTCCCCCTTAATTGGCTGATATCAATCCCTGTCTTCTGAGCCGTTCAGCCATTGTGTAGTGTGATGTGTGCCTGGTGCCAGTGTATGGCAGCCATTGAGCCTGCGTAGCCCAAGGTTGGGTGCTACCAGTGGTGGTGATGGAGACACTTTCCACCCTACATTGTGGGGAGCGCTTTGAGTGTCTAGAAAAGCGCTATATAAATGTAATGAATTATTATTATTATTATTATTATTATTATTATTATTATTATTATTATTATTATTATTATTATTATTATTATTATTATTATTATTATTATTATTATTATTATTATTATTATTATTATTATTATTATTATTATTATTATTATTATTATTATTATTATTATTATTATTATTATTATTATTATTATTATTATTATTATTATTATTATTATTATTATTATTATTATTATTATTATTATTATTATTAATTATTATTATTATTATTCATTCATTCATCACAGAGGAGTTCCTGCTAACTAGTGAAATCCCAACGATAACGATAACGCTCATTGGCCGCATCGTCCTGTTTTGTGTTACACTAAACATCATGATAGCAGCCAACATTTTACTAACCCATTGCATTTGTTTATTTTCCTTCATTCTAGTGTCACTCACAATACAGGAGGAGCATGTGTGTCACACAATCCTGTGTGCATAGATTTGAATATTCACATGCTATATGAAGCAGCGTTATTGTCAATACATGTTCGAAAAGCAAAATCACAGCTATTCTAATCACACACACACACACACACACACACACACACACACTCTTGAGGAGCCAGACCCAAGACTATAAAATTGACTGTGTCCAAACAAGCCGGCCATTATGGAGATAGATGTGGGGGTGAAGCCTCTTGGAGGTAATGATAGGGAGAAGTGGGTGACCCCCTGGCTGGAGGTGATAAACTGATACTACTCTCTCTCTCTCTCTCTCTCTCTCTCTCTCTCTCTCTCTCTCTCTCTCTCTCTCTCTCTCTCTCTCTCTCTCTCTCACTCTCTCTCACTCCATCACCTCTCTCCTCCCAGTTCTACTACTCCTCCCTCTGCTCCACATGCACTCCTCTCTACCATCGCCCTTTCATCCCGGACCTAAACCCAGATCCTTGTGCCTTCCTCATCCCCCCGGCGGACACCCCTCTGAGAGGCTGCAGCCCTCCCTCCTCAAACCGGCCTCCCCTCCAACATCCCCCGCCCCTCCCTCCACCTCCTTCTGTGCTGATCATTAGGATTTACTGTGCACTCGTCCACAGATCGCAGCCGGCCGCACACGCCCCTCTGGGTCGATCCAGGTCGAATTCAATTTGTAAGATATTATGTATTGATCTGTGTGCTCTGCTCTGCCCCTACCCCCTCCCCAGCCCCGCACACACACACACACCTTCCACAGTCAGGAGCTCCTTGACCCGCATGCACGACTCCCCGGATCATCATCATCATCACAAGAGTGCAGCAGTCTGAGCAGCTATTAAGGTCAGCGGCCTTAGGCCTTTAGAGTCCGTCTGCCTTTAGATCTTCTGTTGTAGCACTTCAGCGGAACGGCAATGCCGCTAGGCCAAAATTATGTTCAAAAGTGTCGCAGCTGTTGGGGGCAAAAAGAAATTCTAGTGCACAAAATATCACGTGTCGCTGATGACAATGTAGTTAGGGGGGTATAGCTGGATCTGTTGTTGATGAGTTAAAATGGCTATGCTACATCGGTCCTCTATCTCCCTCGCAGTGTTTAAGGTTATGCTATTCTTATATAGCCGCCTACAATAACGTGTTGAGAAATGCCTGCGCAAAGCAGATGGAGGATTTTATTCTCTCCACGAAATAGGCACTTTTATGATCATTGTAATTCCTTTATGTGTCTTTATTTTCACCCACGTGTCCACATGGAGAGGAGACAACCAGACCTCCCAGCACTCCCATCCAAGAGTCACAGAGTGCCATTTACACCCCGCCGACGGGCCCTAAATCTCTCTGATCAATACTTCTCCCTGAGGCTCTCCATCAAACCCGCGAGTAAATAATTCAAATGAGATAGTTAAGCCCTTTGGAATATAAAATGTGGAAAAATTCCTCATTGTGAGCTGGACGTGCTGTTTACGGGCAAACCATTTATTGTGGTCTCCTGGTACTGGGGGAGTGGGACGGGGGGTAGGGGTGGGCTCTATAAATTTGCAGGTTAAATCAATGACTGGCCTGACAGGATGAATTGAGATTTGAAAAGCTTTTATGACTTTCCTATTACATTTACATCAAATATTCAGGAGCTCCAAATCACTTTGCTATTAAGCAGATCCCTGTTTTACTGCGTTGTCAAAACAAAATGACAACTACTTCCATACCGTATCCATACCGCGCGACGGTAATTCCTCACACACAAATTCTACCTCCAACGCGATACGGCACTTTGACAAACGAGTGTGACTTATAAACACGTGAACGGAGGTCTCACATGGTCGGTGCAGATAAGAGAAACGAGGTCACGTTCCTAACGGGGGAGAGAGAGAGAGTGCAGAGCGGAGGTGAGTGATGACAGTGACATTTCACAAACTAGGCTAATTCCCCTGAACATTTGTGAAGGGCATGTTCACATTTCACATTATTGCATCACGGCGGTGATCATATTCTGAGAAGATCTGAGCACTGCTTCTCTCTCTCTCTCTCTCTCTCTCTCTCTCTCTCTCTCTCTCTCTCTCTCTCTCTCTCGCGCTCTCTCTCTCTCATATCTCTGATGGTTTTCTTCTTGTGCGCAAACACGAAAAAACAGACACTGCGTTAACATTTCAAGCTATTGAATGAAAGGAAGACACGTGTGAGCTAGAAAGCTTTAAACATGAAATGTATCTTGAATCTTTGTCTCTGCAGCTTACCGCCACTTAACCAGGGGCGGGGCTAGGGGGTGGCTATTTGGGCTTAAGCCCCGAATGTTTACTGAAAAGCCCCGAATCTATTAAAAAAATAAAAATAAAAGATATTATAAATTTTTTTTTTCTTTTTTTTTTGACAATTAATCATTGTTATATGAAAATATGTTTGCACCAGATTTAGCAGAAGCTCATTTCTATCTGTAGTCTATCCAGCTGCTAACTGTATTTGAGTGAGTTAAGTCTTGGTGTTATGGTAGACTCAGACCTAAGCTTTAAATCACAATCAACAAGTTGACAAAAACATAATTCTTCCACCTTAGAAACATAGCTAAAGTACGGCCATTTATAAATCAAAAGGATGCTGAAAACCAGATCCATGCCTTTATCTCAAGCCGACTCGACTACTGTAATGCACTCCTTACCGGCCTCCCGAAAAAATACGATGATAACTATTTTATTGCAATGCACTATTGCATTATTTTATTCTATTTTACTAATTCTAATTCTAATACTAATTTACTATTCTATTTTATCGAGTTAACCCTAGATCTTAGATCCTAATATGAAAAAAGATGTGATTTAATGTTCTATGTCTTACCTTGACTTTGTCTATTTTACTGCTATCTATTTTATGCTTTATGTCTGCACTTTATGCATTGCTCTTGATCTGCCAATGTTGTGCTCATTTTATGCCTGTCTTTTTGTACTGCTGTGAAGCACTTTGAGCTGCAATTCTTGTATGAAAGGTGCTATACAAACACAGTTATTATTATTATTATTATTATTATTATTATTATTATTATTATTATTATTATTATTATTATTATTATTATTATTATTATTATTATTATTATTATTATTATTATTATTATTATTATTATTATTATTATTATTATTATTATTATTATTATTATTATTATTATTATTATTATTATTATTATTATTATAGTTTGCTTCATTAATTAAAGGGTGTGAATTTAAGTGTTCTATAGTGCCTTTTGTCCGCTTTAAGGTGGTGGTATAAGTTAAAGGTTGTGGTGTCGAAGTAAAAAAAATCCGTGCCTGCTCACGCGGGCACCTATCTGGGCTAAGCCCCGGATTTCCTACAATCCTAAATCCGCCCCTGCCACTTGCAGTTGTCTCTATGAAAGAGAACACATGGGGCTTTGTGTATTGCGTCTGTACTCTGCACATATGTGTGGATGTCCATGCATGTATGTGTGTGCGCGTGTGTGTGAGCGTGTATTTGTGACAAAGACAAGGGCAGAGGGAGAATGAGAGAAGGGGAGGAGGAGAGAGAGAAATAGAGAGGTAGAGAGAGGGAGAGAGAGAGAGAGATTTGATTGAACATTTTATTAACAGATTGCAGAATGGGTACAATACAGTACGGCTCAATACACACAATTGTTAAGGGGATGCAGACCAGAGAAAGACTTTCGAAGAGGAAGAGGAGGAGGAGGGCATTGTGGAGTTTCCTTGCTGGTCTCCTGTGACGGCAGGGTGGGAATC
>NC_140166.1:190960223-190993400 GCF_963971535.1 Notolepis coatsorum
CTTCCTCCTAAACCAAAGAGGATAAATGAAGGTGAGGACATGGCCATCATATCCTGTAACAGATTGGGGTATAATAACACACGCACAGCATTATGATTCCATTTGGCACTCCACCAGCACAATTTTAGCACGTGTTGTATATATATCCCTGTCTCTCATTGGGTGATTTAGCCTCTAATATATTAGCTTTACATCACAATATAAGACAAAGCTTTTGCCACAATGGAATTACAAATTTAATTCTCTTCAAGGCTTCTTTGGTGGATTTTCTTTTGAATGACTGTTGTGAATGGGAGTTGAATGGGACGGGTTCACATTACCCAACAAGCAAATACCTCCTCACAATGATGTTGTGCTTTGGGGAAAACAAAAAAAGTACATTTACCTGATTATTTGATATTTTGAATATAAACCATTTCAAATACAATATGTAAAAGCAGGAGAAGAGACAATTCAAGGACATTTAAATAAAAAGCGAGGGGTAGAACAGAGAAAGACAGAGACAGTCCAGAGATGGGCAGACAGAGAAAAGAAAGACATAGACATGCTGTTAATGTGGAACCACATGGCTGCAAGGCAAAGCCCTGAGATGAGAAGTGAGGTCAGAAAGTCGCGCAGTTTTGCTGGCAGCTATCCTGTTCATTAGCCTTCTACCCCTATAGCTCAATAAGGATCCGAGACACTGGACGGCCGTGTGCCTCCCAGCATTAGTCTGTATGGTTAGCTGTCAATATGAAAACAATACTGTACTCAGAGGGGTCCGTGCCGGATCAATGGGGAGACGAGGTGTGTGTAACTGGATCACCGTGACCCCCCTCCGACCTCTCATCAGCAGGACACACATGTCCCAAACACACATGCCGCTCCGCGAACACACACAGATACAGAACGATACACATACACACACACACACGCACACACCTCAACCTTTCACCCCACCAATCTATTCTCACAGCGGCTCCTTCCTTTTTGGAGAAAGCATGGCACTTGAGACTAAACACATTATATATCCTATATAATTTTAGACAAATTCCTCTTGTTTCTTTGAAGTACATTGTTTACAGCTTGTTATGTTTTATTTTGCTTTCTTTTTTGTCACCATCTTGGTCTATACTTATTGTTAAGTATACTATACTTTTTGTTTATGTGTCTTGTAAACCCATATGGGCTGGGCATACATCTGTATGTAAGACACAAAAATAAAAACATCAATCAATCAATCAATGCACAGCCTTCTTTCTTTTTTTCTTTCTTTCGTTCGTTTGTTCGTTCGTTTGTTCGTTCGTTTGTTCGTTTGTTCTTTCTTTCTTTCTTTCTTTCTTTCTTTCTTTCTTTCTTTCTTTCTTTCTTTCTTTCTTTCTTTCTTTCTTTCTTTCTTTCTTTCTTTCTTTCTTTCTTTCTTTCTTTCTTTCTTTCTTTCTTTCTTTCTGTGAATTAGAGAACAATAAGTAAAGAGAGGGAAATGGGAAACTATTTCTGTCTGTTTACTGGGGGTTGTGGTAAAGCGCTTGACAAATAAGTGGACCGGATTTTATATTTAGTTAAGATAAAAATGCTTCTGATTAAGCAAAATTAAAGGATGTGACGTACGTTAATTTCAGTCTATGTTCATTTGCCCGGCTATGATATGAAGCGAGCAAAGCGTAACTGTACAGCCAGGAACCAGCAGCCTTTCTACTGACTTACATCTGAATTCAATGATGAAAGCTGACATTGTGGATTCAAAGGCGGTCCAGTGAGTTACAGAAAAAGCCAAGCAAGCGGCCCGTATCCTGCGCGGACTGAAGGACTGAACACAAAGGGAAAAAGCGGCACGACCGTTGCAGACATTGTGGGAAGGAGCGCTGTGTTTATTATGTTGAGGCCATGCAGCCATTTCATCTACTGCAGAATGACTTCTGGTAACAAGAGAGGCTGTGGGTGTGCAACAAGGAGACTTCTCGCTAAGGGAAGTGGTGGCTCTCCTTTTAGCTTTTAGCCGTGTTCGAGAAATGGCCAAATGCTGCTTTCATTTTGAGCCGAGATCCTGGCAATTACACTCCGCGCGGGTCACATGACTGAGATGCATGGCTTTTTACTGCACCGCCGAGGCCCTGCAAGGCTGATATGCCAAGAATGAAAAATAAAGAGGTAACCCCTCCCTCCCCCTGCCACACATACATTAAAATAAACACACACACACACACGCACGCACGCACGCACGCACGCACGCACGCACGCACGCACGCACGCACACACACACACACACACACACACACACACACACACACACACACACACACACACACACACACACACACACACACACACACACACACACACACACACACACACACACACACACACACACACACACTCACTCAGTAGCCTGCCCTCTGAATGGCTTCCAGCCCATATGTGCATGCAGCTTGCGTCTTTGCATTTATCAATATCACAATATAATGAATACCTTGCGCTGGAGTGAATGGGTTCGCCAATAAAGCTCCAAATGTTCCAGGCTAACATGGCCCCAGCACACAATGCTGATATTGTCCTGGGTTGTATTTGTTCCATTGAAATAGAGATCAATATCAAAAGACAATAGATGACCAGCAGCATCAAATGAAAACAACAAACACTCATTTAATTGGTGGAGAGCCGTCATTAATCCTTATGTACGTGTGTGTGTGTGTGCTTGTGTGTGTGCTGTGTTTGAGTGTGCATGCATGCCTCTTCTGTGTCTGCGCGTGTGCACGCCTCATTTTCTCTTTGTGTGTGTGTGTGTATCTCCCATTGTCTGTGTGCTTTCCCACTTTCTTTCATGTTTTTTTTCCCCTTCTCCCTCTCCTCCTACCGACAGCCAGCGTGTCTTTTTCTGGTCAAGGAGGACATTGATGAATGGCTGTGAGGAGAGCAGGAGAAGCACAATTAAGATTCCATCAGGATAAAGGTAATGCTAAATTATTTACATTAACGAGAGGACTCAGCTCACCCAAACATGCCACCGCAAATTAAACAAAACACACACCCCTGTCCTTGGAAGGTGGGAGAGGTGGAGCAGGTTTCTATAAATTGTGTGCACTTTTAATTAATAAGCCAGCCAGGGGATTGTGTCTGTGTGTGTGTATATGTGTGTGAAAAACATTTAAATATTGTGTTGTGTTTCATGAAATGCACAGCAGTAGAGACCACTGTCATAGTGAGCCAGTTAGTTTACTTCCATCATGAAACTCAGTTATCTCACAACTCAGACACACATCACACAACATACTTTTTTTGGAACTGTACATAGCCATTTTGTTATTTGATATTTGATATAGTATAATATCTACATCTGATCTGCAATGCACACTTTTTTTTAGAACTGTATATAGTAATCTTTATTTTAGTCATCTTATTTTATTCTATGCTAAATTTATTGTATTGCACTGCACACTTTTTAGAACAGTATATAGTCATCTTTATTTTACTCATCTTATTTTATTCTATGCTAAATGTATTGTATTTTTATTATTGGAAGCTGCTATGGTCGAGGGACCACAATAAATAGATTTTCACTCTTCTTGCTGTAAAGTACTGCAATAAGTGACAATAAAGGAATCTGAATCTGAAAAACAGGTTTACTGTAATGTAATGTAATGAATGGGGGAACAAGTGGCCCTTGAACCCCTGCAGGCTTCACCTAATAGACCCGGGGAGTCACGTGATAGCTTTGAGACCCGCCTGGTTCTGGATGCATGTTTTTTTCAAGGTAGAGGGTTTATATGGTTCCACTTATTCAATTGATCTGACATTTGACAGGAGCAGAGTTGAGAGAAAAGGCATGGGTACAAGACTGTGTACCTAATGCAAAACTACATATTTCCAGGAAAGCATTTGACGACCAGTCACGAGCGAATGCTGCAGGGCTGAGAGGGCAGCGCTACAAAGCCAAAATAGTCAAAACAACAGACATAATACACCATTGGAATTATATATGTTGTTATATATATTGAGGAAATCCACCTGGACTCGTTTCCACACATTCCCAGTAACACAGCAAGACAACAGATGAAGATGTAACAGAGGTATATGTTTATTTGGAAACTTTATTACAATATACGAAAAACACAAGGATATATGGGAATAGGAAGTCTCATTACTAGTGGCCTGAACGCTGTGCAGCCTGGTGACAAGGAACCCTACGTGACTATGGCAGCTAGTACAATGGTTTGGGCGGTACTCTGACCTACCAGCACTGAGGCGGCGAAATGGCGGCACACAAAACAATAGGGAATTGCCACAACAAACAAAAATGTCCATACACAATAACACCCAATGGCCAAACAGGTGAAGATATTTGGGGTGTGGCGCGGCTGGGTGGCGTAGCGGAGATTGCGCTCGTCACCAATGCAAGAGACTCCGGTATCGAATCCCAGTCTCAGCGTTGCCTTCGGCTTGGGCCGGCTGTCGTACTGGCTCATTTGGCAGAGTCAGCCGGTGGAAGTCGATGGGTGGTGATTGGACGTTGTGGACAGCGACCCCTACAGGTCGGTTGGGAGACGCCTGCACAGCAGAGACAGGAAGTGGCGAGGGTAGTGTGAGCCTCCCATGCGTTACACCTCGCCAATGAGAGTCCGCACTGGCAGGCGAAAATATGTGACAGGCTGCCTCCTCGTGTGCCGGAGGGAACATGTGATGCAAGGCTTTTATCCTCTTTACAACCGACCAGTGGGGGGCATAGTCGAGCAACGTTCAAGACAGGGGAGGGGAGAATTGGATACACGAAATTGGGATGGGAGAAAAATAGAAAATAAGGAGAAAAAGTGGATACAAAAAAATATATTTGGGGTGTAAAACACCATCCACCGAGTGGATACTACATTAATACTTACTCACACTCTTAACTCTGAGATACTCAAGTTTGACACTCTGGTTACAGACAGTCACAGGGCTAAACATGCACACAATTAAATGCCTGTGATTACACAATGGCATGTGACTGGCATTATGAGTGGCACACGGTACTGCTGCTACGACCACGAATGGTGTCCCTGCCACGCCAATGGACCACCGTGTTGAGCAAGCAGACAGGGAGGAAGACAAAGGGAAACACACTAGGAACTCAAATATACTACATGACCACGATAACTTACCTATGCTAAAAACAATTGTGGCACGGAGAAAATAGGAAAGGGACGAATGTGAGGAGACAGCCTAGGGAGTGGGCGGAAAAAAGAAAATAAAGAAAGAAAAGCTGTATGCTGCTGGCCTGAGGAATAGAGCCCAACCAACACAGGATTGTTGGTCTAACAGAATACACCAGGCAGAAGGCAGATGCATTCGTGAAACATCCTCCGTCCGTTCCGTCCATGTCTGCTCAGTTACGTAGAGTCAAACATAATGGAGATGAAGCTTCTATCAGTGGCTTGCTGTTTCCAGTTTAACATCCACCCACACACAGCGAGTTAACAAAAGGGCACTTAACTGTGACATGTACTCATGATTACCTGACCTGTTTGTTTTTAAATGCCATAGTTTCCATGTTTTTAACGTTTCGTCTTAAGCTGTAAGGTCCCCCAATTGGGGGACCCTGCTGTTTTTATCATAAATCAATCAATACATGTATTATTATTAATGTTGTGTTTCTTTTTCAAATGTAGCCAAGAGTAAAGACCTTAAGCCAAACCGCAGTCAAAGTGTATATTTTCAACTATGTTTGTTTATCGATGTTTTTAAGATTTTCCGAAAATAAGAATTTATCGGAAAAATGCTAATTCGATCTCTCTTTTATTGTAAAATCGCGGGGAAATGACTAAATCCAGATTTAACACTGCCATTGGAAATATGAGCTTTTCCCCTATCAATAGATGTATGATTTGGCCATAATAAGGTCATTTATAGTTCATAATTCAATTTTGAATGTATAATTCAAATGGATTATAATTTATTACTGTATCTACAAATCCTTCTGTTTAATCATCTTCCCTTTATTCATTTGCTTAGATTTATTTTACACTTGATCTCAGGAAGGTGCTGAATGAGCTCAGTGAGCGAGCTCGGATGCGGCACAATTATAACATAGTGTTATTCACAGGCAAAGATGCAACAAAAAATATCATAATTTATATTCTCCTTTGTTTCATCACAATTTACTCAAGCCTAGTACTTACTTACTTAGGCCCATCGCTCCCAATGGAGCATAGGCCATCTACGACTTTTCTCCATCCAACACAGCTTTGGGCTGTCCTTTCTGCCTCCCCCCAGCTAGTTCCTTGTCTCTTGAGCTCCGGCTCAGTGTCCCGCCTCCAGGTGTTCTTAGGCGCCGGTTACACCTTAGTTTCGTTTTCGGTTTCTCCAGATCGCAACGCAACGGTAGCCAAGTGAGACATACGTTTGCAACCCGAGTACTTTCGTTTTGTCATATGAGCACAGTGATGTAGTACACTGCCAAAGCAGTAGGTGGCAGTAGGTGGCGAACATGAAGGCAATTTCAACCAATCAGAACTTGAATGTGCCAATACACTTCCTGCAAAGAAAATGTCAACAAGGCGGGCCACCATCTTTGCCTATTTACCCAATGCAGCAATTCTTTTTCAGCAAAGTCTAATAAAAGTGCAATAAACAAAACGGATACATTCACTGTGTGTTCTGCCTGTCATTTGTTGATGAAACAAAACGAACATCAACACAAGTGACCACCAAGAGCGGATAGTTTAGTCTAAAAAAAGATCGGTAGCTACATTGTTAGCTGCATGCTAACGTCAATGGAATATGCCATTATAACAGTATAGCATTGTGGCTAGAAGCTAACGTTAGCTCGCGCTAGTTAGCCAGCACCAAACTGATGATATCGGGAGCTATCAGTAGTTAGATAACATTAGAGACAACGCTGTGTGTATTAAACAAAGGTGAATAGATGACTGGGCCATTTTGTTTAATGCTTGTTAAGTTGAAAGAGGAGCTCTGAGCTAACAGGGTCTGGTAGCTACGGTAGGTAGTTAACGTTAGCCAGCTGCTCATGCAATCGTTAATGCTAGCAGAATGAATGGATGTAAACTTTATTTAACATATCGCAGAATGGGTACAATACAATACGGCTCAATACAAACAATTGTTAAGGGAATGCAGACTGTTGTAGCTTGGACTGGGGTCCTTATAACAATAACTTGACACCACATGGTAGCTGCAGCTATAGCTCTGTTGTCACCGGACGTTGGTGAGAGCACGCAGATGTGGGTATCTACTGCGCATGGGCGTTGAGCAACAACGGCTCCGCGCAGATAACACAACACATTTTCAGCGTTCCCGCTAGGGCAACGCGTTTTCCTGCCAAAACGTCATTTCTAATATGGACAGCAAACGTATTCAAAACGTATTCAAACGAAAACAAAAACAGTGTGTGTAACAAGGGCCTCATACCACGTGAGGCCAGACAGGCTGAGGGTTGTGTACAAGCTGTCTCGGCACGTCAAGCCCAACCAACTCCTCCTACTATGTATTGAAAGCTGCACTAGGCGAGCTAACCCTACCAGCAACGCAAGACAGACTCAAGCCTAGTAACAGCCACAATATTTCTGACACTGGGAATACATACCCCCAGGCCCCTAGATGTTCCTTGTAGAAGTGCATCTTCCATTTACTTGGGCATGTACCTTTAGGCAAAATTTAAAAAAGTACCTCATATTTGGTACCATTTTGAAGCTAACAACTAGGGCTTTCCAATGATATAAAATATGTGTATGATTATCATCATTATTATTATTATTATTATTATTATTATTATTATTATTATTATTATTATTATTATTATTATTATTATTATTATTATTATTATTATTATTATTATTATTATTATTATTATTATTATTATTATTATTATTATTATTATTATTATTATTATTATTATTATTATTATTATTATTATTATTATTATTATTATTATTATTATTATTATTATTATTATGTAGTTGCACTTGAACTTGTTGAAATTGAACTTGGAAGATAAACAATTATTTTCAAGCACTTTCCTTACTAGGTATAGGGAAAATGAGAGTGGATGGACTGTAGACAATCTTGTTGGCAATATAGAACAGCTGACAGATTAGAAATCGCATCTATTGTTCCAAAGTTATGAATGAATTAGTCAGATGAAATATTATTAAAAAAAATATATATATTACATATTACATATTAATTCATAAAATTATTTATACAATACAATAACTGATACAATGAAATATATTATATATTGAATAAGGCCCAGTTATGAATAAACTAACATTATGTTTCATAAACATTTGAAAATATTCCATTCGCTAAATAAATACATCAATTATGCATCTGCAAAGATCGCTAGCTCAAGGCTAATCCCGGCCATTTTTGTCCACTTCCGGACTAAAATGTTTTTATAGTGAAAAGCTATTACTTTTCTATTATTATTATTATTATTATTATTATTATTATTATTATTATTATTATTATTATTATTATTATTATTATTATTATTATTATTATTATTATTATTATTATTATTATTATTATTATTATTATTATTATTATTATTATTATTATTATTATTATTATTATTATTATTATTATTCTATTATTAGTTATTACTAGGGGTGCACCGATATATCGGTCGGGTATCGGTATCGGCCGATAAGTGCCTTGTTGACTGCTATCGGCCTATCGGCCGATAAGCTCAAATGTGCCGATAGCAGTCGCCGATAACTAACCATCCATTTGTGTAGCGTCAAAAGGCAAAAAAAAAAAAAGTTCACTCGCGACCCACCTGCACAACGCCCGCCGTCCCCCCCACACACACACAAGCTACTGCATCAAAGTTACTATTTATGATTAACAAGGCATTCGTTTTGTGGCATTAACGTTATATAGTTAGTGTTACACGGACAATAACATCAGCATATTATTATTACCCATAGCAGCAAGGCATTACTCCGAGTCCGTTCATAGCCGGGAGGCAGAAGACTAACGTTACTGGTGAAAATGTGATTTACGTTGGAATACTCCTTTGCCAACTTGCTGTACTTTGCTTGCAGGTCTGCAGCCATTATTACTGGATTAAGAATAGCCCCAACTTTAGCCAACGTAACGTTATGGCTAAACCTTTAACATTAGTTAACCCTAGCTTTCGGTTAGCTGTTCAATGCATAGTAATAACACAACCAAGCGAATCCATCAGAGCTCCCAATCAACACCGCTCTGTCGGGAGGATGGCATTTAAGAAAGTATCTGCTGTTAAAATGACACAAACATTCGTTTTGTGGCATTAACGTTATTATAGTTAGTTACACGTTCAATTACATCAGCATAGTATTTACCCGAAGATAGCAAGCAAGCCGTGCATAGCTCGGTTACATTCCGTTGCTCATTCCGTACACAACTACACATTCTGCAATCTGTTAATAAAGTTTTCAACCAGACAAATGTATAGAAAGGCTTTGTTTTATTATAACATTTGTTGCAGTAAAATCATTGTGTCTCGTTTGGCCATCCTGTGGAGCGCGCTGGTCGGCGGGCACTGCCGGGCAGCTAACGTATTAGCTTGTTGTGGTTCTGAGTTTGACTCGCATTCTCGCAAGCAGATCATCAATGGCGGCATGCCCCGAAGTAGAAAAATGAATAAACGCTTGGTGGTAAGCAGGAGGTGGGTGCTAGCGGTGTGGCGTAATTGGCCGAATCGACTGTCAATCAAAATGGTTCCATTGCATTGGTTGAAAGCTCTGGTTGAGAGAATAGTATCCCGCTGCAGGCCGCCAGAATGGTTCCATTGCATTGGTTGAAAGCTCTGGTTGAGAAAATAGTATCCCTCTGCAGGCCGCCAGACGATACTGGGAGAGGGATCAGTGATACCATAAACATATTTCTTGATGTTTCCTTTTTTAAGTAAGTAAAGAGGCCTACAAATACAAACACACATACAAATATACAGTAGTTTCATTAAAAAAATAAAAAAAAATAAAAAAAAAAATATTAAAAAAAATATTAATTTTTTTTAAAAATACTTATTTTTTGCCACAATTATCGGTATCGGTATCGGTATCGGCCGATTGTGTTAGTTGAACAATCGGTATCGGTATCGGTGGCCAATTTTCATATCGGTGCACCCCTAGTTATTACTATTTCTTTATTACTAAAACGTCCAGACAAACCTCACAGGAGCATTACAGACTATCATACAAATGTACAAATGCTATAAAGTGGAAAAAAATACACTATAAACCATACTTTGGTCGTTGTTTCTTGCGCTAGCTTTTGTTAGCTGGCCTTAGCCAACATTAGCGTGGCTGGGGTAGCAGAGCTCATGTTGAATGCCGAGTCATGGGCCCCTCATCATGGGTAAAAAATCACCACAGCCCGGCGATTTCCTAACGGGCTTTTTATAAGTGAAAACATTACCAAAAATGTTGTCAAAACATCACGGAAGCACTATAGACTGTCATACAAATGTAAAAATGCTATAATTTTACCAACAATTATACGTAGACATTGTACTTATGTCGTCGTTTCAAACTGTATGAAAGAAATTATTTTCTGGGCGAACTTTTGTTTACAGAGCGCCCGCTCTGGATAAAATTGGCAAAAGGTTATTCTCTCACTCCAACAGCTCTTATATACCCCATGTAGCGCCATGCGGAGTGATACTTCTGTCGAATCACCTCACAGAACCCATTGAAAAAAAAATTCTTGATCCGCGGAAAATTCACTGCGCTGTGTTGCAGCGCCTAACATGGGATTTCCGGAACCACCCGTGGTCCCGTCGAAGAAAATGGGTAAATGCCACCATAACCAATGAGATTGTCAAGGGATGCCATAGAGTTCTTGTGATTGGTGATTGGAAAGTAAATATTATAATTAGTGCTGTCAATAGATTTTAAAAAATTAACTAATTAATCTCACAATTTTCTGTAATTAATCTAGATTAATCTATATTAAAAATTGCATTTTTCGATTTAAGACTGAAGCTTGTAACAGATATTTACTTGAGTAAAATAATGGAATTAATGTAAAAGCAACACAAAGAAAGTATATTTAGATTCAAATACTATTTTAAATATAAATCATATTAACAACAAAAATGTGTTCCATCTTCATGTCAGATGATTTTCAAAAAGGTGCATGAGTCGATGCAAAAAAAGAACAAGCAAATATACTGCTGAAAGTTCAGCACGTTGAAGATTTTTCACTCCATAGATTAATCTACATTAATTTATTTTAATGCTTTAATTAATTTAAATTAATCTCCAAAGTTAAAGCATACATTTTGACAGCCCTAATTATAATATAAAACACATTTTCTCAAAGATTAAGTTAAGACATTTACCTTGGATGTAACAGTATTATGAATTTAATAATTTACTCCATAAATATTATGAACACAATATGGTTTGTGGAACCTCACTCCCCAGGTCTATAGACAGACATGTATCCCCTACTCCTGGTCAAGAAAAGCAATATGGTCAAATGACTTAATCTGAATAAATACACATTACAAAGTAAAAAATGTGTATATCCTCCCATACTGAAAGTATATTTTTTGTATATTTAATTATACTTCTATCCATGTACTTGCGATCTACAATATTTTTTGTAATTCGTATGCTTTCATGTACTAATTCAATGCATATGTGTAGTATGATAGTCATTAATATACTGTGTAATCTAAGTTACACTTAAAAAATCTGAGATGTTTACAGAATTTAAGCGAACGTATTAACTCATTCAGCGACAACCACGTAATATTACGCGTTTGCTCGCCAATGCTTGAGCGCCAAACACGTAATAATACGTTTTTAGATCCTTTGATCTTTTTCCTCTGATCCCCGTTCTAAATCATCATCCGGATCATTCTAGCCGTCCCTGGCTCGTTTGTATACATTGGAATTGCAATGCCGATCGAATATCACCAGGTGGCAGTATCGTCTGTGTCTGAACTGGAAAGGCTTAGTGTTACGTACCCCAGTAGGGAGACGCAACACAAGGCCACAGACAGGGTAGGTGAGGGTGCAGTGACACAAAATCCAAGAGACAATTTGCTAAATAATAAGGTTTATTTTGCAAAACACAAACTCAGCAACACAGAGATCAAGGAGGACCTACCAGTGGCACCAAATTAAATATCAAAAGGAAATTAAAGCCCACCCCCCCTTACAGGCGCGGACGCCCAAAAGTACAGGTGGTGGTGCTCACTTCTAAGGCTGGTGTCTTTAACAGTAGGTCACCTACGTGATGCAAAATGTAGACCCAGGGTATCTTCCTGTCCTCAATGTCCCTGTGTGCGAAACAAAAGATTAATACACAAGAAAAACAATCACCATAGGCTGGGTGACACAAGAGAACAAATATTCAAAGGGTTAACAGAAATGTGCAACAAACTATAATGATTTAAACACAACACAATGAACCAGAGCTTCAGCTACCAGCTCTATACCAAACTAATGCCAAAAAGGCCACAGCTCTACAGAACACACAAACAGCACAGAACTAAACTAAACTCCTAAACTAACTAACAGCACCAAGTGCCAGAGCCTTCGCCAGCTCTATTACCAGAATACACAAAGATGAGCTCCCACACAGACCAAGTATAGTTACCACAACCAAACGAACCAGGGAGCTAACTAACACTGACACAATGGGGTATATGAAGGAGTGTGGAGCTTGATTGCTTGACGAGCCTCAGCTGCTGCTGCTGCTGCTGCTGTTGTTGCTGGAACTGAGACACCTGAGAATGGGGATATGTAGACACAAGAGGGAGACAAAAGAAAACAAACAACACATGCCTATACAACAGCTTATTATACATTACCCCCTCTATATACATATACACATAAGGACACCGTCCGTAACACTTGGTGTTGATACACGGTTACCTTTTCATTTGTTTTGGTAAGGGCTCCTCCTCCTGCTTGAACAGAGATTCACATTGATCGCCTCGAAATTCCGTTGTCCAAGCGTATTTTACCATCGAAACGTGTATAGACATATACACTGGTAATCGCGATGGCGATGCGATCACTTGAAATAATTCTTTTTGGAATACCTTCTGGCTAAGGTAAGGTATATTCGATGTCTATTTTACCAAACCTAAAACGTGTTTTTCTAACGATCACAGTTTTGTGTTTTACCGAACATAAAACATGCTCGGCAAACACAATCACAGTTTTGAATTAAAACGACCCCCCCCCCCTTGATGATTTTGTGAAGATACATATGTACATCTTATATACCTTTGATTTGGGAGTATTTGGAGTTTCAGGGAATCAACCAGAATGATTCGGGCTTATTGCACATAACGCGTTTTATCTCACGATCTATGGAAAAAGACTGGATTATCTTGGAAATGTGCAATGTTTAGCGTGTAATAAACTACAAACTACAGTGTGTAGAAACAAACTATTTTTTCCATGTTGGACTACAAGTAGTGTCTGTCAAATGAGCCACAGCTCCACATCTATAATACAGAACACACAGCTCTGCAAATATCGTGAAACACCGTGGACAGGACCATTTTAAGCTGACCTTCTAGCGGCAGAGATGGGGGACAGTTTATGGCGCTGAAAGTGTTAAAAGTGTACTATTTTGATAATAAAGTAAGTAATAAAGATAAAGTAAAAGTAACCAAAAATACATCAAAAGTATTACAACTTTTAAGACACTAAGTACAACGTATGTGGTTCACAACTTTAGTATACTTTCTGAATACACAAAAAGTATACAAAAGTTTACAAAGTAAACTTTCAGAAAATATACTTAAAAGTATAATTCGTTAATAATTTTTTCTTGGGTGTATACAAATGTAATTTTCTTGAGTTTAAGTGAAGGAGGGCTTGAGGTTCTGAATAAAGAGTGGATCTACACGTTGATCAACATGCCCAACAGACCTGTCAGGAGTTTTTTTTTGGGTTTTGTTTAGTTTATGGATCCCCATTAGTCTACACCCATGGGTGAAAGACTATTCTTACTGGGGTCCTAACACACAACCTACAACATTACAGTACATTACATTACAGTAACAAAAAAAACAATACAATTTTAAAAACACAAGAAACACCTTAGCCTAAGCACATTATCAACATCTTCAAAATCTCAACAAAAAAAACACACAAAGGCTCCAACCACAAATACAATACTAACTAAACTAACTAACTAAACTAACAATACTAACTAAATAAATCAGTAACTCAACTGTATTTCACCATTCATAACAGAATCCTTCAACTTTTTCAAGTACATTTGTTGCTGATCATCTTTATGCCCAGAGCTTCCCTCCAACTTGTACATGTATATACTGAACACTGTGTCTACGTACGTGACTTCTATTTTTACTTCTATTTTTACATGCTATACTATTTTATTTTATTTCATACTATCTTTTGTCTAGCACGGTCTCTGGAGCGTAACAGAAAGAAGCTTTTTGTATAAAAGTATTCTGTACTTCTGTATGACAACTATTAAAGAAACTTGAAACAACTGCATCTGTGATGGAGGAAAGGAGCGGAGAAGCTAGGCTGCTAAGCCATAGGCTTTAGGTTGGACTGGCCGAACCGTAATCGCCTGTGCAACCGAACTGGAACGGAATTTAAATTGAAAGAAACTCAACTCAACATTATAAACCAGCTGGTCTGGTCTCTGACACTGTGGTGAAATACCATGACACGACTGTGGAAGCCACTCTTATTCATAATGACTTACAATACACACTACAACACACAACATCATTAAGAATCCCCCATGGTGCGAGACAGACCAAAACTAAACAACACTGGTCTGGACTAACGCTTCAGGGGTGACTGGCATCCCTGGAGTTTGCTGATCATTCAGTGTCACATTCTATGTATCATAATGTTGCTGTAGTTGCTGTAGTTGCAGGAAAGAAGCATTTTGTATAAAAGTATTCTGTACTTCTGTATGACAACTAATAAAGAAACTTGAAACTTGAACTTCTCCAATTTGCTGTTAGAGTTTGACTGCTGGTATTATAATTAAGCCATCGCCCACAATGTGTCAGATCAATATTCTCAATCTGTTGCACATATTTGTGTATGGCTGCACTGCACAATGAAGGCCTGTGTTCTGTTACTGTACATTTAACAGGTTGTTTATTTGGTTACCACAGCTGTCAGAGAGGTGTTATCATGAAGAGGATGTGTCTACAAACAGCTATGGGTGGTGCCTGAACGGCTGAATGTTACTTGTGTTGTGTTTTCTTATATTCCTGATGTTAATGACAGAGATCATTGATAGATGTCCATTAGACCTGTATCTGCAACAAGCATGCTAGGACAAACTGGCTCAGTACAAGTATCAATATCAGAGGTGTGATCTTTGGCAGCCTTGGACATGTTCATAGACTTGCAGGGCTTGAGGATTGCAATATTTAATTTACGTCCATCTCAGCCTCTCAATTAGTGAGTGTCTACTAGTCTCTTCTTGACTGGGTATGGCTCCTTCTTAACCCACGCTATACAACTTGAATTGTTTTTCATTGTGAGATGATCCAAGGCTCATGTATGAAAGTAGATAAAGAGTTTCATTCCAAAAGGAGATGCCCACTGCCGGCAGGACATAAAACACTGACGCCTGGAATTGTTAACATAAAAGTACAATTCATAAAATGTTGTTGTTGAGCTGTTCATTTACTAAATAGGCTACACACAATGTTGCACTTTCCCCTTGGTTCGGTTTGTGTTCACACAACGCATACAACGACATATTCACCCAACTATTTATCATCCAAAGACGCATCAGGTAAGCTTGGTTGGAGCTTGGTGATCCTAGGCGCAGGGGCGTAGCTGGGGGGGGGAGCTTAGGATGATTCCAAGGGCCCAGCACTGATGGGGGGGGGGGGGGGGGGGGGGGGCAAACAAATATTTATATATTTTTTACTAGACATCACTCAGGTGTATTATTGATGCTCTCATTGATACTATGGGCCCTTTTTCACTCACCCTATTCGTTTCTATTCCGTTCCGTTCTGGCCCGTTCCGAGATCTGATGCGAACTCCCCCCCCCCCTCTCCCCCTTCTAGTTTGCGTACACACTGCAGTCTTGTTTCGTTCCGGGTTCTGTTTACGGTTTGCCTTTTGAGCGTTTACGCTTGCCGTAGGCGATGATGTCACGTTCGAAAATGTAAACACAGGAAGTGTTAATATGGCGCTGGAGACTGGATTCTGATATAAAATGAAGCAATATAAATAAGCAATAAATATGAAGTTATATTTGAACCTCTGTTGTCAAGCCTTGTCAATATAACCCACCCCATTTTATCACAAATGGATGGTGTTGTAGAGTTCGCTTTTGAGCGTTTTCCAGGGCTAACGCTAAGCTAACGGTTAACGCTAGTTAGCTTAGCCTAGTCTAGTATAGCCTGTAGCACTTTTTCTTTTCAGCAAAGAACGTGCAATAAACAAAACGGATACATTCACTGTGTGTTCTGCCTCTTTTCTCACGAATGGAACTCTGTTGTAGAGTCCGCTTTTGAGCGTTTTGCAGGGTTAACGTTAACGCTAAGCTAACAGCTAACGCTAGTTAGCTTAGCCTGTCCAGCAGCTAACATTATCCCATCGTTCGTGGCAATTATATTACATGTCATTGATCTACTGGTCGACCACGGCCGACTGGTTGGGCACCACTGGTCTACATAGAAATAAATGCATTCAAACAAGAAACGAATGTATAGAAAATAGCATGGCAAACAAGAATTGCCAGGCCTAATGCGAGCCAGGGAAGTGCTGTGCGTTTGTAACGTGGCTTCATGTTTTCATCCACTTGTTTTTGGTTGAGGTCTGAACTATCAAATTACCCATAAATATCGTTTTTGTGGGTATTCTCCAGTTGTTGCTGTGTGGTGTTATCTGCCCAAAATTCAAGCAAGCAAGACAGTAACGACGTTGTGTGTGTCACGCCCCCCGCACCCGCACGGCCCGATTCCGAGACCACCTAATCCAACTGATCCCGTTCAGCGGGGGGTAAAACGAATCAGCGCCGTTTCGCATCCCAAAAGGGGTGAGTGAGAACACTCCCCCCCGTTCCCGGGAGCAGTGATTCGATTCCCAAACGTGAGTGAGAAAGGCCCCTATGTTTGTTTCTGAAGTGTGTGTGTGTGTGTGTGTGTGTGTGTGTGTGTGTGTGTGTGTGTGTGTGTGTGTGTGTGTGTGTGTGTGTGTGTGTGTGTGTGTGTGTGTGTGTGTGTGTGTGTGTGTGTGTGTGTGTGTGTGTGTGTGTGTGTGTGTGTGTGTGTGTGTGTGTGTGTGTGTGTGTGTGTGTGTGTGTGTGTGTGTGTGTGTGTGAGAGATATATAGAGAGAGAGGGGGGGCTTTGGTAGACTATTGCATTGGTCCATTCATTGAAGATGAACGCAATGCGACATCCTTTACTAGGCTCACCCACCAACAGTGCAGGTGCTGAACTGCTGATCCGAATGTATAGGTAAAAACCATATTATGCGTTTTCATCAATAAATAAATGGCAAAAGAAATGTCTCTTGCGCGCTTATGCGCGCTCGCATTCACTGGGGGCCTACAAATACATTCTTTCATGGGGCCCAGAATCTACAGCTACGCCCCTGCCTAGGCATGATTATAATGTTTATAATCATAAGCTATAGGACAATTCCAACTCATGTTAGCCTAACGTTAGTTAGATAGCTATGCATAGCATGTGTGTGTGTCATCCTTTTGTCATGTCGTGTTATTATTTGTTATTTTATTTTTATAAAGCGTCCCATCGTGCAAGGTGCAACGCGTATACAGTACAGCAAGTGTTTTTTTTTTGGTTTGTTGAATCGATTGCATTCTCACTGCAAACAAACCGCTCCAGGGTTCGATTGGAAGCGTGATGAGACCACCCTCTCTAGGCGGTCTCGGTCCACTTGTTTTGTTCTGCACCCGAGTGCGATTGCTGTGTTCACATATGCCCAAACGAACCGATCTTGGGGGGGAAACGCTCCAGGTGTGAAAGCACCCGTAGTCTTTTATTGGGTTCAAAGGTCAATTCGTTTTTTTATGTTTTTCCATCACACAAGTAACAAAGTTCTCTAGAGAAGTTGAGGGGGGAGGTGGCAACAAGGGCGCAGTCGGGAAGGCGAAAGCATCTGAAAGGAAATGAATGCACATTGGAAAAACATGTGCATATAAAATATTGGACCGTGTTTGTTTGATGGTTCCCAGAACAAACGTCCCCTTTAAATGACATTTAGACAACATTCTATATTCACAACACTCTTCACAATTAGGTTTGTTTGGAATATATACATGCAGACATTTCTGCGCTTCCTCAAATGTCTTGTGCTTGCCTTGGCTGTCTTCTTGTGTTTGTGTTATTGGATGCTCTAGTGTGTTTTGGCAGAGCGCAGCCTTGTCGTTCCTCCCCTTCTGAGGCACACGAGGAGGGAACCGGGAGGGGAGCAAACTGCACGTCAAGAAAACCTCCCTGATGCTGTTCGACAGCACAATCATATTCAAAATCCATCTGAAAATAGTTACAGTCATTCTCCCCGCAACGTCTCCGCGTCTGCCTAATGTCACGGCACAATCAAAGGGATTTTTTTTTATCCAAACGGAGGGAATCTTGTAATTAGTGGACAAAAAAAACGGGTGCATTCGCTTAGGAAGTGGATTATATGGTGCGCTGTGTGCCATTCAATTACAGCACGGTTTTAGGAAGAATGAGAAGCATGTGTGATGTAGCCGTGTTGTCAACAGGCCTTACAATGTGTGTCTGCCTGCCCCCTGCCCCCCTCAGCCCTCTGCGCAGATTATCCAAAGATCTAGGTTTATCAATTTGTGCATGCAGAGTTCGGGAGTAGGTGCAGAAAAGTGACTATAGCTCGGCTCGAGACTTGGTGCCGATCGACTTGGGATTGGTCTCTCCGTGTTCAGGAGACTCAGGCGTATAAAGGTCTATTGAATCATGTCTCCAGAACCCCCACAGCCATAGCTACAACCAGGGTTCGAGTTATGAGAGCTATGGGGGCCCCCTGAATTTCTTTTTTTTACTCTTTTTTTCCTGAAATTGTGACAGTTTTCGAAGTCATATTTAGAGGAATATCTCATTAGGATTAGAGTCTAATACTAATGAAAACTAATGAAACTGGCCCCCGTAAATGTCCAAACCCCCCTCCCACCCCCTCCTAATGTACAGTTTCCTCCCCCTCCTCGTATGTATATATTTTCTGTTAGGATCTCTGTTTAACAGTACTGTATATTTGTATATATTGTATGTCACAAATGTAACAGTACTGTATATCTGTATGTCATCATGTATGTCATTAATGTCATGATATATATCTGTATATCTGTATGTTGTGTATGTCATAAATGTCATTATGAATTGAAAATGGGGGACCCTGATGTAAACAAGATGAACGTTTTTCTCTGGTCTGCATCCCCTTAACAATTGTGTGTATTGAGCCGTACTGTATTGTGCCCATTCTGCAATCTGTTACAGTTTTCAATCAATCAATCACATCACACAACAGTCTAATCATTAGACTATTGTGTGATGTCATTATTCAGTCTCATTATTAACCATCAATATTTGTTCATTTTCTTACACACCTCTGATATATAATGCCACATTTACTTATTAGCATTTTGCATCCGATCAAATAATACAACAATTTAATTTGAAAGATTTGACCAAATGTATGAACTTGAATGAACATTTATTTGTCTCTGCACTTGTAAATCAAAAACTACCCAAAAAATCGAATGGAAAATAAATAGTTGTATGGCACATAACGTTAGGTTATGACTATAACCAAGTTCTGTTAGTTAGGGGCGATGCTTGGCATCGCTACTGCACTATCTCGCGTACGTGCACGCGTACTGAATAAACCACAAATGTACCTCTAATACCAGTATTAGTCTGACCACACCCCTCATCAGCTTACCTTCATAAGCAGGTGTGTGGTCACCTGCTCTCCTCCTTCCCAAGCTTTCACCACAAGGTGAGGACAAGGGCTGCAGCGGCCGTCCGATGCCAAGCATCGCCCCTAACTAACAGAACTTGGTTATAGTCATAACCTAACGTTCTGTATCGTTAGTGGCTTAGCTTGGCATCGCTACTGCACAAGGGAGGCCAAGCGGAGCCACTTGGCTGACAAATACACCCCGCTGACAGCCCCCCAAAACCATCAGAACAGGGAGGGCCGAGCCCCCCCGACCCCCCCTAATGGAGGGTAGCCCCCCTATTAGGGACGTCACGGGAGGGCGACGGACCCGACCGTGCGAAGAGGCACTCAAGCAACTCAACGCACAGGATGAGCAGACCGTGGCTTGACCCCACGACTACACACACGCACAACCCGCATGCCACCCGGGAACGAACGGAGGAACAACCTCGTTACTGCCCCCAGAATCACGGGGTCAAGGGCAAACCCAACCCCGTGGCAAGGCCGTAGCAGCGGAGCACGAAGGAAGACCCAGACCCACCAAAAGGACTGGACTCCCTAGAATGGGGGCCCGGAGAAGTCCATGATGCCAGCATCAAGACCCCACCAGGTGGGCACGTAGTGCCCCGCCCCCCACATCGCCAGCGTATTCGGACAAAGGCCCCTCAGTTACTGCACCTGGTATTCCCAGGCGGAACCAACCAGGCCAGAACCTGCCCAGCTTCCGAGATCGGGCGTGTTCAGGTCGGTATGGCCGTAAGCCGAGCGGGCCCCGTCCCCCCAATAGTACACCGCCTGGCACACTGACCCTGCAGAATAGGCAGTCAGCATGGCCGTAAGCACACAAAAAAGGTTAACCAACGGAAGCAGGCAGCGCACCGGGGAAAAACCAGGCAACAGGCTGTTAACCCTAGCCTGGAGACTGCGGACGAGACAGGCGCCAGAGGGGACAGCTGAACACAGCCGCCCCGGCGGAAGGAGCGTAAGCTGGCGGTGTTGCATGACCAAGCCTCCATTTAACAACCCCCACCCAGAGGGGTCGAGGCAGAGAAGGCTGACACGATCGGCAGACGTCATGAACGTGCAGGGGCACCCTCAAACGGTGAACCCGGGAGTTGACACTGCTCCAACACACCAGGGAATCAACCACCTCGGTGTTACCCAATGCGGTGGTTGTTCCTATAACCCCTCAAGAAAAAACTCCAAAACACACCTGCGGGTATACACCGGCTATACCGCAGTACAAGTGTTTCAGTTTCCAAAAAGGGTTAACCCAGGCCTACGGGTCGCAAACATCACTTCGGACCGGGCCTGGCGGTACGGGAAGCACAGGGTCACCAGAGGAGGTCAAAAAACCACCCCCACAGGCCCCTCTTCGCCATGCGTGAGAGAGGAGCGAAAAATAATGGAGAACCAGCCCCTAAGCACACCGTACCCGGTATTCCCCGGCGGTCTCCCAACCAAGTACTAACCAGGACCAACCTGTGTAGCGGCCGAGATCCGACGAGATCGAGCGCGTACAGAATGGCATGGCTGTAAGCCATGACGACAGTGCTGAGTAAAAACATACCCAACCAGGGTCTCCATAGCGCTTAACCCTGTGACACCCAGACCGACCTGGCATTTTTCCCCCTGAAAAAAGCCCAAGTCCCTCAGGGTACCAGAACAGCAGATCTGCATCCCCGGCGGACAACGGGTTCAACTGATCTGGACCAGCGTGACCAGAACCAGTCCCGTGCCCTAACCACGCCGACATGCCTACTCCAGGAGAAGGGCAGATATGCGTGTTGATCTTAACATGAAAAGAAGGCGCCACCCAGACGTTCGGACGAACCGCGCCTGGTGGCCCACCCCAAGGGCGTGAGACCCCACTACATATGTTCAGATCCATCCCGTCATCATCCCCCAGACATGAACGAGAATCCGTCGACAACCCACCCAGGTCATGGGATGTGGTCGCCGGAAGAGGAAAAACCCCCATCTCAGTTGCTTTATAAAAACGCTGTTTCAACCACAAGCAACCAAGGCGTGCCAGTCAATCGCCTGTTTACAGCGAGCTAGCACTATACGTGCGTCGGGACACACCCCCATCAATGAACAGGCTATTTAGACCTGTCATTGAATCCCCAAGGCGCCCAGGGGAACGACAAGAGGGGTGTGACACTCCCTAACTCCAACACTTCTGGAATAGAAAGAAGGAAGCATCAACAGTATGTATCCCAGTCTACACAGCCGGGGTAAAAAATGTTCACATTTTTACATCCCACCACCCTCCCATAGGAAAGAGACGGGGATCCCCAGAGAGACTTCCCACGCGAGCTGTACAGATTGAAAAGAATATATTGCACCTTGAGCCATGTAAAAAACTGGTTTTAGGGCCTCCGGGGAAGAGGCACCGAACCCATACACACTCAATAAACGAATTGAATCGAATATACATACAATAGAAAAGGACCCTTCTAGAGGGTCCACTCACTTTGACAATCTGAGGAGGAAGGCTCTGTACTCTGATGGAGGCTTCCTCACATGGAAGAAGGAGTCCGAACTCACAGAAGGCCTGAGTAGGCGCTTGGTGAGGAGGAGCCCTGACCACCCCCCCTGAAAACAGATCCATCACATGGACCTGAACAGCACACGGAAGTCCTACCAACAGAGACGCGCACGGTGACGTACTCTATGGCGGGGGAATTCCTGCGGTGCACACGCCCAATATACCAGGCCGTGGGACCAGGAACTCCCTCCCCCCCCCCCCCCCCCCCCCCCCCGTAACGTGCCGAACCGCCACGTGACGGGAACCTTGAAGGACAGGGGGTGTACCCCTGACCGACAGAACAATGGGGAGAGGAAAGGTAACCAGTTCACCCCTTTACGACCCCACACCCATGATACGACGTAACGACAAAAAGAGAATATGACACAGTCATAGTCAGCTCTATGAAGCGTTTCACAGCTCCACACAGCGCATGAGCTAACCTGCTATCTGATTTTTACTAAGGAAAAACACAGAATAGAGAAGGCTCTAAGAACCCCGGTCCAACATACACATGTGCTTCTGTGGCCAGTACAACCCAGTTGTAGGTCACATGACACACACAACCCCTCATCACCTACAAAAAATGGCAAAAAACACTCAACAGAGGAACGCCGTTTTTTTCACAATGAGAGAATACATCATTCTTGATTAGTATCGACCACAGGCCTTGCTAAGCACACATGACAGCAACCAAACCAATTTCCCTTTAGGAAATAAGTTTCTCCAGCAGATTTAGCACAACCTCAGCAATCAAGCTAAGAGTCACATCGTATCCCTACCACACAAAAGACACAATTAATGCACAACATGTCTGATAGGAGGTGATAAAGTCCCCAGGGAACCGGGGGGGGAAAACACAATCCTCCTATTTTACCCTCAATACGGCCAGTTAAAACAGGAAAACCTGTTAATGTGTGAACTCACTGTTCATTGTCATTACAGTCTGAGAAAGAACATTCTTTTACTCACTTGTCACCAAGCATAGCTTCATAGGTCAGTTGCCTTAGTAGTGAGTACACGGTACACATAAACACCATGATGTTTCTCACACAACAACCAGATCAATACATCACGATCTGCACGGAGAAGCTAACCGCCAGTGACAAAAACAGCTCACACACAACCCGCAACGTATCCCAAATGCATTGCAACAACACACGTTTTGGGAAAAAACACCGTTATTCACAATACATTTAGCAAAGTAAAACCAGAAGACGTGTTATGAGGTCTGGCCAACCCCGTACCTACCCGGAACGCAGATCAGCGAAGTGCAGTCACAAGACACCGTAGAACACAGCCGTCCTGTGTTGTTCGACCCGGGCAGCGTCGCCGCTCCACCAGTCGCTACAGTCCCCTTTGTTGACGCAATCCCCGTCTAGGCTCAGGCAGGGTCGACGAACATCCCCTGTCAAGGATGACGTCGTGGTCAAGAGTGTAAAACATGTTAAAATCAAAGCACGTTCAACAGAATAGCATCAAGCTAACGGCTGCTCCAACCGTTCGGGTGCTATTGCTTCCGCTCGCGAGACGCCGATCTAACGACGCACGCGATCAGAAGCGAGCTCCCGGCGGCGCGCGAGAAGCTAAACTACCCCGCGCCAGGCCACTGACCGGCTAACCGTAAGCCATGAACATGTAAACAATGACATAACACTCACCCAGACAGGCCGCCGTTCTGAACCCCTCCTCACTTTTTAAGAGAAAAGAGAAAACAAGACGTCAACACCGCTTCACAACGGTGACATTACCACGTCCGGCGGAATCAGCACAGTACCAACTGGCCTGTATAGCTGACTTTGAACATGAATCTGCCGCTATCGCACATTACATGCACATATCCCCTCGTGAAGGAATACTCTCATTTGGATATGAAAGATGGGGTCTTAACACGGTGACAGAGAGAATCCACTCGTCCAGAACACACAGGGATCACCAGTGTCAATGGTCGCGGCCCACTAGTTAAAACTATAATGGTCGCCAGACCAAGGCCTTCTGTCGCCTAGGCGGCTAAACAAAGGACCCTAGCCTGGGGCCGGTTTCCATAAACTTCGTCAAGTAGCCCCATTAGCACTAACAGACAAGTGGAGCCCGCCAGCAAACACTACTCACCCAACCTGGAACGCACCGCTCCTCACAACAGCGGCATGTCCGACAGTTCAGCTGTGGCCTGACAGGTTTCACCCCAACAAACACAGCAAGGAACTGCAGTTGAGAAGCATGCAGCGGCGTGCTCCCAATACGAAAACCGGTGGAGGGTTTTTAGAATGATCATCATCTTCTAGACACTCCAGTACGAAGACAATATCGCCGTATTTTCTCGAAAATAGTGAGAGAGAAAATAAAGATATGATGTCAACGTATCCTTGTTTCCCAAGCTGTTCCTAATCCAATTTCTTCCATCATGGTGTCAAGTGTGGGGATCTACCGAGGCACCTCTTCCTTGTGGTGAAAGCGAGAAGGAGGAGAGCAGGTGACCACACACCTGCTTATGAAGGTAAGCTGATGAGGGGTGTGGTCAGACTAATACTGGTATTAGAGGTACATTTGTGGTTTATTCAGTACGCGTGCACGTACGCGAGATAGTGCAGTAGCGATGCCAAGCTAAGCCACTAACGATACAGAACAGCAGCATTTACCTCCATTTACCTCCTTGGCAAATAACCAGCTGTATTTAGTTTTCCAAAAGGTCCACTGACTCTGTCCCCACTCCCCAGCATTGTGGTGGTTGAGCAGCAGCGCAGTCTAGGTGGAGACTCTGGTCTGGCAGTGGCAGCCGTGGTAACATTAATTAACAAGAGCAGGGCTAACACTACTAGCAGTGTCAACCAGTAGCGCTGCTAGCTGCTGCGCTAACAGCATTAGTCAAAGTCTTTGACTAGTCTTAGGCCTTTTTATAAAGATGAAGCTGTCCAGCCTTGTACAGCCTTGTGGCGGGTTAAGCATTTTTTTTCCGGCGGCATGTGGTGTACACTGTTTACTTTTTACTTGAGTCGCAGACTCGCAGTTGTAGGACATGAGGACCATGGGCAGCCCCCTGTTTACATAACGTTAAGCTTCTGCTTCTTTTTCACCAATGGGTTGGAGGAGTAGCGTTAAACACGCTCATGAGCGGCGCATAGGGGCTTGGAGGTGAAACGCAGCCTATTCCACAACATTAATTACTCTGTTATTTTAAAAACTGAAAAGACTAATATTATCTATTAACAATTTATTTAGGTAACATAAATAATACAAATTCGTACATTGAAAAAAAAGAGATATAAAAAAAATGTTATATACATTTTTTGAGAGACCCCCACAGCTGTTGTTGACTATGGGGGCTCAGACTCTATCTATGGGGGCTGAGCCCCCATTGGCCCCCACATCATTCGAACACTGGCTACAACCACTTAATGTCAAGGCTCTCATCCACATTCATTCATTTTCTCCCCCCGCTCTCTCTATCATGAGCTCAATGTAACGCGGAAGTGCAGTGGTCTATGCCCTTGGTTTGATGGGATCAACCAATCAGAATGGCTCCAGGTTTCAGCCCTGTCTGTCACTGTGTGTTTGCGTGCGTGTGTGTGTGTGTGTGTGTGTGTGTGTGTGTGTATGTGTGTGTGTGTGTTGTGCATGTTTTGTGTGTGTGTTTTGTAAGTGCTTGTGTGTATATGTGCATGCAAGGCAGTAAGAGGGAGAGCAAAAGAGAGAGAGAGAAAGAGAGGCATAAAGTTCCCCATTTTTCTGAAATAATCAGTGGTTCCCGTCACAGTGAGTCGCATGACTCTCATGGCCTGCTGAGAAGGCAAAGGCAACCCCCCCCACCCCCTCTCTCTCTCACACACACATGGTGGCTCCGACCTTTGTCCTCCTGGCTGCTAACGAGGGGGCGTGGCTGTCACTGGAGGCGTTGGGGCTAAATTACCATATTAATTAGCCCCTCCTTTGACCGACAAACACAGAGCTGAAATGTCACCGCGCTCACATCGGCCAGAGGAAACACAATTAGAGGAAGTCATTATTGTTTTAGTAATGTTTCCTCCCTCCCCCATCTCTCTCTCTCTCTCTCTCTCTCTCTCTCTCTCTCTCTCTCTCTCTCTCTCTCTCTCTCTCTCTCTCTCTCTCTCTCTCTCTCTCTCTCTCTCTCTCTCTCTCTCGCTCTTTCACTCACTCCATTTCCTGTCCCCCCATCCATCCCACTCTTCTTCTTATTCTGTCAACCCTGTCTTTGTTTTTTGACCCGCCTCTTTCCCTGCTAGTACATGTTGTCCACCTTACATGGGAGTCCCGTAGGTCGGGGTGACCCCACACTGCCAGCCCCCTGGTACAGCTGGCCACGGAGCTACCCTCGTGGTCTTCAGGACCCAATTTCACAAAGCCTCCCAGAGTAGGGCTGCTGATCTTGGGTCAGTGACCAGGAAATCTTGTCTTCATGTGTGTGTGTGTGTGTGTGTCTAAATCTGTTTGCAATGACATCCCAATTTATCTCTCTGCATCCCCCCCCCCCCACACACACACACACACTGGTTGATTACAAACATGTCTGGCAAAACTGCCTCACAGTATTACCCCACTGTTCAGTGTTTTCTGTACTATTGTGTCTCAAACATATTTTTTTCTTTTGTGGGGACACACATAGAAACTCCCAAGACACAAGACACTCACTACTCAATAGGGCTTTTAATGGTACATTTATTAAGTGAGTACACAAATAAGAAGATGGCATGGACAAGCTGACATGGTACAAAGTCTTTGGTAACCGTTCCCTTTTTTAAATTAAATATCTATTTATTTATTTTAATCAACAGAAACAAACAAAAAACAGATATGTAGATACATTATACACATATAAACACTCACGGTGATTGATTGAATGGACATTTTATTAACAGATTGCAGAATGGGTACAATACAGTACGGCTCAATACACACAATTGTTAAGGGGATGCAGACCAGAGAAAGATTTTCGTCTTGTTTACATCAGGGTCCCCCATTTTCAATTCATAATGAATTGTAAGTAAGGGTGCAACTTGCTCCGTGCAATCCATTCTTTGTGGATCTAGCCCTCAGTACTTAATAAACAGTCATGTTTATTTATACAGCCCAGTATGATCATTTAACTTCACAGGACCATTCCACGATGGAATAACACCCCCTGACTTCAACTCTCAATGGGAGACAATCCCCCCAACCGGCCATGCATGCCTCTGAGGCCAAGGACAATCACTGATGAATATTATTATCATTGCATTTGCATGTACCAATACACTGATGTAATTGTCCCTTTGTATGATATACCAGGGTGAATACACACCATGACAACTTAGTACCGATGTAAAACACCTGGACTGGGGTGGGGTCGGGGGTGCAGAGAGTGGGCATGTGACATGTCATCACGTATGTTTTGTGAGTTAGACCCTCGACACCTCAGCCTCGACTGGGAATACCCACTCAGTAGACCCAACACAGCTATACGGTATACATTACAAAGGAAGCAAGGTAGGCCTACTAACCAGTCACGACTCATGCATTCCATTACGTCTCTTGAAGTTGAAGACAATGTTCTGGGAACCAACAGGTCAGCCAGATATTGTGCTTCAAACTGACGTGACAGGGAGCCCAGTTCCAACCAGTGACCCGCCCATCTCAGCCACCTCTCCCAGTTCCAATCAGTGACCCTCCCATCTCAGCCACCTCTCCCAGCAGCAGCCCCTATTGTTCCCAGAAGTCCTCTCCTTCTACATGGCCTCGAGAACCGTCTGGGCCCCAACACACAGACCCCAAAAACAATTAGGAACAGACTGTGAGAGTTGACAGACAACTGATAAAGTACCTTGAACAGGGGAGAGAGGAAGAGTGTCGATGAGTGGAAACAGGCACATATGCTTTGTGTATATACAGTAACATCTGCTGTCCAATCACAGATCGACACCACCTCCTTCCAGGAAGTGGATTGTTATTTGAATTTTCTAAACTGAATGCATGTCTTAAAAAAAAAGATTAAAGCTTTTATGGACCAATATGACCAAGTGACAAGTGACAATTGCTTTCTCAATCCAAAACAAAGAAATAAAAAACATTATGTTAACATGCAAGTGAACAGAAAATGTGTGCATGCCACTATGGTATGTATGCCACTATTTTATGTATAACAGCAGATGCACAGCAAATGTGTGGGGCTTCTATTGTGTTTTTATTTACAGATCCACTTTATGCTACAGCTGATCAAAACAACCCACCTATTTCTACTCTGTTCAAGGCTTTGTGTATTCTATAGATGTTTATCTATATTATTGGTGAATAAGTCAAATGGGTTTGGGTCATACAAGGCAGCCAAGGTTCAAGGCAAACTTTATTATCCCAGATGGGGAAATTCAGGCGGTCAAAGCTGAATCAACTCATCAAGTACAAATAAAGTATAAAAACATGTAATCCCCTCTTCCTCCCCCCCAAAATAGACATTGTGGCAGTTGACCCTGCCACACACCCAAGTGGCTTTTTACAGGGCTCTCCGACACAGGCAAAAGATGGTGAAAACAAACCAGTTTATTGAAGAGAGTGGCAAGATGTAACAAGTCAGGAGCAGATGGAATGTTGTCATGACCATTCTCTTTTCCATTCTCTTCTTTTAAATAGACTACACAGTGTTGGTTTTGATTCAAATGTTTGAGACTTTAGTGTGTGAAAAATTGGGAATGCCTGGTCAGAGTTCTTACTCATAACAAAAGGCGTCCCGCAGGTATCAATCCCCGGTCCTCTCTTTTTTTTTTTTTTTTTTTCCCTCTTTTTTCCTCCGATTTTTCTCCCATCCCAATGTTAGTCGTTATGCCAATTCCCAATCCCCTTCCTGGTCGCTGCACACTTACCCCCCACAGTCGGTCTGGGAGAGTGGAGGCTACCACGTGCTTCCTCCGACACACGTCCAGCCAATCAACCGCTCCTTTTCACCTGGCAGCGCGGATTCTCACTGAGAGGGCGTAGCGTGTGGAAGGATCACACTATCCGCGCTTAGCAGGCGCCCCGACCGAACTGTAGGAGTCGCTGTTTACAACGACCCGGACCCACCCCGCCAGCTTCTCCCACCCTCTAATACTGCCAATTGTATTAGTGTGAACGGCCAGCCAAGCTGGTGACAACCCCGGAGCTGTGAGCTGGATTCGAACAGGCGAATCCAGCCGCTCCGGGGTTGGTGACGAACGCCCCCGGTCCTCTCTTATTTAAATGTATATTGGGTTGGGTGCTACCAGTGGCAATTTCCATCCTACATTGTGGGGAGCGCTTTGAGTGTCTAGAAAAGCGCTATATAAATGTAATGAATTATTATTATTATTATTATTATTATTATTATTATTATTATTATTATTATTATTATTATTATTATTATTATTATTATTATTATTATTATTATTATTATTATTATTATTATTATTATTATTATTATTATTATTATTATTATTATTATTATTATTATTATTATTATTATTATTATTATTATTATTATTATATTGTCTCATCTTTGAGTGGATGTCAAGTTCGTCTTTATGCGGATGACACTATTGTCTAATCATGTATTGCTGACTCTGTACAACTATTGAGAACCTGCAACTCTCATTTAATGCTCTGCAAGATGCACTTATTGGCCTTAAGCGTGTACTTAATGCAAACAAATAGAATAAAGATATTATCTAGGGCTAGAGATATTGTTTCGAATAATTTGTATATATTGACTGTAACATCGAAAGAGTTACATAATACAAATATCATGGCATCTGGCTTGATGACACACACACACACACACACACACACACACACACACACACACACACACACACACACACACACACACACACACACACACACACACACACACACACACACACACACACACACACACACACACACACACACACACACACACACACACACACACACAGAGAGAACCTCAAAGCATCCCCGCTCCAACACACACAGCGATATTATAAGCAACTTAAAAAATACAGCAACATGCAGAGGGCCACATGATCCCAAAGAAACAAACTCTATCAGCACTGAAACCAACACGTATTGCATCAAGTCAAGCAAGGATCTCCATGGCTCATAGCCTTGTGGGCAAATTACTTGTTAAATCTTGTCTTTGTTTTCCATTGCAGAATCCATCCTTTGCCTTGAGTGCTTAGTTGGAACCTGTTGGGTGACTAAGTTCATTGAGGACATGACCGACTCACCATCTTGATCATGCGCTGCAACCTATAGCTTGGTTGATAGCAAGGTTAATATATTGGAGGCTAGGGAAGCTGTAATGGGAAATTATTATCATGTCATATAGTTCTGTGTTAAAATACATATTCTATGTATTGACAGCCTTGACTAGTTAATATGATCAATTAGTATAAAGAAACTAGGACGACAGTCTTAACAGTGTCTCTTACACCCAAGGGGCCAGAGGATATAAGAGGTCCTAGGTCTTTTCCTCTCCAGTTCTTTGTGTGAAGACATAACAAAGCCCCTAGAGCCTATTTTTGTTTTAATTTCCACACTAGGGAATTTTTGTCATGTCGATTATGTATTTAATGTAAGTCTGACCAGACCTCTTTGTCACTTTCTGGTCAGACGCTTGTGTGTCTCTGATGATAAACTGATCATTTTCTTTCTATGGTCATGGAAATAGATAAATAAACTATGTTCTATTTTTATACAATTGACTCATTCTGAATTTCTACAGCTTCACTGTCTGGCTCATTTGAAATATTCCACAAAAACCTCTTCCTCAAAACTATGCAAGGATCAGTTGCATTAGGAATCAACACCAAGGCTGTATCATCTGCATACTAAAGGTGTGAGTAAAAACCGAAGCTCAATACTCATTGGTGACCATTCACAGTGAATACAGTAACAGCTACTGTTTGGTTCCGCTTACCCAGCTCCTCTGTGTTCTGCTCTCCTCTGAGCACTTCATCACTTCTTCATCAAAGATGCTGTCGAGATATCAGTCACTCCCGGCTGGCTGGAGGCAATTATTTTGCTGCCTGTGTATGATCAAAGGTCTGTGTGTGTGTGTGTGTGTGTGTTTGTGTATCCAATTCAACTCTGCTCTCTGCTAGAGTGACCTGTTCTTGTTAATAAGCCAAACGTAGAATTATACGGGGTTGTATTGCATTGTGTTGTATTGTAAGAGATGCATCTGTCAGTGTCCCTCTTGTCCTCCCCAGCTCCTCTCTACAGTGCTGTGACTGTGTCCTGCCAATATCCATGACGATAGATGGACTAAAGAAAAGAGACAACCTTCATATCAAACAAGGAGATCACATTGCATGACTGGATGGACAGGACAGGACAGGACAGGACAGGACAGGACAGGACAGGACAGGACAGGACAGGACAGGACAGGACAGGACAGGACAGGACAGGACAGGACAGGACAGGACAGGACAGGACAGGACAGGACAGGAAACAAGATGTTACCACAGATCCGCCTGTCCAGTATTCACTAGGCCTATCACATCATATGATCTCACTCTAAGAACCAGAGGGAGATACACATGTGTGCCCATGCACACACACATACATAGGGGCCGTTACATACATACACACACACACGCGCACGCACACGCACGCACACACACACACACACACACACACACACACACACACACACACACACACACACACACACACACACACACACACACACACACACACACACACACACACACACACACACACACACACACACACACAAACAAAGACAGCACATATGTACATAAATGTCACTACGACATTACTATGAGTACAATCACATTTTAACGATGAGACGCAAATGAGTACAATTATACCACCATTTATCATTTAAATATACGTACTGCAAGCACAATCACAGTAAAGAATAGAATCGATTGTGCGTGTGTGTGTGTGTGCATGTGCGTGCCTGCATGTGTGTATGTGCGTGTGTGTATGCATGCACCCACCCCCCCACACACACACACACGCACGCACACACACACACACGCACGCACGCACGCACGCACGCACGCACGCACGCACGCACGCACACACACACACACACACACACACACACACACACACACACACACACACACACACACACACACACACACACACACACACACACACACACACGTGAAAGAGCATACCCTCCATGTCATGTCAGTGTTTTCAGATCCCGTGATGTCGGAAGGTCTAGGAGGAGGAGCTGGGGAGCTGCCGCTATGCCTCATTGATGGAATTATTAACTACGAATAATAACATGTTTTATTCATTACCGTATGTGCTCGTCATCTATGTGTTCAAGTGTGTCTTCTCGCTCTCTGGGGGGTGGGGGGGTGGGTCGGGTGGGGGGGGGGGGGCACTGGAGCGAGTGGAGAGAAGTGGGTCAACCCCTCTGTGCCATGTGGTCTGAGCTGAGCGGTGACAGGTCCGTGAGAAAAGAACAGAGGTATGGGAACAAAGGCCTGGAGATACAGAGGAGATGTGCCCTGCATAATAGGAGAGATACCGACTAGAAACGCACACAATATGTTCCTGTAGCTTATATACATGCTGACTGTGTGGGTGGACCGAGCACTGACCTAATCAGATGTGTTATTTGTGTGCAGGGTGTGAGAGGGAGGCTGCCCGCTGATATCTTGACCTTGCGTCGTCACACGCTCATAGCCTCTGTACTGGATGCCTTGTGAGTCATACTGTATGCAGTCTGGTTTAGATGGGTTTTGAAGGACAGTCACGGGGGGAGGGGGGGGGGGGGGGGCGTTGAGGATTCAAAGTAGACATTCTG
>NC_140166.1:190993600-191024694 GCF_963971535.1 Notolepis coatsorum
TATAGAAATGTATTGGGGCCACATTTGCATGAAGAGGAATGCTTAGGAACACTGGTAAGTTAGAAGTGCCCTGAGGTAAAAGGGTTGGGAACAACTGCCATAAATCAAACAGAAGGTAAAGAATCTTGTTCAGCTCCTCTTATGTCTATTATATTCTGAAGTGTACTCTCACTCTTCACTGTATCAATGTGTTCCATTCCTTGTTGCAACAAATGGTTGCCCCCCCCCCCCCATGAGGCTCTGTATCTGTCCCAAGAGACATAGAATAGAATAGAATAGAATAGAATAGAATAGAATAGAATAGAATAGAATAGAATAGAATAGAATAGAATAGAATAGAATAGAATAGAAATACTTTTATTATCCCGTGGGAAATTTGACACTGCAAATCGCTCAACATTTAAACATTTAGACAGGACAGGTCACAAATTAGAATAATAACTAGGGCTGTCAGTTTATCGCGTTAATTAGATTAATTAATTACACAGCAAATTATCGCGTTATGAAAATTTACTCAAAATTAATTACAACATTTTTTAATTTTTCTTTTATAATTTCTATTTTTATATATATTTTTTTTGTATCTCATTCATTCCATGAGAATGTAGAATACACATTTACAGACTTTTTTTAATATGGTCCATATGCATGTTCTTGGTATCTGATTCTAGGGACATCTATGAATCTCAGGGAATGTATTCCCAGTGTCAGAAATAATGAGCTAGATCCACAAATAATGGATTGCACGGTGCAAGTTGCACCCTTACTTACAATTCATTATGAATTGAAAATGGGGGACCCTGATGTAAACAAGACGAAAGTCTTTCTCTGGTCTGCATGCCCTTAACAATTGTGTGTATTGAGCCGTACTGTATTGTACCCATTCTGCAATCTGTTAATAACATTTTCATTCAATCAATCAATCTGCGCTGTGATTGATTGAATGAAAATCTTATTTTGAGTCAATTGTAATGAACCAAATGAGAATATCAATAATTTTTTTTATCTTTGACTGTGAATAACACCATGCTTAAATTGACCAGACCTGAAAAATCTAAGCAAATTAATAGATGGAAGATGATTAAACAGAAGGTTTTGTAGATACAGTACTGAATTCTGCCATCTGGACACATGCAATTTGAAATATGATTATAGAATATAGAATATCAGGCATAAAATGGTTATGCGATTAAAATGCGATTAATTAGATTAATTAATTACAAATCCTGTAATTAATTAGATTTTTTTAATCGCCTGACAGCACTAATAATAACACAAATCAATCGTAGTGACTAAGGGTGTAACGGTACACAGAAGCCATGGTTCGGTACGTTCCTCGGTTTTGGAGTCACGGTTCTGCACGGGTTCGGTACAACAGGAAAAAAGCAACACAAATCCCAAATGTATAAGGCTATAGGTTTAATTTAGTTTATTACAAGTAGTACAAGTTATACTTAGTTCCACCTAGGAGTTCCCCTAGCTACATCATCACCATCCCTAGCATCCACTGAGTAAATGACTTGCCCACTGCCCTTGCTGGTGTATAAAACCCATTTAGTTCATTTTTGCATATCAGTGCCTACATCAAATAAAAAAACTTGAATTTGCTAAATACTAAGCATGTTATCAATACTTAGTCAGACAACATTACTAACTGAAGGTGTCAGGGCGGAGACCAGAGCTATTTTATAGGTCTGTGCAGCAGAGTCCCAGTATAGAATAGCTTAATTTTCACTTTAACTTATACTAGAGTAGATTGAACTTCACATGAAGCAGCAGAGAAAAAGGGTTCTAGCGATAAGAAGACAATGAGAGAAAACGGGGTTTATTCAATGTATGTGATGTATAGATTGGGGGAGATGACCACAGCTAAAACGGTGCTGGGTCAGAGAGGTCGAAATGTGCTTGGCTTAGAAGACGGTGACGGTGGTTCAGGATAGCAGCACACTGCCAGTGAGGGTGTTTGTTTTGAATTCCGATTGAAGACACAACAAAGATAGCACAGGGCACAGAGGCAGAGCGCGATGGAGATTTTGACAGTGAATGAAATTGCATTGTGATGTGTGTAAAGGTTAAACGCGGTTGTCATGACAGCGCGGCACATGACAACCAGAAAGGGGTGGGCTATCATAGCTATGACGAAGATCCTATAAAGCTGACAGTGGTTCCGGGTAGGGCAGACAAAAATCTGACTGAGACCAAAGAAACAAATCCCACAGGAGGGAAGAGACCAAGAGACTCTCTCCTCTCATAGAGAGGGGGGGGGGAGGAAGGATGCCACATCATCATTAGCTTCGGCTAACGCGAGGAGGGTTAGGCTAAAGACCAGGCCTGACCACCAGTGGACTGAATAGCAAAAGGACAATAGACTGAACACACCGAAAGATCATTAGAGTAGACTCTTCAAGGACAATACAATCTGTTAACATCTGAGCTGAGGTTTCTGTTTATATCAATAAACAACGCTTTTCCTCATAAGGTATTACGCTGTGTCGAAGTGTCGAATTCTTACGGAGGTGGAGAATTATTATGGTTTGCGGATTGTACTAACGGGGAGAGATAAGGATTATATTCAGCCAGTATCTGAGACGTCAGGACCATTAAAATTACACAACGCAGAGGAATTGGATGGAGAGAGGATAACACAAGAAGACGTGATACTGGCCAGATTGATCAGGATCTAACAACATGTTACACAACAATGTAATTGGTAAATATTTCAGATTTAAACCCTCAGCAGCTTAAAACTGGAGAGGAGCTCAGAGGACGAGTCCAGAGTCCAGACCAGTATGTTTGCGCGTTTGTCTTTTTTTCTCGGACCAGCAGTGAGGGAAAGTCGTGCAGAAGAAAATGTATGTGTGTGTGTGTGTGTGTGTTTCCACACACGATTAACATTATTGGGCGAATAAGAAAAATATGAACATTTTCAGCCTATTGACTGCTGTGTTACAAATACACTCATGGTTTTGTTTCAGGGACACCTAGTAGTAAAGGGGAGGAACAGCCCAGTGCAGAGTGCGCGGCTGTTAAGTTGCTCCGTCCGCTTGTCATCCTGCCTTTACAAGCATCGACCCTTTATTTATTATCTGAATTTTGCAATACAAGCTTAATTAGAAAAAAAAGAAAGAAAGTTGAAATGAAAAAATTCAATATTCAAGCCTAGTTCAACCTAATGTTGTATAGTCCCCCCTGAGACGTATTCAACCCTAGTTCCACCTAGTGTTGTATAGTCCCCCCTGAGACGTATTCAACCCTAGTTCCACCTAGTGTTGTATAGTCCCCCCTGAGACGTATTCAACCCTAGTTCCACCTAGTGTTGTATAGTCCCCCCTGAGACGTATTCAACCCTAGTTCCACCTAGTGTTGTATAGTCCCCCCTGAGACGTATTCAACCCTAGTTCCACCTAGTGTTGTATAGTCCCCCCTGAGACGTATTCAACCCTAGTTCCACCTAATGTTTTTTTAGTCCCCCCTGAGACATATTCCATCCTAGTTCCACCTAGTATTGTATAGTTCCCCCCTGAGATGTATTCTTCATGTGGTTCTCTATACCAAACTGTGACGTCAGTAGCCTACCGTGATGTCGCGAGATGAATACACGTACTGTTGCACCCCTATAGAAGTGACTGAATCCTAAGCTCAATTGGGCTGTATAGTAAAACTGGGACAGTGCTCTCTTCCTTGCTGGGTTCAACAGACTCAGATTGCACATGAGTTCATAAACTGGTGGTCACGTATATACCACACACTTACACACACACACACACACACACACACACACACACACACACACACACACACACACACACACACACACACACACACACACATGCAAAAATGCTTACTCCATCCTACGCTCACCCACACACTTCCCACACAAACAGCACGTGCAGAGTACAGATTGACAGACTGCAGAGAGAGAGAGAGAGAAAAAGAAAAAAGGTCCTCCACTGCTATCACAAGAACACTGACATGGTGACAAACTGAAGGACAACTATTGTTTCGACAGCTTCCTGGTTTCACATACTATTTTTCATAACAATCCCAAACCGTCAAAGCATCCAAATATTGGGTGCATTCATAACTGTCAGGATTCTGTTTGAATATTCACCTCTCTCTCCCCTCTCTCTCTCTCTCTCTCTCTCTCTCTCTCTCTCTCTCTCTCTCTCTCTCTCTCTCTCTCTCTCTCTCTCTCTCTCTCTCTCTCTCTCTCTCTCGCTCTCTCTCTCTCTCTACTTACTTCATCTCTTGTCCTCTTTCTTTTCTTTCTTCCACCCACACCCATCCTCACTATTTTTATTCATGACATATAAAATAAACATGACTCTTGGACACTGAACAGTATCTGCAGGAGAGGTTCTCAGATCTCTGCTTACCCAGCCTGTGTTGAGTCCATCGTCTATCTCACATCGTCCATCATCTCAGAGCCACTTGAAAGTGCAGGCGTGCTGTCAGGAAAAATCCTTGTATCTTTCAGAAATGAAGGAAAATAAACCTTGTTTTCAGATTGATACCCATGAATTTATTTTTAATTGTACATGGAGAACCATCTAAAGTTTCAATATAAGTATAAAAAAAAGAAAATTTTGAGGTTTTTTGCCCGATGACAGCAAAGTGCTATTTGTCGGTCCAGCGGCTAATGGCTGAGGCCAGGCCTGACTCACTGAAGAGCTGAGATAGCAGTGTAAATGTCAAAGGAATTAGCTGCCTGGCCGGCACCCACAGAGGCCAGGAGGACAATGGGTGGGAGGGGAGAGAACCACGCGGGTACAGTAGCTCAACCGGCTATTAAGTGTTACGAATCCATCGCCGCCAACGGGCTAAAACCGTGCATCATCGGAAAAGGGTCAACGCTTCAGACGCTAAGAAAAACAATCCCATTTCCAGATTAATGCCCATGTATTTACGATGTTATACACAGGGTTTTGAACAGTTTAATTGGCCCAGGGTCGTGAACCTTGCTCACAGCAAAACTGAGAAATGTCAAAACGTTCGATTCTGGTGAAAATGTAAAGATTATCAAACGTGGAGATACAAGGTCTTCATCCGACAACAGCACCGTGCTGCTCTCTGCTCTGCACTCAACTCTCCCTCTCTCTCTTTCTGTCTTGCTAATTCAGTTCCTCACTTGCTTGCCCTCACTCTCTTTTTCCCTCCTCCCTCGTTTCTCTCTCTCTGTATCACTCTGTCTCGCCCACCTTGCCTCTGCCCGCAAGCAGTTTGGAGCAGATTATAGCCCTGCCACGCCCACTCGCCCATATACATAAACACACATACACACAGGCACTGATGTACACGAACACCATCACATACACACAAGCACACATGCAGGCATTGACACTCACACACACACACACACACACACACACACAGAGGCATATACGCTGACACACACATATAAGCATATACATAGACAAAACATACTAACGCAAACAAACGCACACTCTCGCAAACGCACACACATTCACACAAACCCTGCGTGCACCATCACCACCTACAGTGCCACTACATCATCCTCTCCCAGCGGTGCTATAACACAACCTTGTTTGGAACATCCTGTCAAGTCTAAACATACTCAGTCATGTGACCAAACGCCTCTGCCAGACAAATAACCAAACAGACCCATTATACAAATTAAAGAGGGACTGCCCCATTATGGATAAGGAAAGTGAGATCTGAGTCAAAATAAGTTTATTATCGGGGTGAACCGCATGGCAAAACAGTGATTAGATATCAAACTAAATTCAAAGCCACCCTTCTAATCAGATGTTGTGTGGGGTGGTTAAGGAAACCCACAATGAAGAAACATGGAATTACATGTTAGTGTGGCTGGACATGCTGTCAGAGATAAACTAACATTTAGGTAAGAAGAGCTGGACCTTGAACACTATTTATCATAGAGTTACATTCTGCCTTTCCTCTGTTCCATGTTATGCATGATAATGATGAGTAAAATAAACTGTCATGGCTGTAACATCCAGCACCTCCTCTAACCCTGTTTTCCTCTCTCCCTAGTGTTTTCTTTAGTTTAGTTTTTTCCTATGTTTTTTCCCTGCAGACCCAGTTGTTTCCCACGTGTGGTCCGACCTCCCCATCCCTCACCAGCTCGTTGTCATCTGCTCATCATGTCCTTGTGTTATGTTATCGCCCCCAGCTAGTGAGTGTCTGCTATGCCTGTTCCTATTCAGATCCGTCAAAGTTCTGGAAAGCAGTAAATGCTGATAAAAGTAAGGCCACTATCTCTTTACCCACACATGTTCAATTTAATGATTGTTTAGTATCGGAACAGAAAACGATACATCAAGACTTTAATATTCATTTTTCGAACGCTGGTCATTTATTTGAAAACAATTATGCAGGGCCCCTTCCTAGTGGAAATGAACATGTAAGTCATGATCCCCAATTCCCCAATTCCATCTTCAGCCCTTCCCTCATAGTGTTGTTCTAGAAGCACTACAATCCATTGATAACATTAACAGGAGAGGATAAACTGGAGCTTTCTTTCCTCATCTTAACTGCACCTTTAATTTCAGAACAAATAACACATATATTTTATCTCTTAACAGGCGGGCAGAAAAGTGGCCATTCTTTAACTTGAACTTGTGGACTGCATGATATGATATGATATTTGCATTTATAATGTGCCCCCCAGCCAATTTTTACATCGGTCCGGGGCACAGCCCGGGGGGAAAGAATACGAATAAATGGACAGGACAAAGAAAACGGAACCAGGCAGACGGACAGACAGAAAACATAAGAACACCTCAGACATACAACACAACAGCAAAGTAACTCAGTGATCATCCAGAGCGAAAAGGTGGGTTTTAAGCAAGGTCTTGAATGTCTGCACGGTGTTGGCAGACTTGATCTTGAGAGGGAGCTTATTCCACAGTGTCGGCGCCATCACTGCAAAGGCCCGGAAACCCTTTGTCACCAGTTTGGCCCGCGGGACCCTCAGACACAGTTGGACATTTGATCTGAGGGACCTGGAGCTGATGGGTTGGACCAAGAGTTCCTCAATGTAGGCCGGAGCGAGACCATTGAGGGCTTTGTAGGTGAATAGTAGAGCTTTTTGTATACTTTTTTTTGCAAAGCTTAGCTTTATACTTTATACTTATAGGCTAGCATATGCTAGAAATCTCTTTTGAAAGATAACATTCTGAAATTACTAATGAAAAAAAGGATAATCACTTGTAGTGCTAATGAAATAGAGTAACAGAGGTTTGAACTTGAGTTGAACTTGAACTTGTGTACTCAAATTTCCCTTTAGTGGTTGCCAGATTCCAGATTCCATTATTCCAGCATAGAGGTATGAGCTGGAAAACACTGCGGTTCCATAGCCTGAAGTCATATGTAGTACAGGTCCAAATATTATACAAATCTGTTCAGAAATGAGTGCTTGAGAGAGGTTTTAGTAAACCGTGTCCCAAAAGAAAAAGTTCCAAAATCCTCCATGGCCATCCAGTTCTGAAGATTGAGTCACAACTCATTTTCACTTGTCAACTTTCACCTACTTCCTATATTCGCACCCCCCCACATGGGGTATCGTTGGAAGCGGACACTCGTTGGCTACAACGCTGATCAATAATTTTTGCCATCAGCAGGGATTGGTCATTTCTCGAGCGTATACTGTCCAATGTGGTAATTTGAACCGCGGTCTGTAAAAAGATGCTCGCCTGACATAATGTCATGTAACTCGAGAACCGAGGTACGGAATTGGTCGAGTGAGGTGGCGTTCGAACGGAGGCAATTTCAAGTTTCGAACGGTTTATTATTATAAAAAATGCAGCCCGAGCCGGTAGACACTCGCAAAGTGCTGCGACGTGCGAGAAAATGTGAAACAGGTCTCATACGACCCAGTGCACGTTATGGATATAATAATAATAATAACTTTATATGTATAGCACCTTTCATATAGGGGATTGCAGTTCAAAGTGCTTTACATCAGTAAGAAATAAGACATAAAATCAGTGTAAGACAAGCAGCAAGAGCAAAGCATAAAGTGGGATAAAATAATGCAGATATATGAATCAAATCATATCAGAACCTCACGTTCCAATAGGCTTCTGTAATCAAATCTGTTACAAAACATGATAACGGTTATAGTATGCACCCAGCGGATAGTGGGGTGTAAAGATAAAATAAGTAAAATAATAGCAGGGGTAAAATGAGACATATAAAATCACAGTTTTTCACATTAGGATTAACATCCCAACAGGCCACCTTGTTTATGGTTTGATTCAGTTTTAGTAGAACCTCTTAACAAGCGGGCAGAAAAGTGGCAATTTTTTTACTTGAACTTGAGGACTGCATAGTTTTTTTGCAAACCAAAACAACATACTTTATACTTATAGCACATGCATGAGCCTGGTCTCTTTTGGAAGATGACATTCTGAAGTTTCTGATTCCAGAAGAAATATTCACTTTTAGTGCTAACGTAATAGAGTGACATAGGTCTGAACTTGAGTTACTTGTTACTCAAGTTTTTCTCTAGTAGTTAGTAGTCCAGAGGTAGTATTTCCCCAGAAGGTGGTATGGCTTACAAATCCAGACGGATCCATAGCCTGAAGCCGTATGTAGTACATATCCAAATTTCATAAAGATCCATTCAGAAATGAGTGATTAGGAGTGATTTTGGTAAACTGTGTACAAAGAAAAACTCAGTTTTCTGATAGACTTCAATTCATTCCGCTGTTTTGCTCTTCCTGTTTTCGTGTTTCTTCGTGTTTTTTAATTTTTTAATTTAGATCCCCATGTGGGGTATCGTTGGAAAGCCACACTCATTGGTTACAACGATCCACAATCATTTTCGAGATCGGATCTAGATTGACGGAACTACTGCAGCCTGAGTCTGGAGTGGTATTTTGTGCATTACCGTGTACTTTGCACAAGCCTCAAATACCGGCATGTAACTCGAGAACCGCTAAACGGATTTTGTCGGACTTTGTCGCTATCGACAGGCAACAAATAAGCCTTTAATTCGATATATATATATTGTATTACAAAATATGCACACCCGAGCCATTTACATTTACATTTACATTTAGTCATTTAGCTGACGCTTTTATCCAAAGCGACTTACAAGTTCTGTACGACAGGTCATCAGGAAGGGTACAACTCTATCAGCTGAGTAACAATATTCATCAAAGTGTTGCATGTTACAGTGTAGGTTAGTTTATTAGGACAAGTGCATGACAGTAAGGTTAGTTAGGGTTCGAGTTAAAAAAAAAAAAATCTTTTTTTTTATTATTATTATTTCAGTTAATGGTTGAAGAAGTGCGTCTTTAGTCGACGGCGAAAGATTGTACGGGATTCGGCTGTCCTAACTGGGGTGGGTAGTTCATTCCACCATTGTGGGGCAAGGACTGAGAATAGGCAGCTTCTCTTTGATGACCCTCCCGGAGCTTGGATAGGAGTAGGTCTGAGGCGGCCAGAAGATGCAGAGCGTAGGGGTCTTGAGGGTGTGTAGTTAGAGACCATTGACCGGAGGTAGGCGGGAGCGGTTCCCTTTGCCGCACGGTATGCTAGGTCGAGGGCCTTGAAGCGGATACGTGCAGCAATGGGGAGCCAGTGCAGGTCCCTAAGAAGTGGGGTGACATGGGCCGACTTCGGTAGGTTTGAGATCAGGCGGGCCGCTGCGTTTTGAATGAGTTGAAGAGGCTTGGTGGCAGTGGCCGGGAGGCCAGCTAGCAGTGCTTTGCAGTAGTCGAGGCTGGAGCCACTAGGGGTTGCCAAAGTGCCGGTTGCAAAAAATCCGAAAAACATCCCATATGAGGGACGTTGCAGATTAAGAGGTTTTAAAGACATGAATGATGAAATGAGCACATAAGTGCAGACATACTATAAAATCACTGTTTCTGTACAGTGCAATACAAAAATTCTGGATTACTGTTACAGTACAGTTCAAAGTTGTATTTACCTTCTGTTTGGTATCCACAGTTTAAAACCTGACAGTCTTCCCTTCTGTCTGACACCCACTTTGACCCTTCAAACCTCCCTCTCAGGGTGCAGTTCCCTCTTTCAGGGCGCGGTTCTAGGCCTGGGTCTTACACAGTTTTAAAGCCTGATTGTAGCTGAGGGGTACAATTCCCTGACTGTATTGTTAGATATGATATTTAATACCACTACCTCATGTACTTTAACTTCTGGCCACCCAGTACAAGATATAAGTATGATGAACACTTTCCCACCTGATGAAACGAACCAACACAAATGTACCAAATCGAATATTTAATACAGCAAAAGGTGTATACAACATTCACTTAATTACATTTATGATTTGAAATATTGAATATGCACTTTTATGGCAAATGAGTATTCGTAGGTAAATCAACATTGAATGTCCAATCTCTGGTTGCGCAGGGAGTAAGTATACAACCTGGAATATTTAGGAAACGATAGCGATGGTACTTAAATGATTATAGCTGGATACACTAAGGGGGGGGGGGTCCCGCTGGTTGTAAGACAGTAGGAGGGGGGGGGGGTTAGAGAAGCCGCTGGCGGTATCCCATCTGGCCGACGGTGTCTTGGGAGAATCCAAAGTCTTGGACACAGTGCCCACAGAACCTCGGGCCGCAGACGAATACAGCTGGACCCTCTGTGGAATGGTATCTGCCGGTCCACAACGGAGAGACGTGGTGCGACCTCACGTGTAGAGCGCCGCCTCACCTGGAGTCCTCTCCGGGGGGTAATTCCAACACTCGACAGTGTTGGCCTTTATCCATGGAATAATCAAAGCACACAAAGCATAATCCAAGAGCCGTGGAAGGCTCGCCGTCGTCGGGTAGAGTAATCCAATATACAGGTCCAGTCGCTCTTGACCCGGAGCTCCTCGGATGCAATCACCACTAGGGGTCTGACCAGCCTGGATAAGCGTCCAGATAACGTCAGGAACGATGGGGGTACTGATAACTGTAGAACTCGAACCGAACGATGCACCATACATAAATAGACTATTATTAGCTTAATAGAATACGTCCAACTCGACGGTATGGTGCCAAACTATGACCATTCAACTATTAATCTACACGATATCTCAATGCCTATTCTGGGCCAAGTAGGCCCTACTACACCGCACGTGCGTCGTGGGGAGGCTTTTGCGTCTGTCACTCTGTTGGAGGGTAAAGAACTGGACTAAAAGAAAGTTCTACTTTACGAGCGCCATATATATATGCGCTATGAACAAATAGTACCATTCGTATTTCGCCCGGCATATTACTGCGCGGAACCGGGGGTTGCCTCGACATGTTAGGCGGCACGATTGAACTTGGACCTAGGGGTATGGCAACCTGGCGCCAGGTTCTCGTCCAATGGTAGAATGAAACTATTATGGGCTGTTTAGTAGAAACGGGGATATTCAATGCATATTGTACAAGGAATATACAGGGGATATCAAACGATATACAAATACAATTAAATATATATATATAAATAAATATACATATTCGGTTTAATCTGATCCTTCACAACAGCCGCCCCCTAATTAGTCCCACCTAATTAGCTAAGCAGAGACAGATTAACCGCACTGTCTTCCACTCAAGGTCCGCTGTAAGGGTCAGTCAACTCACAAAGTCATAGGGTCATGGTCATCATCGATAGTATCTGGGAGTCGGGGCAGTTCTATGAGCCTCGCCACGGGCCGTGTGTAGGTGCGCCCTTGGACGAGTACTTCAGCTGCTCGGACCTTGCCATCGGCACCGGTGATCACTTTGCTTACGCGGCCAGCCGGCCACATAGCTCTGGGGAGTGACTGGTCAACTATCATGACGACTGTTCCTTCTGTCAAATTGTCTCTCTCTTTTACCCACTTCTGGCGGGTCTGTAGAGACGGTAGGTAGTGAAGTAGGAAGCTGCTCCAAAACTTGTCAGCTAGTACTTGGCTGTACCTCCACATTCTTCGGCCGTTCGCTTCTTCGGGCCTGTACATTGTCTGGGGTAGCGCGGGGTCCAGCCGCCCCATTAGGAGTGTGTTGGGGGTGACTGGGTCGACATCTGCTACATCACTGGAGATGTAACCGAGGGGCTTTGAGTTCAATACTCCCTCGATCTCCGTGAGGACTGTCATTAGGACTTCCTCTGCCACAGTCTGGGCTCCGAGTACGGCATACAGGGCTGTCTTTATAGAACGTACTTCTCGTTCCCAGGTTCCACCGAAGTGGGGTGCGTTCGGGGGATTAAACTGGAAGTCAACCTGGGCTGGAGCGAGGTGGGTCTTAAGTTCTGGGCCCATAGCTTGGAAGCTCTCTCTCAGCTCTCTTTCTCCGCCTTTGAAGTTGGTCCCGTGATCAGACAACAATGTAGACGGTTGTCCTTTCCGTGATATGAATCTCCGGAAGGCCATAAGGAATGAGTCTGTGCTCATGGTCGGAAGGAGCTCGATATGTATCGCTCTGGTGGTCATGCATTTGAATACAATACCCCACCGCTTCTCGGTGCCTCTTCCTCTCTTTATATACAACGGGCCAAAACAGTCCATGCCTGTGGAGTGGAATGGCTTGTCGCCGATTCGGAGGCGACAGGGGGGTAGGTCAGCCATCCGTGGTATGCTGGGCTGCGCGCGCCACTTACGGCAGTCTAGACAGGTTCGCTGGAAGCGCCGTACTGCTTCTCTCCCTTGCAATATCCAATAACGACGTCTGATCTCCGCGAAGACTCTCTCTGCTCCTGCGTGGTGTACATCCTCGTCGTATTTCTTTATGATCAGCTCTGTGACCTTGTGTCGGCTGTTCAAGACGATCGGGTGCTTAATGTCATCTGGTAGATCGGGGGCTCTCCGCAGGCGACCACCCACTCTGATGAGATTATGTGCGTCACTCTCTGGTGCCAGGTGAATCAGTCTGCTGTCTGATGGGACGGGGTTTCCTCCCTGTAGACAGTCTAGCTCATCGGGGAACGAGTCTCTCTGGGCTCGTTGTAGTAGAAGAAGTTCTGCTTCTTCGTAGTCAGCTGCTGACATGTCAGTGGTGGACTGAATCTCTGGGTGGTGCCGCAGGAATGTTCTTTGTTGCGCACTCTCTAGGGTAATGCAGTCATCTATGTTCGGGTCTGTGGAGGCGACAGTGCTCAGTCCACAGAACATAGGCTTCTTGTTCTCAGCCTCCTCGCTACTTGCTTCCCTCGGGGTGGGCATAGGCCAATCTCCTTCCGGGAGCTGGAGGAATGCTGGTCCGTCACTGTAGATGTTGCGACGGGTTAGGTCATCCAGGGACATTCCCCGGGTGATGACGTCAGCTGGGTTGTGTTTGGTATCCACATACCTCCAGCTTGCTTCTTCTGTTAATTCTTGAATCTCGGTGACTCTGACTCCCACGAAGACTTTGTATCTGCATGAATCAGACTTAATCCATGTGAGTACTGTCGTGGAATCTGACCACAAGATTGTTCTATGCACCGGAATGGTGAGTTCACGTTGGATTAACGTGGCTAGATGCGCTCCTGCGAGGGCTGCGCAGAGCTCTAGACGTGGGATAGATTGTTGCTTACGTGGGGCTATTCTTGAGCGGGCCAGTATGAAAGCAGTGTGTATCTCTCCTCCCATCTCTTGGGCACGCAAATAGGCAACCGATCCGTAGGCTACTTCGGAGGCGTCGCTGAAGACGTGTAGCTCAATCTCGCATGTCTCTGGCCTCACTGTGGATGGGAAGTAGCTGCGGCGTATATTGACACCTGGGAGTGAGCGGAGTTCCGTCTCCCACTCTCTCCATGTTGAGGCAAGGTGTGCGGGTATTGGGTCGTCCCAGCCCTGGTCCTTGTCCCATAGTGCTCGTACAATCATCTTTGCCCTGGTGGTGTAAGGTAGAATACATCCCAACGGGTCATATTGTCTGGCGAGTGTTCTGTACACACTCCGTCTGGTGGTCGGTATCGCCGCCGACCTTCCCTGCTCTGGAGCCAAGGGTTTGTGTCTATAGTGGAGCGAGTCTGTTTTGAAGCGCCAGACTAATCCTAGTGTCGTTTCTTGGGCTTCTCCTGGGATTGTCGCCATCCAGGTCTCGCTGCTGGCAGCCTTGTCTGCGGAGGAGAGGCTGCGCAATACGTGCGGGTCACTACTGGCCCACTGCCTAAGATCAAAGCCGCCTTTGATTAGGGAGGCGCGTAACTTGATTAGGAGAGCCTCGGCATCTTCTTGAGTCGAGACGCTTTGTAAACAGTTGTCCACGTAGAAACTGTTCTTCACACTGTGTTGGACCTCTTCATCTGCTGCTGGGTCCTCTTGGTCTCTCTGTGGGCTGGTACCGGCAGGGCACCATAGCCAGCTGGTCCAGGTGCTATTCCTCGGGGCTGGTCGTGCGTCGTGCTCACCCGTGAATAGAGTCGGGGGTCTGTAGCGCAGCGCCGCGGGGTTATAGCCTGGACTGTATGGGACCTCCTGGTCCGGTGGAGTACTGTGCTGTCGTCGGGCTTGGTTCTCCTCCTCTCCTTCTTCTTCCTCTATCAGATCTTCCAGATCCTGTAATAGTTTATCTTGCTTCTCCGCAGTGTATGCCGCTCCTTCCTTGTAGCTGGGTCTCGCTTGGACCGGTCTGGGAAGGGGGTCTGCGGGGGGTATAGGCTTTGTCTGTTGGTCAAGTTCAGGGTCGCTTGCTCGTTTAGGAGGCGCTGCTCTTGACTGTTGTCTCGACGAGTTCCTTGAACCCCTGGTGGAGGGAGACGGTGTTGCCCTGGGGATCATCAGCCGCTTCCTTAGCTGCGCCATTAACTTGTCACGCTCGGCTTGTAGTGGGTCGCGCTCGGCTTGGCGCGGGATGAGATCGATGTTGCGCTCTGCTTCTCTTTGGGCATAGTCAGCGGCGCGCTGGGCTTCGGCGGCGGCGCGCTCTGCTTCTCTTTGGGCATAGTCAGCGACGCGCTGGGCTCCGGCGGCGGCGCGCTCTGCTTCTCTTCGGGCATAGTCAGCGGCACGCTGGGCTTCTCTTTGGGCACCGTCAGCGGCGCGCTGGGCTGCGGCGGCGGCGCGCTCTGCTGCGGCGGCGGCGCGCTCTGCTGCGGCCCGGTCTCTTACCATATTAATTTCCGTCTGAAGGCGTCTCATCTCCCGGCGTCTCATCTCCCGGCGTATGAGCTCTTCTTCGCTCCGTCGCTGCGCTTGGAGGCGTTCTCTTTCAATAGTAAAATGTTCGTGCTCGCTGAGCGCCTGTGCTTGGAGACGGTCGCGTTCACCCTGAAGTCGATCGCGTTCGGTAGAGGCTGTCAGGCGGACGAGGAACGCCTGTTGTAGCATCCTCGCCGCTTCTCTGGGGGAAGGCGGTTGTGGAGGTGAGCCACTCCTGCGTGAGCCGCTCCTGGGGGTACTCGTTGGGGAGTCCTGGAGCTCTAGTTCCTCGGCGCTCTCCTCCTCTTCTTCCGTGCAGAGTTCTCTCTCTGTAGGGTTGTCTTCCTCCCGGGGCTGTTCGGGGACTACTTCTTGAGTAGTGGCGGGGGGTAAAGGCATGTCAATTCCCTCCTGGTCCCCACCGTGAGCTTGGTCAGTTGCATTAGGACCTACTAGGGGCTCTGTGGTCGGGGAAACCTGCTCGTTAAGGTCAGACATGATTTTACTTTCTACTTTTACCGCGTTTACCGTTTGTCGAAGGCTAGGTAGTTGACTGACAGTGTAAGCCTCTAAGTACTGAGGTGTCTGTCGTCTGCGCCGCGGGCGTTCTAGGTTAGGAGGATCGTTTCGTGGAGTGTTCACCATAGGCCATTTCGATATTAATAACACTATATTAATATTACACTAGTTACCATCCGGCTCGAAGGACCAATTGTAGCTGAGGGGTACAATTCCCTGACTGTATTGTTAGATATGATATTTAATACCACTACCTCATGTACTTTAACTTCTGGCCACCCAGTACAAGATATAAGTATGATGAACACTTTCCCACCTGATGAAACGAACCAACACAAATGTACCAAATCGAATATTTAATACAGCAAAAGGTGTATACAACATTCACTTAATTACATTTATGATTTGAAATATTGAATATGCACTTTTATGGCAAATGAGTATTCGTAGGTAAATCAACATTGAATGTCCAATCTCTGGTTGCGCAGGGAGTAAGTATACAACCTGGAATATTTAGGAAACGATAGCGATGGTACTTAAATGATTATAGCTGGATACACTAAGGGGGGGGGGGTCCCGCTGGTTGTAAGACAGTAGGAGGGGGGGGGGTTAGAGAAGCCGCTGGCGGTATCCCATCTGGCCGACGGTGTCTTGGGAGAATCCAAAGTCTTGGACACAGTGCCCACAGAACCTCGGGCCACAGACGAATACAGCTGGACCCTCTGTGGAACGGTATCTGCCGGTCCACAACGGAGAGACGTGGTGCGACCTCACGTGTAGAGCGCCGCCTCACCTGGAGTCCTCTCCGGGGGGTAATTCCAACACTCGACAGTGTTGGCCTTTATCCATGGAATAATCAAAGCACACAAAGCATAATCCAAGAGCCGTGGAAGGCTCGCCGTCGTCGGGTAGAGTAATCCAATATACAGGTCCAGTCGCTCTTGACCCGGAGCTCCTCGGATGCAATCACCACTAGGGGTCTGACCAGCCTGGATAAGCGTCCAGATAACGTCAGGAACGATGGGGGTACTGATAACTGTAGAACTCGAACCGAACGATGCACCATACATAAATAGACTATTATTAGCTTAATAGAATACGTCCAACTCGACGGTATGGTGCCAAACTATGACCATTCAACTATTAATCTACACGATATCTCAATGCCTATTCTGGGCCAAGTAGGCCCTACTACACCGCACGTGCGTCGTGGGGAGGCTTTTGCGTCTGTCACTCTGTTGGAGGGTAAAGAACTGGACTAAAAGAAAGTTCTACTTTACGAGCGCCATATATATATGCGCTATGAACAAATAGTACCATTCGTATTTCGCCCGGCATATTACTGCGCGGAACCGGGGGTTGCCTCGACATGTTAGGCGGCACGATTGAACTTGGACCTAGGGGTATGGCAACCTGGCGCCAGGTTCTCGTCCAATGGTAGAATGAAACTATTATGGGCTGTTTAGTAGAAACGGGGATATTCAATGCATATTGTACAAGGAATATACAGGGGATATCAAACGATATACAAATACAATTAAATATATATATATAAATAAATATACATATTCGGTTTAATCTGATCCTTCACAACACTGATAGTCTTTCTTGATTGATACCCACACCGTTTAATACCCGACAGTTTCGAACCTGTAATAAAAGCAATAAACAGTCAAATAGTACAATGCAATAAAAATAATAATACACCAAGACTTCGGTCTGTAACGCCTTTCACCTTTCCTGCTCACGGTCCCTAATGCCTGGAAAACAGCCCATGTAACCCCCTTGCATAAAGATGGAGCAAGAAGTGATCTAAATAACTATCAACCAATCTCAGAGTTATCGGAACACCACCGGACTCCTGCCCCTTGATACCATCACGGCCAGAAGGTGTGAATGAATGAATGAATGAATGAATGAATGAATGAATGAATGAATGAATGAATGAATGAATGAATGAATGAATGAATGAATGAATGAATGAATGAATGAATGAATGAATGAATGAATGAATGAATGACTCTTGACCTGTGACCTACCATTCAGGGTGGACTTCCTTTAAGTTAATTATCAACCGTGCAGTCATCCAGCTGCATCTTCCTCACTCCCTCCAAGTGCATCCCACCTTCCATGTGTCCAGAGTTAAACCTGTCTCCTCCTGGGCCCTGTTTCATGTACCTGGATAACTGAGTTAGCCGGATAACTTTAGCTGGATAACTGGGTTAGCCGGACTTTCCGGTTTCATGTACGTGGATTTTCCAGATCACCATGCCAACAGATCCAAAAGTTTGAGCCTGCTCGAAAGCAGAGTTCAAGTTCAAGTTAGCCCGATCACACAGAGCCACGCCCCCGCAAAGAAGTGACAGCTCGTTTCCTGAAACTATTCCCACAGTCTACGATCTGCATTATACCATTCTGAATTACGTTTTTGTGCTCCATTCTTCCAGAGGGGGCTTTTGAAATGTAAAATAGACCCAAAATGCTGATATTAAATTCACTTTGTCCTAAATAATGCACGTTATATATACCGTGGCGACGGTGGCGCTCGCTCGTGCGATGTACACATGATGTGGTTATTTTAATTGTAACTGGGATTAAGATGTCTGATGAGATGCGCTGTTTGACGGATTTGAGAAATTGAATGAGCCGTTGACGTCACATTAATGAATGAGGATAAAGAGATAAACTTCATTCAAAACAAAGGATATTCTAAACACGGGTCTCTCGTTCATTAATGTATAAACAATGAATTTATCCCATTTGGCCCAGTGGCCCAGCGGTAGTGCTCAAGCCTGCCAATCCAGCGACCGGGGTTCAAACCGGGGTTCAAACCGGTGTTTCCAATATGATTTTTTTGAATATAATATTAATGATTATACGCCAAAGTAGCCTGGTTTTAAGTTAAAATATTATAAATCTACATGCATTGAGGATGTCATTCTTTATATAGCTCTCAACGTGCACCAAATTGAATTATTCCTATATTGCAAAAAGAAGGAAAAGACTAGGGTCTTGAACCCCGGTCGTCCGTGTGAAAGTCAAAAGAAGAACCCGTTACACCACAGAGAAGATAAGTAAAAGATTGACTATACATCAATCAATGGGTAAGAGAGCCGTATCGTAATTCTGTATAACAGTTAACTAATCATTTTTGCTAGCAAGATCTCATTTGATTATTCAATCCAGCAGGCAAGTTTAAAGAAATATAATCTGGTTGATTGAGGTAATGAGGGACTTAGAATTAGCCTATAGATAACGCATTTAACTTGTCGGCGAGGCGATTGAGCCGTATTGCAATCTGTCAATAAAGTCTTAAATCAATTAATCAATCAATGCCGTTGAGAATCAGGATCTCTGCCATCGATACGTGCTGGCTTTTCACCTAAAACGGCCGCGCGCATTTAGCCTGACTCGCAAGTCTGGCTTGAGTTAACGAGACTGAATCCACCTTTGTGAAACAGGAAAATCCCGGCTTCGAACATCGGGTTAACTGAAGCTGGATAATGGACATCTTGATCGACTTAGTTGAACCACGTACATGAAACAGGGCCCAGGTTGCCTGGCTCTTTCTCCCATTCCTCCACCTTGAATTCTTAAAATCAGCGATGGACATCCAGCAGCCTCCTCACCTCAGCTCTGTCTATGTTGTGAGGAGGCTGCTGGATGTGAGGAGGCTGCTGGATGTCCATCGCCGCGGCAGGGATCTCCAGTACCTGGTGGACTGGGAGGGCTATTCGCCTAAAGAATAGTGCTGGATCCCGGCCAGAGACATTCGGGATCCAGCACTCATCGTCAACTTCTGTTGACGCCATCGTGGTCCACCTGCTGGGACGTCAGGAGCCAGTGACATCCTGCACCTGCTCTAACCCTCTTTCACCCTCTCCCTAGTCTTTCTCTCTCTCCTTGTGGTTTTCCCTGCTGACCCAGCAGATGTCATCAGTTGTTTCCCACGTGCGTTCCAGTCTCCCCATCCCTCATCAGCTGGTCGTCATCTGATTACCACCCCCTTGCGTATTTATGTTATCGCCCCCAGTTAGTCAGTGTTTGGTTGCCTCTTAGTGTTAGTTATTTTCTGTTACGAGTAAGTAAATGTATGTCACCTGGTAATAACTGATGGGACCAGACACTGAGCAAAATTATATTTGTGGGTTTTTTATTCCCTGACTGCACTCGAAAACTGTATCTCAATGTGGTTTTCCCAATAAAGAATGTTGAAGTCAGAGGTTCTAGGTAGGATTGTTAGTAACTGTCTAACTGTATATATAACTGTTTCCACTAGTAACTGTCTAACTGCATGTATGGCTGTTTCCACTAGAGGGCGCTCTAGGCGGGGCCACTCATGGACACCACCAGGTGGCGAGTATATATAGAGATGTCTCCTCCCCTTCTTTCTCTTTCCCTCAGTCTCTCAGTAAGAGAAGACCTGTAGTGTTACTGCTCTGCCATGTGAATAATAAACCACGCCAGTTAAGGCTCAAGATAGAAACCATGCCTCTTGACCACATTATTGTCGCCCTATAGACGAATTCTGTTAACAAAGAATTTCAATATTAATATTAATAGATAACAGCATTAATTTAGAGATTTTAAGAATTCAAGATAATCACAGTGAAAATGAAACAGAATAATTATTTTCCACTTTTTTTTATAACTTCTGTGAAAGCAATAGAGAAGCAGATACTGTATGTCTCCTATGAACAGTCTTTCTGGAAACACTTTCCCTTGCGAAAGCTTAATATTGACTTTTAGCTCCAAACTGTTCACTATAATTCAACCTAATGAACCCTAGACATCAGACATATAATTGGGTCAAGAACATCAATTCCATGACCATTCTCTTGCTAAGATGTGTTGATGATTGATTTTTGACTTCTATGGACCTTTTATAAAAGATTTAGCCCCTGTGTCCCTCCCAAAAATCCCGGCATTTCTTGTCAGAGGGCCAAATCCAAAATACCTGCTGAATCATCTTGAAAAATTTACTTTTGAACCAGAGCACCTAGAATCATGTATGAATACACTTTTTTGTGTAAGTCGACCATGAGGATTCTGACATCAGTTTGACGTTATGACATCATTTTGACCCAGAAATCCAAGATGGCCACGACTCAGTAGAGCGACATTTTTACTTCATACTGTACATTTTACCATGGTAGGCCTGCTAGGTACTGCTGTCTATAAACAAACTACCTTCATAAGGATCTCAGTAAAATAATTGATGAATGTACAGTATGACAAGATAACTAATTATACTTCAAAATACACTCTCTTTAATATAACTTGAACAGGTTAAGAATGAAACCACTTTAAACATGTCATGATCAGTCCGAATCAGAGCATTCTGCCTCACTAGATTCTGAATCATCAGATTCTAATGAATCACTCCTCCTCCTATGCACATCATCATCTCCCTCCTCATCACCATCCTCCTCTTCTCCTCTTCCTCGTTTTCTTCAGCTGGCCCTGGTGCAGGTAGATGTGTTGGGAGAGCAGGTTGTGTGTGGCGGACAGGGTGACAGCGACCACCCACCAGCTCCCAGCCATGTCCAAGTGGCGTTCTTCATTCTCTTCCACTTTGTGGCACGGGCTTCAGCCATGGTGCTACTCTTCTTGTCGCCATAGATAACATGTCATGTGAACTCGAAGAGCTCCTCTACCGCCTCTTCCTCAAGGTCAAGGCTATCTCCACACCGCGAGAGCAGCCGTTGTGCCACAGGGCTCTTCGCCACCTTGTCATACACCGACAACTTACCCTTGCCATAGATCACAGCCTGTAATACAGTGTAGCTGCACAATACAGTCTGCCATCTCCTCAGTAACCAGGCCATGGCAGAAGACCATCTCCTGCTTTTTCTTGATACAGAGCATACCGGGCAGCTGTTGTGAGATGACCGCTGCCGCGACATAGGCATCGTGTCAGCAGCATCAAGGACAACAGGGCCACTGTAGCCTGACTCACATAGAACTGTGTAAGCAGAGAAGAGGATGGTGTCAACCTCAGACTGGTCAAAGCTGTAGTTCTGCATTGGTTACTGGGTTGACAAGTTGGTTCAGTGCGAGCCAACAGAGTAGATGATCTCTGTATCTACATCTTGTGCAACAAGGTCAGTCAGATAGCTGCATATTACTTTTTGGAGTCGCTCCTTCTTTCTGACACTACACAGCAGTGTTTTGAACTCTCTGGCAGAGGGGAAGGGGTCGCCCAGCTTCATGTAGGTGTTGGGGACATGTACCTTACCTTGTACCTGCAGGTCTCACTTGTCATCTTTAGATGAGTATGCTGCTGTGAGTATAGATGAGTATGCTGCTTTGTACGGGTCATTTACACAGATGATACGATCAGCATCACCATGGCGGGCAAGGATGATTGATGACACCTTGTGAATATAGTCCAACCACTTGTATGGGGTGCCATCTTGCGTCTGCCGATCTTCTTCTGAGTTGCCATCCTCCAGATCATGCCCATGTCGACAAGAGTGATGTAGGGTTCTTGCAGATCTACAGATTGGAGAGAGAGCTTCTGAATGAGCTTGCTCTTCTGTGTCTTCATATATGTGCCGTTGGAGTTGAATAAGGCCACACATTCCTCCACAACACAATGTTCCAGCAACTGATTGATTGATTGAAAACTTTAATTAACAGATTGCAGAATGGGTACAGTACAGTACAGCTCAATACACACAATTGTTAAGGGGATGCAGACCAGAGAAAGACTTTCGTCTTGTTTACATCAGGGTCCCCCATTTTCAATTCATAATGACATTTATGACATACACAATATACACATATACAGATATAAAAACGAATCTAACCATCTAATCTAAACTGTATAATCATGACATTTATGACATATATGACATACAGATATGCAGTTACATTTGTGACATACAAGATATGCAAATATACAGTACTGTTAAACAGAGATCCTAACGGTAAATATATACATACGAGGGGGAGGGAACTGTACATTAGGAGGGGGTGGGTGGGTGGGAGGGGGGTTCAGACATTTACGGGGGCCAGTTTTGAATTGCAGCCTCCCGTAGGTGCTCTTTGAGAGCGGGTAGGGATTCACATCTTTTTACGGCTGTGGGTAGGGCATTCCACATTGATGTGGCATAATTGCGAAATGTGTTTAGTCCCTTGTTTGTGCCGAATCTGGGTTGAACATGATTTGTGGAACTCCCTCTGGTGTTGTGGTCGTGGTATTCACTGACCTTTGGGAAGTATTTCGACATGTACCTCAGAGAGATTCACACGTTAACTGACCTCAACCAGGTTGATCACTGCCTTGAGAGCACTCGGCTCCATCTCAGCAGCTCTTGCCTTGAGTTCCTCCCCGGGCTTCTCCATGAATGGCCGGGCGACAGTGGCTCGGAAGGTAGAGCAGTCGTCTGGTAATCTGGAGGTTCCCGGTTCGATTCCCGCTCCTCCCGGGCAGCATATCAAAGTGTCCTTAGTAGTGGCTCATTTCTAAATGAAGAAAATAGCAATACAACACTGTATTGCTATCATCAGACCTTTGTACATGACAAACACAAATAAATACTTTTGTTAAACTGCACAAGATGTATTAGTTACCTTACAGTAAAGTACATTAGTTCACAGGGAAATATACATTCACGAAAAAATATAGTTTTACAAACATTCTTACATGAGCTCACAATTAATTGATCCAGTGTGCAGCCTGTTCGCTAAGACATACAAACACACTTGGAACTCAGCACAGTGTTCTAGCTCCCCTCTAAATTAGGCAGAAGCATACAAAATGGACACTGTTTATTGAAATAGCCTATTAGATGATCGTATCCATCAATGTACTTTATCACCACTTACACTGCCCTGCTGTTCAGTGCCTTAGCGTGGTGGGGATATTGTATACACACCTAACACGTTTTACCAATCTACAAGAATCTGCAAGAATACAAAGTTATGATGAATTAAAAATGGGGGACCCTGATGTAAACAAGACGAAAGTCTTTCTCTGGTCTGCATCCCCTTAACAATTGTGTGTATTGAGCTGTACTGTATTGTACCCATTCTGCAATCTGTTAATAAAGTTTTCAATCAATCAATCAATCAATCAATCAAAGTGATTATTCATCAACCCTAGTCTGCTAGCTTAAGTATTCTCTCATCTACTGATACTGGTAACCATTTTGTATTTATATCAACGTTTATAAGGATATTTATCCTACAAGCAAAAGTACACACCTTCAGCAGTCATTAGTTCCCCTGGTATACTACTGCTTGCTTGTGCCTAATGTCGCACGGGAATTCCACATGATCTACCCTTACGTCAGACAAGAAGATATATAGCCTAACAATTTCCTTGCTGTGAGTTCAGTAGAAAGCTATCCCCAAAAACACTTCTCCCAGAGTTTTAAGCTAGGCTAGCTGATCCATAGGCTTCCATTAATTTGTGCTAAACTAGGCTAGCTTGCAGACGGATAGCTTTCTACTCAATGCACAGAGAGAAAATTAGTATCTATTGTAATGGGAATTATTAAAGGACAAACGATGAGCCGTTTACATTAATCATTCTGAGTCATTATTTATAATAGAAAAGTTTATTTCACCGTGGCCACAATGAAAGTTCAACCCACAGTCAGAGACACATGTTCACACAGTAGCGTCTGGCCATGAACTGACCAAGAGTTCTGTTCAGACATATGTTAAATACACAGTTGTCAGACGTAACATATTATATCAGATATGGTTTCTCAGTAACTGGAAGCAAACAACAACTTTGTTATGACTGGTAGGATGTCAGAGTGATCTTAAAGAGACATACACACATTAACCAGTCAATCTGGTCATATTGAAACTCAAGCTGTATAACATGATATCTCCACACAGATATATAAGAACATGATAATATATTTCCACGACAGTTCCCTCCTCTGATAATAATCAATCATTATCACTTCATAAAGACAACAAAAAATATTATCAACCGTAAACCAAAAATAACACAAATAATAAAAACTCAGCACAAACTATTTTTATTATCTAAAAAACAGTCACTAGAGGGAGAACGAAATCCACACATGGTGGTCTCCAGCAAAACCCCTGTCTGGATGGTCGGGATTTCACAACACAGTGTCCAGGCTCTGGGCGGTCAAGGGTGCAGAATACAGATATCACCAACCACCAGGCTGGAAAGAACACAACAAAACCCAGGAAAGTATTTTGCCGAACAATAACAATTCCCCCCGCAGAGGAGAGACTCAAGGCTGCTACTCCCCAGAGCAAAGAGATGGCACAAACCAAAACAAACTTGCAAAATTAATGAAACATAATGCAGAGGCAGTGTTCCCAAAACAACATTTCTGAGATAATGTAATGTGATGTGGGTCAGACTTGCCTCTTAATCAGTTGTTGAATCTCAGGCAGGTCCCCCCCTCTCCGCCACCAAACACCCCCGGGCCGATCCAGTCTGATGGTTCCCTCGTCGTTGCCGATGGTCTGTTCTCGCACTGCCCCTGGTTCGTTTTCACAACTGAAAACTGAAAACAGGCAACCACCTGGACAGTTAGGATTGAACTGTCTTAGTTCTTTATCTTCGACCAATGATTCGGCCAGTGCTTGTCCCAGCTGTGGTCAGCTGTTGGGCAGTGTCTGATGTAGCTCATAGCTGCGTCGTCGTGTCCAGCTGCAGGCCAGAGCAGTAGGCCCGCTGCAGGCTAGAGTATTAGGCCCGCTGCAGGCTAGAGTAGTAGGCCCGCTGCAGGCTAGAGCAGGCTGATAGGTATATGCTTCTCCGGGAACAGCTTCCTCTCACTGAGGCAGTGGTCAGTAGGGCCCGGCGGTCACTTGTTTGGCACAGAGACGGAGGACCCCCCCCTGAGAAACTACAAAGGAGAGGGGTATACATAGGTGTACGTGGGAGAAAAAAGACAAAAGAGAGATATGAGTGGCTGGCTGTAATCTCACTATTCCAATCTCTTTTTTTTTTTTTTTTTTCTCTCTCAGCCACGCTTAAAAAATATTTGCCCGTTACCACACATTATAGACAGTTACACACTAAAACGGTAGAAAGGGTCCACTCCAGGCTTGAAGTTAGGACATTCTATAGTACCTCGATCAGCTCCAACGAGCAGGGCAGATTCCCTAAGTCATGACAACAAAAAACAACGTCTCTAAGAGTCTCGTCGGCAAACAGGTCATAATGATTTCTGCAGGTCACATGAAATTAGATGATCGCTGTTGCTAGCAGCTACTATAAACATGCAAGTACTGAACAGGTCAAAACAGACTGAATGGCAAATGACGGTAGGTCTGAAAAACATAGGTAAATTCTCCCGACTCACAGTCCCGCGTTCCCGCCTCTTGTGAGAAAAAAAAACCTTATAGTACAGACAAACAAAAATGGAATTAACCCTCAGAGCACTGCCTCCCTTGTCCATGACCCCATGAGAAAGTACCCTTATACCCTAGTTCTAAAGATAATCAACCCCTGTGGAACATACTGACTCTTTTTCCCTTTACGGCAGGATCACCTATTCACAGCGTTCCAAAGGACCTTTTAAAACCCCAAAAAAAAATCCTCTCCCAGGACCACCCTTCATTTTGAAGCCCAAAAACCCCCACCCCTCTTCTTCGGGATGCAGACTTGAACTCAACATCTTTTATTATACTCGTGGTAGGCCCCCGCACCCCGTACATAAGGCACGAGCCTAATCCCTGCCTAATACATTCGGGACGTACCAAGATTGAGAAACTATAGAAAAAACCATCGCCAGTCTACCAAGCACAGTAATACACCAATATAATGAAAAAATAACCACTGCAGAGCACATAGTAATATACATTTAAAAAATAGCTCTGACCGGCACCATGTTCTAGTTTAGACCTCTAATTATAAATTTAAAAACAAAAATGTTTTAAACAGAAATCAGAATGTCAACAGCTCACCGAGTGTTCCTTATCACGCGTCCCCAAGGTTCATGCCGGAGGTGACAGCCAAGCGGACGGCGCAGCTGGTTCTCTCCCCTCGGTGTCTCGCACGGAGGAGCCTCGAGACAGCGCTCCCCCGGAATTCCAGGATTCACCCTTTCTGCAGAGTCCGTTTGGCGGCCGACCTTGACACCCATCGGTTAAAAAAAAACATCTCTCGTCGCCATCTGTAATGGGAATTATTAAAGGACAAACGATGAGCCGTTTACATTAATCATTCTGAGTCATTATTTATAATAGAAAAGTTTATTTCACTGTGGCCACAATGAAAGTTCAACCCACAGTCAGAGACACATGTTCACACAGTAGCGTCTGGCCATGAACTGACCAAGAGTTCTGTTCAGACATATGTTAAATACACAGTTGTCAGACGTAACATATTATATCAGATATGGTTTCTCAGTAACTGGAAGCAAACAACAACTTTGTTATGACTGGTAGGATGTCAGAGTGATCTTAAAGAGACATACACACATTAACCAGTCAATCTGGTCATATTGAAACTCAAGCTGTATAACATGATATCTCCACACAGATATATAAGAACATGATAATATATTTCCACGACACTATCTTCTTGGCTGACTTCTGAGAATACAGTGAGCAATAACATCCCATAATGTTGGTGTGTTCCTTTTAGCAGGTCTTAAAGTGACAGTGTTGCCTTAAAAGAAGAAAACAGCTATTACAGCCCCAAAACACTCTCTACCCACTGTTCACCTGACTACTCAGCTAGGCTGTCACATTATCTGTTTATTGTTTTGTTCCTGTGTTTTTCATTAGATTGTTTTGTTTTTTACACCTTCAACCTGCCTCTGTCTCCATCTGTGCAATTGGGTCCACAGTCACTACCACACCAGTTACATAAAGCCCGGAAAAAACATGGACATATGTTGTACTGCCCGATGTAATGTAATGCATTGTACATGCTGTGTTTTTGTTGACTTGACCCTTGACCCCAGGGCAAGGTAAAAACCTTTTAATAACAACATGTTTTTTTTAACACAACAGCAATCATCTTTCATCTGACTGAGAGGGGGCAGCAATGCAGAGGAGAAGAGTGCATGGGGGTGGTGTTTTGGAGGTTTGTGTGTGTGTGTGTGTGTGTGTGTGTGTGTGTGTGTGTGTGTGTGTGTGTGTGTGTGTGTGTGTGTGTGTGTGTGTGTGTGTGTGTGTGCGTGCGTGCGTGCGTGCGTGCGTGCGTGCGTGCGTGCGTGCGTGCGTGCGTGCGTGTGTGTGTGTGTGTGTGTGTGTGTGTGTGTGTGTGTGTGTGTGTGTGTGTGTGTGTGTGTGTGTGTGTGTGTGCATGAGCTCGTCTTTGTTGTGTCTGCCATTGCGGCCCTTGTGTGGTCAGTGTGTGCTGCACAGTGCAAGGCTGAACGGGGACTGCGTGGGCCTGACCTGCACTCTCACCACCCACCACTCATACACACATAGCCTGGACGACTGCAGGCCTCTTTTTAGCCTGCAAGAAAGTATGTGTGTATGTGTGTGTGTGTGTGTGTGTGTGTGTGTGTGTGTGTGTGTGTGTGTGTGTGTGTGTGTGTGTGTGTGTGTGTGTGTGTGTGTGTGTGTGTGTGTGTGTGTGTGTGTGTGTGTGTGTCTTTTCAGGGTAAATACAAATCACTCCTTCTCACTTTGTTTCAGTGTACTCTTCTCTCTGTCTCCCTCTCTCTCTCTCTCTCTCTCTCTCTCTCTCTCTCTCTCGCTCTCTCTCTCTCTCGCTCTCTCTCTCTCTCTCTCTCTCTCTCTCTCTCTCTCTCTCTCTCTCTCTCTCTCTCTCTCTCTCTCTCTCTCTCTCTCTCTCTCTCTCTCTATCTCTCTCTCTGTATGTATGTATATATATATACATCTACACTTTCCTCAGGGGACAGCAAAGCCTGCCACTGTCCCTATGACAACCCACACTGCTACTGTCAATCAGCAGGTTCACCTCATTCTCTCTGGTTTCCAGTCTGCTGTGCGGCCTCCACGGCGTCGACGACACATGTACACAGACGGCATGTCACACAACCAAACAGTTACAACATGAAGATACACGCATGCCACTTGGATATTAACCTGATTATGCCATGTTTCTGTAAACTGCCATCCTCCTTTACTCTAGCAACGTTTGATCGCGCGTGTGTCGTATTATCTCTGATCCATTCTGTACTTTCTACACAGGGATATTTTCGTGTGAATAAACAACCTTGAGATAAAGAACCAATTCTGCTCTCGGGGTTTTCAAGATGAGTAATGTTTTCAAATAACCAAGGACTGTAAATTGGAGTGGTGTGTACATGTTGTTACAACCAGGAGACGTTGTGTTCTTTTGGGTCAGCCATGAATGGCCCATTGGCTGTTCGAATATTTCTATTGTATATGTTTTCTAAACACACTTATAGGCCATACATCAGGTGTGAGCACTGATTGCCACACCTCTGTTGGTGGGGGGTGGGGGGGGGGGCAACTTTGTGAGTAAACAGGGGTTAGGCAGCATTTGTTTACAGTCTACAACGTTAGGACAAAACAAACCGATATAAATCCCCAAAGCCAAAGACTATCAAGTCCCAGAAATAGTCATTACCTTTTAGATTCTTAGGGGAAATGAGGTGTAGATTCATAAGCGTAAAATGAAATATCCAGGTAGGGAAATGAGAAAATATACTGCGGCTGAATGGGGAAACACAACCGGAGAAGACTGAAGAGACACGCCTGAAAACAAATCTAATATAACTTTTCACAACAGGGTGCATGCTCACTGTTGGCCAGTGTTTGAAAGTAATTGCTTGACGTAACTCAGTGCACTAAAAGTTTCAAATAATGTCTTATGTACAGAATAACTCCTAATGTTCTCAAGGGTCCAACTGATTAATTTGGACACGTTTCTTAACTACAAAACTAAGGAAGAATCACACAACCCTGTTGTCCGATAAGAGGGTAGAGCTCAAAGAAAAAGGCTTTTCTGCACCGACAGTATAGAAGCATCTAGACAGGAGGTGTGTGTGTGTTGCGTGTGTGTGTGTTGCGTTGTGTGTGTGTGTGTGTGTGTGTGTGTGTGTGTGTGTGTGTGTGTGTGTGTGTGTGTGTCTATGTGTGTGTGTGTGTGTGTGTGTGTGTGTGTGTGTGTGTGTGTGTGTGTGTGTGTGTGTGTGTGTGTGCATCCAGAAGTCTAAAGTCTGTTGATAATGAGTGCCCTGAGCAGTCCCTACTACACCTAACTGATCCAGTAATTGCTTTTCCTCCTCTGCATTATCATCATCTGCCTGGCCTGTCATGTTAGCTGAGCTGAGCCGAGCTGAGCTAGGTGGACGAAGAGGGGTGCAGGACGAAGAGATGCTGCTGTGTCTGTCTGCATGTACTAAAGGTATCGGTCCACTGCCTCGGGCACAAGATAGAGAGGAGGGAGGGGAGTGTCGCTGGCGTGTGTGTGTGTGTGTGTGTGGGGGGGGGGGGGGCAGGGAGATGAAGAGAGGACAGGGGCTCGGGCAGAGAGAGAGAGAGAGATGGAAAGAGATACTTGAGGTGTGAGTAAAGAGGTGTGAGAGAGCTTGTATTCTGAGAGACAGAGAGTGAAGAGATAGGACATAATTTGCAGTGGAATCTGAACACTCAACGTCTCCAGCAGTGTTGTAGTCGAGTCACTAAATCTCGAGTCCGAGTCGAGTCTCGAGTCCAAGTCCGAGTCACCAAAGAAGAGCCCGGGTCGAGTCCGAGTCGAGTCCCATTACCCTAGTCCGAGTCCAAGTCCATGTCCATCAAGGTTGAGTCCACTCCACTCTGGCAGTCAAAGAGCTGACACAAATATATAAAAAAAAAAGTCTACATTAATTAAACATAAATGACACAGCGGTCACCACCGAAATTAAATAATGTTACGGTATTAATATAGCCATCAAATATAGGGCCTATTAAAAAATGTATAATATAATAACTGTATTTATCAATTAACAAGTCCAAGTCCGAGTCATCAGTGCTCAAGTCTAAGTCGAGTCACAAGTCCTGAAATCAGTCAAGGACTCGAGTGCTACAACACTGGTCTCCAGTACGTCCGCTCCTGCAGGGTGGGGTCTGAAAACTCGGTAGGAATTAATCAAAGAGTGCACAATCACACACCAAAAAGGTGCAGTTCATTGATTCATTGGAATAATAATGGGGGGGGGGGGGTCTGAAATCTCAACATCTTGGTGGTACACCTCCAGTACATGTTATTTTGTTCACACCCTTTCAGCTTCAGGTTAGGTCTGGATTGCAGCCTTTAGAAAATGACTGGTATGGAAATGACATGACAATAGAATTTGAAAGGCTTGTGATTGGACAATGACATGATGCTCACATGTGCACATGCATGCACACACACACACACGTGCGCACGCAGACATACACACACACACACACACACACACACACACACACACACACACACACACACACACACACACACACACACACACACACACACACACACACACACACACCACACACACACACCACACACACACACACACACACACACACACACACAGATGCAAGACCATTGCCCTTAAGATTTAAACAAATAACCCCTTTCCAAGACCTGCAAATGTGTGTGTTTGCATCAGAGAGA
>NC_140166.1:191024894-191079229 GCF_963971535.1 Notolepis coatsorum
GTATGCCCTCTGTGTGTGTGTGTGTGTGTGTGTGTGTGTGTGTGTGTGTGTGTGTGTGTGTGTGTGTGTGTGTGTGTGTGTGTGTGTGTGTGTGTGTGTGTGTGTGTGTGTGTGTGTGTGTGTGTTTGTGGTCTAGTGTAAAGGGAACATCATATTGTCCAACGGACGGTGTGGTTCCTCGTGGGTCCCTCCAGAGACCATGTTGCTTCAGTCTCACCACCTACACAGTGAAGACACAGGAGACACCACACTGAGAGAGAGAGAGAGAGCTGCTAACCTATCCAGAGGAAGGGGGAGGCACACAGACACACACACACACACACACACACACACACACACACACATACACACACACACACACACACACACACACACACACACACACACACACACACACACACACACACACACACACACACACACACACACACACACACACACACACACACACACACACACACACACACACACACACACACACACACACACACACACACACACACACACACACACACACACACACACACACACACACACACACACACACACACACACACACACACACACACACACACACACACACACACTGCTGTAATGAATTCCACCGTTTCCTTTGGATGAAGTTGCAGATACGACCAGGGAAGAGACGTCACAATAAAACGACAATTTTTTTTGGGGGCAACATATGGACAAAGGTGTGTTGAAAACATATTTCAGGATTCCCATTATGAACTGCCTGGAAAATACAGCAGGGACCAAATGGTCAGATGACTAACCCTAACCCTAAGTAGTAGGTGTAGGCTGTAGGCTAATGTTAGATCTTTGTCAATATAGCTAATATGATAATACGATGTGTGGTGGAATGGTATATTTCCGTTGTGAAAAACCATAACACGATAAAACTATCCTTTTCCAATTCCCACACAGAGTCTAACGTCATTAGTCATTATCTGTTATTGTTTTGTTTGTAATCTACACTCAACATCGTTGTTGCAGTCTTAATTACATTCTCCACTGCCTGAATTTGCTTTGTCTTTTTGTAACGTAACATGACATAGAGCTAGTCCTCCTCATTATGTTTATAGCTAGGTTATCCAGCTATAGCTACTATATGATACGACTGGACTGTTAGTCAGCTAACGTTACTGTATACCTGTGAGAGGACCATGTTAGCTTAGTTGGCGTTAGCAAGCCAAAACGACACAAATATGCGGGGTGGAGAATGTAAACAAATTACACTAGTCACTAGGGTCTTTGTAGGGACTAATGATGTTACTCGACTAACACTAATGTGTTATTGTTTGCCAGCACATAAACACTTCTTTGAGTGGGTTCTAGAAGGCGAGAGACTTGAGACAATCATCTAGTTTTGCCAGCATGTGTTGTACAGGCTATATCAGAACCAAATATCCTTCTTTCGATGGACGGTACTGTGGGTTCCAAGAAACCGATGATGCTCTATGCAAATAAAGGTCTAGCCTACAGTCTGTCGAGCTGCTGAGCGACATCATGTGCAAAAGGTTCAGTGACAGTAACACAGATCAACGTTGGCCTATTGGATTGACTTTTAGAAATACAACTGTAAAACATTACATGTTGGTTGCACTTATTTAGCATGTATAATCATAATGAAGACCTAAAATGTAGCTATTACACAATATGGTATTATCGCCTGTTAGATTTCCATTGTGAACTTGTGCATAGGGCTATGGTAAATCAATGATATGTTAGATTTCCATTGTGAACTTGTGCATATGGCTATGGTAAATCAATGATATGTTAGATTTCCATTGTGAACTTGTGCATATGGCTATGGTAAATCAATGATATGTTAGATTTCCATTGTGAACTTGTGCATATGGCTATGGTAAATCAATGATATGTTAGATTTCCATTGTGAACTTGTGCATAGGGCTATGGTAAATCAATGATATGTAGGCCTATAGTTAAAGGTACATATTGAATATCTAATGAATAATGCTCTTGTTGAGAATAAACTTGTTTCATGTTCTGTCTAATTAAAAACTTTATTTATTTGCTAATGCCACTGCTGTCAGCTAGCAGCTGCTGAGCAGCAGGAATTAGCCATGACCATTCATTACCTATAATAATAACAATCGGTTGACATTCAACTAAATGTTTCATAATGCCTAAAGAATTGGTCTCCTGAGCTCCTATGGTACTTGTAAAATTGAACATATTTGTTCATCATACATTTCAGAGTTAAATTGTGAGTTACAAAGCACCCAGAAGAGTGTAGCTGAATACATTACGGCAGAACGGTTGACCTCCCTATAATAACAGGCTAGAGACTAGTATTGAATATCAGCTTATTCTGCTTTATTCACATAATCAAATTATATTTTATGACAGCTGTAAACGGCAATTTCACTTTCCACTCCAATGTACTGTGATGATGGGGCAAAATGTGTCCCATTTGTAGTGCTGGGTGTCTGTAGTAGGTGGCTGACTAGAGGAGAGGGCTGTGGTGCTGGGTGTCTGTTTTTGATTGATTGATTGAAAACTTTATTAACAGATTGCAGAATGGGTACAGTACAGTACAGCTCAATACATACAATTGTTAAGGGGATGCAGACCAGAGAAAGGCTTTCGTCTTGTTTACATCAGGGTCCCCCATTTTCAATTCATCATAACATATATGACACACATGACATACAGATAGACAATACTGCTACATCTATACATTTATGACATACCAGATTTGCAAATACAGTAGTAGGTGGCTGACTAGAGGAGAGGGCTGTGGTGCTGGGTGACAGTGTAGTAGGTGTCTGACTAGAGAATAGTTGATTGATTGATTGATTGATTGGTTGATTGATTGATTGATTGATTGATTGATTTGATTGATTGATTGATTGATTGATTGATTGATTGAAACCTTTATTAACAGATTGCAGAATGGGTATAATATAAACAATACAGTACGGCTCAATACACACAATTGTTAAGGGGATGCAGACCAGAGAAAGACTTTCATCTTGTTTACATCAGGGTACCCCATTTTCAATTCATAATGACATTTATGACATGCACAACATACAGATATACAGATATAAAAATCTAATCTAATTATCTAATCTAATCTAATCATGACATTTATGACATACATAACATACAGATATACAGTACTGTTACATGTGTGGCATACAAGATATGCAAATATACAGTACTGTTAAACAGAGATCCTAACAGAAAATATATACATACGAGGGGGAGAGAACTGTACATTAGGAGGGGGTGGGTGGGTAGGAGGGGGGTTCGGACATTTACAGGGGCCAGTTTCGAATTGCAGCCTCCCATCGGTGCTCTTTGAGAGTGGTTTTGAAGGTGGGTAGGGATTCACAATTTTTTTACGGCTGTGGGTAGGGCGTTCCACATTGATGTGGCATAATTGCAAAACGTGTTTAGTCCCTTGTTTGAGCCAAATCTGGGTTTAACATGATTTGTGGAACTCCCTCTGGTGTTGTGGTCGTGGTATTCACTGATCTTTGGGAAGTACCTCGACATGTGCATGTGTAGTGTATCTTGTAGACCAGGCCCATTTGAATTAGCTGTACTCTGTCGTCTACTCTAAGCCATCCTAGGTTGTCAAAATGGGATGGGGTGAGGTGTGTTTTAGGAGTAAGGTCAAGCAGTAGTCTGACCAGTTTGTTTTGTGATGTTTGTAATCTTGTTTTTAGTGCATTTGAGGTGCTTTGGTACCATGAGGTGCAAGCATAGTCGTAGTACCGTTGAATGAGTGCTCCTGCTAGAGTCTTCAGGGTATTCTTGTTTACCAGAGAGGAGATCCGATACAAGAATCAATCAAAAGAATGGTATGGAAACAGCAAGGCACAGGACAAGAACAAAGCCCTACAGAGAGTGGTGCGCTCAGCTGAGCGTACTATGGGTATTGCACTACCACCCCTGCAGGACTTATATAACAAGAGGTGCAAATCCAGAGCCTGCAGAATAATGAAAGACCCTCACCACCCCAACAACAGCCTGTTCAAGCTGCTGCGGTCAGGCAAACGCCTGTGCACACCAGCAACTAGGACAGAGAGACTTCGGCTCAGCTTCTTCCCCCAGGCCATCAGAGTCTTGAACACTGAACTCTCCACACACAAGCACACATGAGCACACACACAACACACATACTTTATACGCTCACACACTAACAGTCACTTTAGCACGAACACACACACACACATACACACATGCTGCACACGCTCACACCAAACGATTACTTTACAAAATGGAAAGGTCACTTTACTTTATAAAAAATTTAAATTAAAATAAAGAAAATAAAGAACGGGAGTGGTTCTTGTATAGCAATAGATGGATATAGCAAGATAGCATAAGGATATATAGTATAACTGTATATTGTATAGTATAGTATTGTATAGTAGTGTATATAAGACCCAGTGCCTCATCTGTAGTTTAACACTGTATTGCACTATCGCAGGACCTTAGCATGTCTTTTACCATGCATTTGAAACTTTATGTACATTATACCTGTTATGTCTTATTCTTATTACTTGTTTTATTGCACAATCACTGCGGGCATGGCGACCCGCATTTCACTGTATGCCCTGTATGCTGTGACAAATAAAACGATTGACTTGACTTGAGAATCTTGTTTGTTGGTTGACTTTTTTGATTACATTGTTTGCCATTTTGTCACAGGAAAGATTTGCCTCTAGGATGGACCCCAGGTATGTAATTTCATCTTTCCTTGTGACAATATTGTCACCCACTGTAACAGAGAAGCCGTTTGTCTTGCTGAGTTTGTTATTTGATCCGAAGAGAATGGACTCTGTTTTACCCAGAGTTTGTTATCTGCGAGCCAGGTGCAGATTCTGCCGAGTTCCGAGCTGAGGGCTTTTTCAACCTGTAACTTGTCCCTGTCAGAGACCAGCAGGGCTGAGTCATCCGCGAACAGGAACAAGTTGCAGTCACAAGTTGACGACATGTTATTTGCATAAATTAGGAACTAGAACGGTCCTAGTATGCATGTTGTACCACTGTATTGCACATCGTTGCGGGCAAGACCACCCGCATTTCATTGTATACTTGTATGCCATGACAAATAAAACTCTTGACTTGACTTGACTTGACTTGTGGAACACCACAGCTCACTGGGAGGGGGGGGGGGGGATAGGGTACCGTTTACCTCCACCATCTGTTCTCTCCCCTCCAGGTAGGATTGCATCCAGCTCACTGATAAACCAAATCAATCAAAACCTATTGCCTTTAGCTTGTCAATCAAAATGGAGTGATTGACAGTGTCAAATGCCTTTTGTAGGTCCAGCATGACATGTTTGATGTGGTCATTCAAATAGAGAAGGCATGTGTCAGTGGAGTGAGATATTCTGAAGCCAGATTGGAATTCGTAGATTAGATTTGTTTCCGCGAGGTACTTTTCGACCTGTTCGACCTGTTTTTCCATAACTTTCGAGACGGAGGTAATAATAGAAACAGGGCGGTAGTTGCCTGGGTCTAATTTGCTGCCTTTTTTGTGCAGGGGGGTCACTCTCGCAATTTTGAAGTCTTTGGGGACGTGTCCCTGTTTTATGGAGAGGTTTATTATGTGTGTGATGACTGGGGTGATGGCGGCTGCTGAGTCTCTGAGTAATTTGGATGGGATATTGTTATGGCCAGTGGCCTTGTTAGGTTGGAGGGCGCTCAGTTTTATTTTTTTTTATCCACATGTTCTCCTTATTTTCTATACTTTTTTTTTTCATCCCAATTTCGCTGTTTCCAATTCTCCCCTCCCCTGTCTAGAACGTTGCTCGCATATGCCCCCCACAGGTCGGTCGTAGGGAGGATAGAAGCCTTGCATCACGTGTCCCCTCCGGTACACGAGGAGGCAGCCTGTCACATCTTTTCACCTGCCAGCGCGGACTCTCATTGGCGAGGTGTAATGTGTGGGAGGCTCACACTACCCCCGCTATTTCCTGTCTCTGCTGTGCAGGCGTCCCCCAACTGACCTGTAGGAGTCGCTCTCCACAACGTCCAGATTACCACCCATCGACTTCCACCCGCTGACTCTGCCAATTGAGCCAGTATGACGGCCGGCCCAAGCCGGAGGCAACGCCAACAGCCGGATTTGAACCCGGTGTCTCTTGCGTTGGTGACGAGCGCAATGTCCGCTGTGCCACCCAGCCGCCCTCATGGGCGCTCAGTTTTCTGAGTACCTCAGCTGTTGTTACCATTTCAAGTTTGAAGTCGTCTTTGCGGACCCCTAGGTTTTTGTAGTAGGCTAGGATGTGTTCTACCCCAAAATGCCCTGAGTGGGAGGGTAGTTTATTAACCAGTGTAGTATTTGGCCACATCCAGCTTGTCTGTGATGAGGGTGTTTTTTGTCTTTATGTTTATGTTTGTAAATCTGGTTTTTAGTTTTTTGCTGCAGCCTAGTTGGTTGTTGAGTAATTTCCAACGTTCACAGGGTTTGTTTTTGTTTTCCTCAGTTTTGTCATTGATGGCATTTTTTTGTGCGGATTTGATCATGGTGTTTACATCGTTTCGTAGTCTGTTTCTTTGTATTTTGAGTTCTACCACGTGGGCTTGGAGATCTCTGTTTGTGCTTTTGGCAAGCTTTGACTGACTTTTCTGAAGTTCAGATCATTTTTTGTCTCTGGATTTCATAGCAGTCAGTATTTCAGAGTGCATCCATGGCTCAGCGCGATTTTTAATCCTGGTGGTTCTTAGGGGGGCCATGTTGTTGAGTATTGTTGGGAATTTGGTTTTGGTTTTGAGAGGGCTCTGGTGTTGTCTTTTCCAGTAGGAGTTGGCAGCAGGGAGGGGTGTACTTGTACTGAAAGTTGTTCATCAACTATTAACAAATAATCATAGTGTCTCAAGAAGATCATAAGTAAGTAGTTTACTAATAGCTTGTTCATGATCTATTAACTATTTATAAGGGATAGTTATTCTAAAGTGGTACCGCATGGTCCAACCATTAAATATATCAATCCCTGACCATAAGTAAATAATGTATACTAGTTTTTAGATGCAAAGAAAACACCGCTATGACCGCTGTGTCACAGCTGTAGCAGCTGCTCACAAACACAAATGTCTTTCGCTGAGTGATGAAGTTACACGATTGGGTCGCTGGATCAGGTGACCGTTGATGATTTCACTGGAAAACGCAGGAGTGGAATTAACCACAATTTCAAACATTGACCAATACATACACAGCCATATATACTAGGTTGTGTCTTGTTTTGGTGTAATGGCCAAAATGTCCTCACATTAAAGCTGGTTTGTTAAGAATCAGTTCTCACAACAAGTATAGTTACAAGTACACACACACACACACACACACACACACACACACACACACACACACACACACACACACACACACACACACACACACACACACACACACACACACACACACGCACACACACACACACACACACGTACACACACACACACACACACATCCCTCTTGTACATTTCTAATTGTGAATGTCAGATATGAAACGTGTAAAGTAGATAGGAGCTCTTCATAGATCTTCAGCACGATAGAAAATATTGGTAATGGCTCACGTCCTCAAAACAACAAAAACAAAAATTAATTCATCCATTCGTTCATACAAATGCCATGGATCACCGCAAAAATAGCAGATGATTCCAATTGCCTGAGAATGAAAAAGCACTCAATCACATAGGTATCTATTACCTCCACATGTGATTTGTCTTATTGTGTTCCGTGAGAAATGCAGAGGTGATGCTGTGAGTGGGTAGAGGCAGCTGTCAGTTGTGGGAAGTGATGAATGACAGATTGGGGGCGGGACGGGGGGTGTGGGGGGGGGGGGTTGGGTCCAAATCGGAGATGGTCGTGACTCCCGTCCTGACCTGCACAATGACCAGGAGAGTGGGAGGACACTAGAGAGAAAGGGAGAACGAAGGAGAGCTGAACTGATATGGAAAAAGGGAAGAAAAAAAGAGGACAGGAGAAAGGCAGGGGAGGGGGGGACGTGGGTCGATCTGTTTTTGTTTTTTCTCTCTCTGCGATGAAACGAAGGACCCAGCAGGAGGGGTAGGTGGGTGTCAGAGTAGGATTGGAACATCATCTATTTGTCATCTATCTCCCTATGTCTCTCTCCCTCTCTCTCCCTCTATCTCCCTCTCTCCACGCCTCTGTCCTGCTGTTTCTGGCTTCTCGTGGGAGTGTATCGAAGGCAAATAAACAGAGGAGATTGTTTACTTGTGCCGGTCGGGAATAACAGTGCATTATTAACCTTGTATTACCTTGCCTTGGGTTACTTCAACCCACTAATTTATTATGGAGAGAAGGGTGTAATGATTTCTTCTTCTCTGGATATGTCTGCATGACACAGAGGCTATCTCCAAGGAGCCCAACCACCTCCATCCTTCACAACATGCCAAATGCACGTTTGGAATGAATGCACAGTTGCACACACACACGCATTCAGAATGTTTTGTGTATGCGTAGGCACACACACACACACACACACACACACACACACACACACACACACACACACACACACACACACACACACACACACACACACACATACACACAAAAGCACACGGTAAGTACAGTATGCACAAACACAAGCAAACAGAGCTCCCAGTGCCAGATGTGCCACCCACATGCAGTGGCATAAGGCCTCACCATTCGTCCTCCATAATCACAGGGAATCGGTCCACACCACTTCTTCTAGGAGTATGTGTTCCACCAAATAAGGACATTCGCCGCCAAATAAAGACCAACAACCTTCATCTGTCACCACGGGTGCTCATTACATCAAACACCTTCTTTAATCAGGAACATCTGAAGAACAATGGAAAAATACAGTACAGTCAGAGGGTAGGTGGGTGGGTGTGCTATTCCTGATTATGGTTGAAGATAATATAATACATATGATGATATGGTTATGCTGTGATGTGATGACAAATTATATGATATATGACTGTCAATAATGGTATTACGTGATATTAGATATGATGTGATATGATATTATATGATACGATATGATACCATTAGAATACAATACAAAATGATATGATATGATACAATATGATATATTATATGATACTATATGATATTGATATGATACTATATTGGCCTGAATATAATACTTTTTTTCAATACTCTTGAAGATCTTTTTTAATTATTAATTTGAATTATTAAAAAATGAAACTGTAGCCTAGGCCTATTTCTAACATAATTTATTCATCTCAAAGTGAAAAACAGAAGTATGGGTTCTATTTCTATTAGAATCTGCCTCATTGATCACCATTATCTTAAGATTGGAACTATTCTCCTCCTCCATCCTTGGTTAACTTGGCCTACTTTTAACCCTCTGAGAATGATGGTGGATCATCTGTAATTAACATTACTGTCTTTTGAAGGCTCTAGTGGGCACATTTTCTAAGCTAGTATCATATTAAACGAGGCATCAAGAGGAATCCATAGTTACCATATAGTCATATGCGCTCCAGAAAGAAGCTTATCAGGAAAGAATACAGTCATAAAAAGCCCTCTTCTCCCCCCTCCACCTTCCCTAACTCCCACCCTCCATATCCCCTCCACCTTCCTTGCCTCCCATTCCTCCCTCTACCCACCCTCCCTCTCCTATCTACACCTTCCCTGCCTCCCATTCCTCCGTCCACCCACCCCCCCTCTCCCCTCCACCTTCCCTGCCTCCCACCCTGCCTCCACCCACCCTCCCTCTCACCTCCACCTTCCCTGCCTCCCACCCTGCCTCCACCCACCCTCCCTCTCACCTCCACCTTCCCTGCCTCCCACCCTGCCTCCACTCACCCTCCCTCTCCCCTCCACCTTCCCTGCCTCCCACCCTGCCTCCACCCACCCTCCCTCTCCCCTCCACCTTCCCTGCCTCCCACCCTCCCTCCACCCACCCTCCACCTTCCCTCCACCTTCCCTGCCTCCCACACTCCCTCCACCCACCCTCCACCTTCCCTGCCTCCCACTCCCTCCACTCACCCTCCACCCCTCCCTCCCACCTTAGAATACAATATTCATACTCATATCACACAGTATGATATGATATAAAATCATATGATATGATATATGATATGATTTGATATGATATGTGATATATATGGCATGTAATGATATGATATATGATATACCACTACATATGATATGACACAATATTATATGATACATGATATGATATACTGCTATATACAAAACGACATGATATGATATATACAATATGAATGATATGATGAACATGATATGATATATGATATGATATGATATTTACAATATGATCCGATACAATATATGATATACTGTATGCTATATCATATCATATATATCATATCATATTGTATCATATCATACAGTATCATATTGTATATATCATATCATATTGTATCATATCATATATCATCATATCGCTCATATCATATCATACAGTATCATATTGTATATATCATATCATATTGTATGATATATACAGTAATATATGATATGATATGATATGTAAGGATATAGTAAGTGGGGGATGGTCCCCCACTGCTTTGTATTTTCAAATTATTCCAAATGTAGGCACTGTCTACACTTTATAATCATAGTCAAACAGTAGGTGTGCTCCCCCACTTCCAGAAATAGCAAAACAACACTGATGATATATGTTATACTGATATATGATATATGGTGCATTGTTGATTCCATAGTCTCGCGTAACCATACCTCTTTTCACACTACGTTACACAACTGTGCCAGCGTGGAGAGAGGTCTGGCTGAACCTATTATCATTCTGCTATAGGGGGAAAATGCTCTGGCTTGTTTGTATTTCTTTAAACCAATCACAATCATCCTAGGAGAAGGGGAGGAGAATTCCAACAAAAATAGTCGGCCAAGGCAGCTTATACCCGCAGTCTATATCCTGTGAGTCACACTATTGATTTCATGACAATTTTGTCTTACATGTCAAGTTCATCACAATGTTCGAGCCCAGCTCTCGGCATTGCTACCAGCTTGGCTGGTCGTTCATACTAACACAATTGGCAGTGTTAGGGGTGGGAAAGCTGGTGGGTGGGGATTGGACGTTGTGGACGGCGAATCCTACAGGTCTGCCTGTACAGCAGAATCAGGAAGTAGCGGGGGCAGCGTGAGCCTCCCACGTGTTACCCCTCGCCACTGAGAGATCGCGCTGTACAGGTGAAAAGATGCGACCGCTGCCTCCTCGTGTACCGGAGTGGACACGTGATGCAAGGCGTGGTCCTCACTGCAGCCGACCAGTGGGAGGCATGGTCTAGCAACGTTCGAGACAGGGGAGGGGAGAATTGAAGAGAGAATTGGTGAGGCGAAATTGGGATGGAAGAAAAAAATAAAACACATCAAATCATCAACCTGTAAATATAATCACTCATATCATCAATTTATACCTAACGGAATTCAAATTGACAAACTGTTTACTCAACGCTCTGTCATTGATGCAGATACAGTATCTTTTTTAATAAATCTCAGAGAGATGACACACAATCCTCCTACTGATCCCCCAGTTCAGCATCCTCCTCCTCCTCCTCCTCCTCCTCCTCATCATCACGTCAGAGCTAGAAATACTCCAACCAACTAACCCCGGGAGTTCAAGTGTTTCTAAAAACATTACAGCTCACATGCCCACACAGTCTATCCGCTGTTTGTATACTTCCATACTTCAATAACTGCATAAGACAACTGACAAGCCAGCCATGGATGCCAATGGGAATACTAAGCAAGCATAGAGACATAAAGCATGAGAGAGAGAGAGAGAGAGAGAGAGAGAGAGAGAGAGAGAGAGAGAGAGAGAGAGAGAGAGAGAGAGAGAGAGAGAGAGAGAGAGAGAGAGAGAGAGAGAGAGAGAGAGAGAGAGAATGTTTTATTTTACGATGATATTTTGTATGTACTTATATCTGTTTGTAATCCATGTTTATGTTTAATATTGCTTTGGCAACATGTAGAAGTACGTCATGCCAATAAAGCCATTTGAATTGAATTGAATTGAATTGAGAGAGAGAGAGAGAGAGAGAGAGAGAGAGAGAGAGAGAGAGAGAGAGAGAGAGAGAGAGAGAGAGAGAGAGAGAGAGACAGAGAGAGAGACAGAGAGAGAGAGAGAGAGAGAGAGAGAGAGAGAGAGAGAGAGAGAGAGAGAGAGAGAGAGAGAGAGAGAGAGAGAGAGAGAGAGAGAGAGAGAGAGAGAGAGAGAGAGAGAAAGAAAGAAAGAAAGAAAGAAAGAAAGAGAGACAGAGACATACAGAGAGAGCAAGAGATACAGACAGTGTGAAAGAAAGATATATATATATGTAGAAGGGTGGATTATCCCTACTTTATGAGAGTGGATATGAACCAGGTAGTGGGAGAACAGCAGATCTGGGTCCAGCTGAGTCCCCGACTGTAGTGTAGGGGTACTAGAATTGGGATTTAGCAGAGGGAGCGGATGGGGCCTAGGATTTACTAACCTAGGGGTTCTACGCTGGTCCTTCTTGCCCTCCAAACACCCACACTTCCCCTAATACGTCCCACACCCTCTCACCCCCCGGTGGCAGTAATGGTAGATGATATAATTTCTCCCCAAAGCACCTGCCCCAATTACACATGGATAAGAAGGGGTTAAACAATAATGCACATTAATACAAAAGAAAAAAAAGTGTTATGGTTTGTAACCGACCCCAATCGCACAACACAAGACAGGTATGATGGTTTGCCAAGAAACAGATATTTATTGAGAGACAGGGAAAAAGGGCACTGTCCCTTTAAGGGAGAACACAAATACAGGAATATAACAAGAGGGGAAAAAACTAGGTGCCTTTAAGAGGCGGGCAGGAAAAGGGAACACTAAGGGAAGGCTAATGAACGCTAGGGGAAAGTTAAAGGAACACTAGGGGAAGGTTAAAGGAACAGAGGAACTAGAGACTAGGAGAAGTCGGGACAAGGAGAGCTAGGGAACAGGAGAACTGGGGACTAGGAGAACTAGGGACAAGGAACTAGGTGGAACTAGAAGGGGAGAACTTGGGACCAGGAACTAGGTGGAACTAGAAAGGGGAGAACTAGGGAACAGAGGGGACTGAGGCCCGCGGAGGCGGGCTGGGGAACAGGGAGGAACTGGGGACTGGTGGGAAAACATCTGGGCCGCTCTGCAGAACAGAGGAGAGGGTTAATATTCAAAAGGGAACAAACAGAGCAGATGCAGAACAGTCCAAATAAACAAGGTAACAAAGTAATAATATCTTCGTGTGACAAACACACAGGGGGAGATGTAATGTCCAAAAATACTATCTAAGTGAGAACAAAAACAGAGTGGGAGATGAAATGTCCAAACTACTAACTAAGTGAGAACTAAAGGAGGCAATACGCTGGGTGAGTGACATCACAATCAAAACTCACCCAGGCGTATGCGTAATGGTACAGGAACAGCAGCGAGACGGGGGCAAGAGGCATTACGCTGGGTGAGTGACATCACAATCAAAACTCACCCAGGCGTATGCGTAATGGTACAGGAAACAGCAGCGGGAACGGGGGCAAGAGGCATTACGCTGGGTGAGTGACATCACAATCAAAACTCACCCAGGCGTATGCGTAATGGTACAGGAAACAGCAGCGGGAACGGGGGGCAAGAGGCATTACGCTGGGTGAGTGACATCACAATCAAAACTCACCCAGGCGTATGCGTAATGGTACAGGAAACAGCAGCGGGAACGGGGGCAAGAGGCATTACGCTGGGTGAGTGACATCACAATCAAAACTCACCCAGGCGTATGCGTAATGGTACAGGGACAGCAGCGGGGCGAGGGCATCGCCACCGGGTGGCTGGCTGTCCGAGCCGAGGAACAGAGTGCTGGAACAGTGGCGGTGGCGAGGGTGTCGTCCACCGGGTAGCCGACTGTCGGAGCCGAGGAACAGAGTGCTGGAACAGTGGCGGTGGCGAGGGTGTCGTCCACCGGGTAGCCGCTGTCGGAGCCGAGGAACAGAGTGCTGGAACAGTGGCGGTGGCGAGGGTGTCGTCCACCGGGTAGCCGACTGTCGGAGCCGAGGAACAGAGTGCTGGAACAGTGGCGGTGGCGAGGGTGTCGTCCACCGGGTAGCCGCTGTCGGAGCCGAGGAACAGAGTGCTGGAACAGTGGCGGTGGCGAGGGTGTCGTCCACCGGGTAGCCGCTGTCGGAGCCGAGGAACAGAGTGCTGGAACAGTGGCGGTGGCGAGGGTGTCGTCCACCGGGTAGCCGCTGTCGGAGCCGAGGAACAGAGTGGCGCGCCACACCTTGGTGTGCGCGTCGGAACCGAGAGACGCATCGGGGTGCGTCTGCGAGGAGGAGTGTGCCAAGCACGAGGATCTTTGGAAAATGCGCGTTGGAGACTGGGGAGCGTGCCAAGCCCTTGAAGATGCGCGTTGCGCGCAGGTGACTGGAGAGCGTGCCAAGCCCTTGCAGATGCGCGTTGCGCGCTGGTGACTGGAGAGCGTGCCAAGCACGAGGATCCTTGGAAGATGCGCGTTGCGCGCTGGAGACTGGAGAGCGTGCCAAGCCCTTGAAGATGCGCGTTGCGCGCTGGTGACTGGAGAGCGTGCCAAGCCCTTGCAGATGCGCGTTGCGCGCTGGTGACTGGAGAGCGTGCCAAGCCCGAGGGTCCGGGAGATGCGCGTTGGTCTAGATGTGCGTCAGGACGAACAGCTGCGCTGGGGTCTGCAGTGGAGCGCTGGGGTGCCTCCCGTGGAAGTACAGGGAGCGCAGAACAGTCTCCTCCACAGGCTACGGCGACAGCAGACGAAGGCTGGAGCAAAACATCTCAAGGCTGGAGAAATCCATATACAGCATTGGTAGACCAGAGGATCTCCCGAAAGAGTCTAGATGTTAGAGAATATGACTCAGCATGAATACAACACGACCCCACGCCGAAACGAGGGGAAGAGCCCTGGTATTTAAAGCCCACAGGGGAACTAATTAGCCTGCCACCACAGGTGCGAGAGGTAATTGATAATAGTCCAGGTGTGGCCACTGAGAGTAAACGAGAGTAAATAACGAGAGGGTGGGGGCTAGAGAGAGTGAGTGAGAAGGGAATTTCTAACAGTAGGCTTAAAGAAAACAGAGAAAGTTGGTGAGCAGCGGACAAAACCTCACAAAAAGGGTTAAGCCATAATGCACATTAATTCACACGCACAGAGTGGTCCCATTTATACGCCTCTCCTTTTACTGAAGGTTACATGTATCTGCATGAACAAGTCCCTGTGAGGGTTAATAGACGTTTCATGTACAAATAACGAGGAGGTTGGCAGGACGCTCCGGGAGCCACACAGTGGGAAACAACTTATTTCTACAATGGTGCCATATGCACCGCACGATAACACAACACAACAAATGCAATAGAGTGGGCCCACACTGAAACAAAATACCTTATAAGTGCCGGCATTACCAAAATAATAAAGTTGGGGCACCCTTAGTCACTGGTGCACGTGCAAGCTCAAAGTACCTTATCCTCTTCGCCTTTAGAGGGCATGCTATCGAAAAAGAGAATGTTCGCCGATAATGTTCCTGGGCGCTTGGAGCGCTACCAGTACCTGTTGTGAGTGTACCAACCAAGTGCTGGCCTGCTCCCGCAACGAATGTCTGTGATGCGAGTTGGCCGTTGAACGGTCCCGTGGTTGTCACCTGTGATAGCAAGGGGGCTGGCTGGGCTGACGTTAGGCAGGCGAATCGCTGGACTAGCGGTCGGCTATGAGAATGCTGGAGGCGGGTGCAGTCCGGAGACGTCTGCTGCGGTGTCTGCTCCGAGGGCTGCGTCTATACTTCCCACAAGCCAGTTGTCCTTCTGCATTCGCCTTTTGTGCTCTGATTGGCCACTGACCTACGCTAGTTTTGCCCCCACGCCGGTATGAGCGTAGAAATAATGCGTGGAGAGCGGAGAGCGCCTCGCACACACGCACTTTGAAATGGGTATCACAGTAGTACGCCCTACTGTAGAACATGACATATTAGCATGACATCTGATTTATTAATGCCAATACTAAAGATTAGGGATAAACGCACGCAATTGGCACAAGTATAAATCATGGATTAGTCACTAAATTTTAACATCCGCCCACTTAGCTCACCTCGTTCGACAGCTGGCTGTGGAGCCTATGGTCACAAGTTCAAATCACTCTTAGTTCAAGTTTTTTTTTTTTTACGTTTAATTAATTTATCATCTCTCTATATTAACGTAACTAGCTATTCATATCAATCGAAATAACGTTCATCTCTCTATATTAGCGTAACTAGCTATTCATATCAATCGAAATAACGTATTGTATTGTTTTCATCTCTCTATATTAACACTTTGATCGCCATGGTTAAATTCATAATTTACCATCCCTCGCCATCTCTATTTGTCTATGGAGAAGTTCCCCTTCTTTTTAAATTGTATTGCTAAATTGACATTATTATGGCCCATTCAATGTCCTATATCTATTGTTCAGGGTGTAGCAACGTTATACTTTTTCATTCACATATTCATACTAAAATATGGTCTAAAGCAGGGGTCGGGAACCTATGGCTCGCGAGCCATATATGGCTCTTCTGGTGACAGCATATGGCTCCCAGAAATGTTTGAGTAAAAAAAAAAATAAAAAAAAAAAAAAAATTAATACTTGTGATATTTCTTAATAATACTGTGTCATTTTAAAGTAAACAGAAATTAGTTTTGAAGATACAGCTAATAGTATCTGTAGCTGAAGATATAGCGAGCAGAGCTGGCGAGGGAACACAAGTGGACAGAAATAAAAAATATTCAACCTGAAGACCAGCTGATTCTTAAAACTTGGAACGAGCTTCCTGTGACATACCACACAATGCAGCGTGAGTATTGCCGTATTGACCATGTTTGGCTCTACATATGCAGGTGGGCAGTCATTCTCGCATATGAGGAACATTAAGACCAACCTACGCTCACGTTTAACTGATGGAAGCCTCAACGCCTGCATGAAGCTCAATCTCACCACGTATGAACCAGATTACAAGGCCATCAGCAAAACCATGGAGCACCAGAAGTCGCATTAAAAGTAAGACATATTTAATTTATTATATGTTAAAAATACTATATGGCTCTCAATGAAATATATTTAGAAATATTTGGCTTTTATGGCTCTCCCAGTCAAAAAGGTTCCTGACCCCTGGTCTAAAGTATAAGTATGTTTTTATCGTTTTCTGCAGCTTTCTTCAGAACTTGATTTATAGCCCCAAATGCATTATATTGATGATCAAATACAGTTTGGTAGCGATCGGTGCCAGATAAAAAATGTCAACTGGAGGTACTTCTAGAAGTTACTACGTATCATCTGATGTTGACCGGATGGGCGGGGGGTCGTTTATAATTCCGTGGGCAACGTTATATCATTCACCTAGTGTGGGTCATATGATCATCAGAGCAGTTTATATGGAACACGTTAGAAAATAACGCTGAAACTCACCGTGGCTTCCTCGCGCCGTTGGGGGATGAGCGTGGAACAGAATTTTTTCTATTATGGGATGGAGAAATACCGGATCCATTTCCAGGTTGTATAATAGTATATACGTCCAAATCATGTTGTTTATTGAGTTAGGGTGAGCGATCGATTATCCAGTGTGTCAAGATGGAGTCCCGGGAGCTATAGCGAGTGGTCGGAACGAATTTGGATGAGCACCAGTTTCCTGTTTCCGGTTTGCTGTTTGGGCGATCTGCCGATCGGCCACCAGATGGCGCTCTTGAACCGTTAGAGAGTTGAGAGGAGATCAGCAGTATATCTCAGGTCCCCGGAGGAGAAATATGATTTCGATCACAGATTTTTGAAATATTGATATCAAAGACGAGTTACGGCGTCTTCGGCAGAATGAGCATGGCGGGGAAAGACGAGTTCCAGCGTTTTCGGCGATTAAAGTGTTAACACTTTCAGTGCCAGCAGGGGGCGCACGATTTAGTGCTTGAATGCCCATCATCCACTTCAATGTTAGCGTTAATAACGCCTAATCTATGTTTTAAATTATGGCTATGTGTCTAATCTGCCCGTCGCTTATCAATGACTCGTTTTCCAGTCAACATTGTCCAAGCGGATTGTTTTTTTATCAGTTCATTTCCGTTTTATAGCATTTTGAAAAGCCCTCGTTTTCAAGGAAAATATAAATATTCCATGATAATCGCCCTTTCTGGAATATTCTAGAATACACAAAAACGTTGAAATTTTTCGGCCTATTTATGAATAGTTTTCAAATAAACGCTAGATTATCGATAGTATATGTGTACGTATGCACGCTATATAGGCGATCTGAAAAATCGATTCTCTGATTTCCTCAAAGCGATCGCGCACACACAGACAGATCACACATAGGGCAAACGCTGAGATCTCAGCGAATACAACTCTGATTATCCCAAGACTTGTAAAATAGATTCCTTACCTCGGATCAGATGTTCTCCAAAGAGATCATTCCAATTCCTGATCGCCATTCCAAAAATCGATCGCTTTTATTGATCCAACGCTACATACTGTACACATGTATTCCACGCCGTTCTGAGGTTCCACAATGAATCCGATCGGCTCGGGTTACATGCCTGAGAAGTAAAATGTGGATTCCGGATTTTTCTTTTCTCATCCATTTTCATTGAGTACATTCCAAAAGGGTGCATTACCATCTGGGTGACTATAGGGGGCAGTTTTTCCCACATCTGAGCTCCTACAGGGGCTGCATACCAACGGGAGACTCGGTTGATGAAATGTGAATTCAGATCGCTAATAAAAAAATAAAATGCTAATTGTCGTGGTGGGCATTCAGGCATTGGGCTGATAACACGTGTTATCACGTGGTGGGCACTGAAAGTGTTAACGTGATTCCATCAACACAACATAAATGTTAAAAACACGACTTCATTATTGCTTATCTCTGCACATTATTGCTTATCTCTGCTCTGTTTACGTTGGGTGGACGAGCAGTGAGTTTAGATAAGCAATAATGAAGTCGTGTTTTGAACATTTATGTTGTGTTGATGGAATCACGTATAGAGAGATGAAAACAATACAATACGTTATTTCGATTGATATGAATAGATAGTTACGTTAATATAGAGAGATGAACGTTATTTCGATTGATATGAATAGCTAGTTACGTTAATATAGAGAGATGATAAATTAATTAAATGTAAAAAAAAATACTTGAAATATGAGTGATTTGAACTTGTGACCATAGGCTCCAGAGCCAGCTGACAAATGAGGTGAGCTAAGTCAGCAGACATTAAAACTGTGACTAATCCATGATTTACACTAGTGCCAATTGCATGCGTTTATCCCTAATCTTTAGTATTGGCATTAATAAATCAGATGTCATGCTAATATGTCATGTTCTACAGTAGGGCGTACTACTGTGATACCCATTTCAAAGCGCTCTCCGCTCTCCATGCATTATTTCTACGCTCATGCCAGCGTGGGGGCAAAACTAGCGTAGGTCAGTGGCCAATCAGAGCGCAAAAGGCGAACGCGGAAGGACAACTGGGAAGTATAGACGCCCGAGGGCTGGAAGATGGTGGAGCAACGCATGAGCTAACTGGGCTAGCAAGCCTATACTTGAAGCTAAGCTCTGGTCAGTGTGACCAAACTATTCTTCCGACTATACGTTCTAAACGCTGCTCGCGGCGGGTCAACGGTGCAGTCCGGCTGTCGAACGTCTTCTTCTGGGATCAACGTGCCCTAATCACTATACTGGGATGACAAACTATGGGCCAGCGACGTTACTTGTTCGGACTGGACGCGGGAGCCGTATCCCGCGTGTCTTTTGTATGGTAAGCTATGGTCGCCGATACACCTGCTTGCTTCTGTGGAATTCGACGAAAGAGAGAGTCTCCTGGTCAGACTCCTCCTTCATACCAGCCTCTTCTTCACCTGTCTTTGCCAGCCCAACGTCGCACCAGCTCCCCCCGGCGGCAGTCCAGCGCCATGTCCCACTACTGAATGTCCATATTAGAGTATGAAGAATCAAAACGGGTCATCAAGTTACACAGCGTTATCATAAAACAGTTAGAGCACAATGAATACAGTTAGACACATTGAATTACGGTTGGACATATTGACGTGTCTACATATGTATAGAGAGAGATGGCAGATTGTATTGTTTTTATATTTAGGTATCTGTGGGTTCAGTGTAGTTAGAACCGTTGGTTGTTCTGGTGAGGAATGAATGACACACACACGCTCACACACACACACACACGCGCGCGCGCGCGCGCGCGCTCGCACACATGCACACACACACACACACACACACACACACACACACACACACACACACACACACACACACACACACACACACACACTGGGTGCTTGGCAGGCTGTCTTTGACCAGGTAGTTCCAAACAGAGGTGATAATTAGCTCATACTGTATGTTGCTTAAGTCAACACATCAGCCTCCTGCCTCACCACCACGACCACTCTTCTGTTGGAACCAATCAATAGCATGAGCAACCTATTGTCTCACAGCATGCTCATTCGTGCTTGTGTGTGTGTGTGTGTGTGTGTGTGTGTGTGTGTGTGTGTGTGTTTGTGTGTGTGTGTGTGTGTGTGTGTGTGCGTGCGTGCGTGCGTGCGTGCGTGCATGTGTGTGTGTGTGCAGCACATGATGTAGCCTACAGTCATATGTCTGCATGGGTAGGTGCACGTTGTCACTGCTCAATCCCCTCGCCCTGCTGTTTCCAGCTGCTCAGCCAGTTTAAGGTAATATGTCATTTTTAAACAATGCTCACTGCTAACCTCAGTAAGGAACTTTTTGTTAATTATGGTGAAGCCCTGAAGGGGCCTGTTGTAACTGGTGTATGTATTCTCTCCACCAGCCGTGCATGTGCCAGGCGCGATATTATGTGTTTGGTCGTCTGTCTGTGCCTCGATCTGTAGCTAATCTTGCATACTATTAGGCCGATCAGCCCATATGTTTGCTGTGCATGCTGAATATAGCCTAATGTTTGGTGTGTTCTAATATTTTTCACATCGGTCAACAACAACTATTTTATTTGAATTGACCAGCAAGTGTCTCCAGCAATGGCACTTTCCTTGCATATTCATTACTAGATATAAAAGAAATGTCCTGCACACAATTCAAGGCATAACTTCAGCCACCAGTTAAAACACAATGGTCAGTAAGCAGGACTACATTTAACAAGGGAAAATATGCATAAACCTATGGGTTCTCAACCTGACAGCTTTATTCAAACATATTTCAAACATAGAACATACATTTCTATCAAGCATTCAACAGATAAAACATAGAACTTATAATGTATCTTCTCAATGATTCTATGTTATAGCTATATGATCTTTCTCTAATGTATAGTGGAATAGCTTACTCTGCTCGTTGTGTTTCCCGTTAAAGTAACAGTTCATTCAAATGTGGTCCTTTGGAAATCACGTGGAGGCGGAGACAGCGCTGCGGGTGAAAACGGTTCTGACCGTTGTTTTATTGGAATATCCAACAGCTTAAATTATCTGGTTCACAGCATCAATTATTTTCTATCTCTAATCAGCTTTTCCCGGAGGGCTTCTTAGTGGCGTCTCTTATTCTCGAACTGGTGGGGTGGATTCTCCGTCTCTGCTTTTCCGTTCTCCCTGCGTGTCTCTCTGCGTCTCGGTGTCTCCGTGTCTCTGTGTCTCTGTGTCTCTGTCTCCTCCATCATTCAACCTGTAGGTTTTATAGAGAAGAGAGAACCCCCCCCCCGCCCTTGCGCCATCCAGTGCCGTCACCCCAGAGAGCCTGCTTTCCTATTGGCTAGAAGGTCTCCCCTCTCAGTGATTTGGGTCTTGCGAAACAGCGTTACAAGGTGACCTTACAGAGGGGATATGAACTAGTTTCCTTTTAGAATGATTTACCCAAGTGTCCCTGAATGCGACCCTCATATCGATTGAAATAATGGGCTGTTTGGACTGCTTAGCTAAAGTAAACAGAACTCTGGGGCTGGCCTTCAGGCCTGACTTAAAGTTAAATATTCGGCCCTCCATCCCACTTTGTTGTGGGGAAAGAGGTTTCATCCTGTGGTCTCAGTACATCTGTATGAAACAATCACCCTTCCTTTGAACTGTGGGGCTGTGTAGTCATAAAATCTCTTCTAAACCTTACACAAACACGTTTTTCTGCTGGTCTCAGCTTATTTGAAGGCTATCCACATTTGTCCTTCCCTGACCTGTATTCAGTGTTTCCCCTCCGTACATCTCAAGGTACCATTTAGACTGAGGCCAGTTAACAGCCTTCTTGTTGACTCAAATGTATGGTTAACCTAACAGGTGATTTGGCATGGCTGTGCGTCTCTATTTTTCTAAGAGAAAAGAACCTAGTTCTTTGCTATTTCATATATGTGCTTAATTTCTATTGTTTAATTTACAGGTTTTATTTAGATAAATATACGACAATCCACCCTTAGTGGGTTTCATAACCCACTATATAGCACCAATATGTTCTAAATTAAACATGTTAAACCATAATTATCATTTTTGCTAATATTTTCAAAAAATTCAAAAAATCCAAAATTTACACAAATCGAACTACCAAACCCATTTCCGTCTGTACAGTTACAAAATCATCATTCACTCTTTCCGTTGGCTTCTTCCCCAGTCACACACAATATCAGTTATTACTATGACTCTAGACTAAGAAAGCTGTTCCTGTTTTTACAAGGAAACACTCTTTCAATAACAGCTTTTTTGTTTAGACTATTTTATCCATGTTTACTTAGCTTCAATGTGTCTGTTTTGTGTAATTGACTCTGCAAGAAAAGATTAATACATCCTACCCAAAAGATTAACACTCTAAACATCGAGGGAGATTCAAACCAACAAACATAAATCATCTCTTCTCCTTGTAAAGACCACTGAGGCCTCAATTATTCTTCGCTTTCATCCCTGTCAGTTATCCCTGTTTAAACCTCCTGAGGTCTTTACGGCTACCTCGTTTTGACTGTTTTCTTCTTGTTGTATTTTGTGCTAACCACAGCCTCTTCTTTGTTGTATGCAGTTTTTGGTACTGCTCCGATTTTCCACAGAAGGAAACGATTTTCCCTCTGTCCTTTTCTGCATTTTGGATTGTTATTTACAAACACACAATGGATTGGAAGGTCTCATTTTCGCACAGATACATTTTTACTGTTCTGTATTTGACAACACTCTTTTTCCAAATTCGTTATCTATATATTCCACAGCTTCAATTGTTAATATTCAATCAAAACACCTTTGTCTCATTCATTTTTGTGCTGTACTATTTTACTAGATCAAATATCTCAAGTTCAACACAATCACCACTTCCACCCTTGAAAGTGGAATAACCATTTATTACACTATCAATACCTTGTTTCCAGACAGCCTCCTCGGTCCGGACAGCCAGCTCTAGACGAGGCCAACCACCAACAGAACCTATGTGCATGGTAACAAACCACAGTCCCTTTATACACACATCCCACACACTCCGCCAGCCTTCAACAAGCCGGTGCAGAGTCTCCCATAAGCCAATTATCAATTTCACATGTCTGCACCCTATTTGCAAACCATTTGGCCAATGGCGACCAAAATCTACAGAGCTTACCTATAAACAGAGAAACACGTTCGCCCAACACTTACCAAACCCAAAAAAGTGACACAACTCCCCAGAATCTACTCCTGGACTCTCAATGAGCGGAAAACTAAATCATGAACCAGCTCCCGTCCACCCTTAGTTCCCAGCCCATTATTTTAGACATTCCTACCAGTCCCGCTGTGTCACCACCACCTGCTATCCCTGACCGGCGAGAGATCCCTCCCAGCCAGTCAGTTCCTAAAAAAAATAGAGTGTCAAACAAAAACAAAGAAAATTGCAAACAAACATAAACAAAAATTCGTGAGTGCCTTCATGCAACACACCCATCAACAGAATTAAACTATCACCTAGAGGCATAAATACCCCCGCATAATCACTAAGAAATAAAAATTTAAAAAGAAATTAAGTAAAGAAATTAATTTTTTTTTTTTTTTTTTTTTTTAAGTCTCCTTGACCACCCTTGGATCAAGTATGTATAATCACTACTAAAATAGTCCTTTGTTATTAACTCTGTTTAATATTATGTCTAATATCAACTGTTTAATCCTTCTCTGACACCGTCTGGTTCAGAGTTCACATGACCACAAAAGCCATTGCGGTGACCATTTTTCTCTCTCTCTCCAATCTGTGCAGCCGGGCCAGGCTGCACAGGTGGGAGATACCAAAAATCGTCCACCATACCATTCTCCCTTACGTTTTCCTCACTGCCACAGCAAGAGTTGATCAGACACACTGTAGCAAAAAGGAAAACCCATGATTGGTCTATTAATTAACTGTTAGTACGATTGGCTCATGCATCTGTCAGTCATTTCATCTCTCCCTGTTAGTTGCACATCCATCTTAGTCGCTTCCACTCATGACCTAATGTACCAACGCTTCTATATATTTTTTATTCTATTCTTATTCCAATCAGTCCTTTTTCCCATTTTAACTTATTAATAACTCTATTTTCCCGAGCACTATTAGCTTTGCTTGTGCATTCCTGCTTCGTTCTTATTCAACCTATGGCCTTTGCAGACACACCCTCTTTACACCCCTTCTGAAAATGTCCCAACTTTCCACATGTCCAGCAACTCTGTTTTCTGATGGACGCTTGCTTTCTATTGGACTCTTGCTGAGCCCGCTACCCTTTGCCACATGATCGAGCGAGATGGCCGATTTCTCCACATATCCAGCACTCAGTCGATGCCAGCCATCCAAGCGGTCCCCCTCTTTGTCGTCCATTTCCTCCTTGGGGCTGCCAGTTCTGTTGTCTGGATGAGAGAGGGACATACCTGTTCTTCCCAGCCGCCGCACCTTGGGCCTTTTGTTGTTGGGAGGGGCCTGGAAACTCACCCCCCCTGCGGCTGTCATCATTCCCTCGCTGCTCCGCTCCCTGTTCAGGTAACAGGGCAAGTGACTTCTCTTGTTCACTGAGTCCTTGTTCTGCAGTACGAAACATGATTTCCAAAATTACATCACTCATGATCACAGTCTGTTTCGCCAGCTCTTGTTCTAGCACCTCCCTCTCACGTGTGACTTGGTCAACCGCCAGCTGCTTCTCCACCAGTTTTCTACGGACTGTCTCATGTCTTTCGGACGCTTCCGTGAATGCTCTCTGTCTTTCTGGAGAGAGGTACGTCATCCTCTCTACCTCCTCCACCCTGGCCCTCGCTGGCTGGCTCCTCGTCACCGGCCCACGCCTCTCATCCTGGCTTTGGTCTCGAGGGACGACTGGACATGGGAAACGGGTGGGCTGTAGAAACTGTTCATGTATAGTTCCATACCTGCTGTCGGTCTCTGTACCAGCCGTACGGCCAGAGTAGACTTCGTGGGACTGCTGTAACAACGCCGCTCTTCTCAGTCTCTTTCTCTGTCCCTTGGTTAAACTGCAGTCGCCTGCAATGGACACCCCAGTGTGGCTCGGTTCTGGTTGGAGTAAAACCGTTGTCTCTGGTTCTCTCTCCTGTAAGACCTCCTGTATTGGAATCAAAGTCATTATTTCCAGTCCCTCTGTTAAGAAATTCCAGCACATCCCACTCAATCAGATTAACTTCAGATATCAATCTTTCTACGGGAGTGTCTGCAAAGGTTGTCAGCCTATTGCTATTGTCGGCATTACTTCTTTTCATCGCTCTTCGTGCTCTCTTTTTCTGTTTTTTATTTTTGTTTCTCAATCTGTAACAGCCTCCTTTTTTATACTTAAATACAAGGTTTTGTAAAGGCCTGAATCTCCTTGGCCATGGCTTCTTCACTTCTATTGTGATATTTCCAGTCATTGACATAGACAGATTTTCTACTTTTGCTATTGTTTTTGCTTCTAAACCTTCAGTTGTTTCTATCAATGTTCCACTAAGGTGAACTTCCTGTGTACCCGACATTCTCACCACTTCCAAACACACCTGCAATCACCGTTTGGAAGAACAAGTTTCTCTGTGTCCAAACCTATTTTTCGCTACTTGAGTTAAAATTCACCCACACTATCAGATTTATACCGGTGCAGACAGGGATTGACAATTTTCTTATCATTCATACTATACCAAGGCTCATATAGCCATTTCCCCAATTGGTATTGAAATCGCCAGAGCCCTAGTCCTCGCCGAGCCTGTGCAAAAAGAAAGCAAAAACATAACACTTAATACAGTGGCATTTCCCTTGTCATTTCCTCAATATTTATGCATTGGAAATGTCGGGCATTCCTATACTAATTCTTCTAGAGAGATTCGGTGTGATCTACTTGAATATAACGATACGGCTTTACTTGTTTTTGTCCGTTTGTCCAACCGGAAACTGGAGGTTCCAATCCTTTGTGTGTTCCTTTCACCTTTGGTTCTCTGGGGAACATAATCATTAAGTTCCACACAACCTATCAATTCTAACAAATGGTAAACTTGGTTAGCCATCTGTTCCAATTTCTTTTTGCCTTGTTGAAATTGTCATAATTTATACTTTAAATGACTGCTCCGCGTATTAACTTATGTATAAATGTAATATTAACTTCCCTACTTGCTTTCTACTATGAAAATCAAAAACTATACTTCTTCCTACATTTCTCACCACATTTACATCTCACGCCTTCATCACATTCTTCATACAACACCATTCTACATTATTTTCCCACACATACCCCCTCACACCACCAAAAAAAACCTTTTGGTGGCGTCACTGCTTCCAACCACTATCACGGGAAAAATTCATCTTTAGCAACTTAGGTTACTAAACCCCTGACCGTTACATAGCCCAGTTGTCCACGTTATCAAATTCATGAACCCCAGTACTATACCCACCGCAACATTTCCCATGATCCCTGAATCCACAGGGACCCGTCATTCCACAGCCCAAAGCATCTTCCCTCAGTTTCGAACCTGAACGAAAACACCCCAAGCCCCCTTCCAAGGAATATCACAACCCGTCCAACCATCACCTGTACCGGCACCTATTTCACATACATAACAGCCACATAGTTTAAAACAACCACCCAACCAATAACACACAACAAGACGCAAAGCCAACCCCGCCTCCAAGGACCCCAACCGAAGGGGGAAACTAGGGGACTGGCACCTTCCCTAAAATGAAAAACAAAAAACACGCCACAACCGTCTCTAACCAAAACCAACCTAATGTAAAACCCATCTCCCTTATAACAAATGCTCCAACTCCTTGCCCCCAGCCCAAACACACACGCCACACTCAAGAGGGCCAGTCTGGGGGTTGGAGGGACCCCAACTAGAAACGGTCCGTAACGTACCCACAATCCATTTGAAGGCAAGGCATCGAGGGGGGGCGCACGTGGAGAAATGAAGGGAGGGAGAGAAGGAGAGACACAGGGGGGGAGAGACATACATACGGAAGAGGAGTTCCCAAACGACCATGAATATTACCCTATCCTTCCGTAAAGTAAACACTATTTTAAATACAACCACTGCCCCAAGCCCACCATAAGGGCAACCTAACTCGAATACTCTAACTAACTGCATGCCATGTATGTCCTGATGAACCGAAAATGGGGGACCCTGATGTAAACAAGACGAAAGTCTTTCTCTGGTCTGCATCCCCTTAACAATCGTGTGCATTGAGCCGTACTGTATTGCACCCATTCTGATAAAGTTTTCAATCAACCAATCAATCAACAGAGTCCATCTGGGAGAGAGGGATAGACAGAGGGAAGGGGAGATACCGGGAGGGAGGGAGGGAGAGAGAGCGGGAGGAAGACAGGGAGGGAGAGAGGGAGGACAGATGAAGGGAGGGGGGGGCACAGACAGATGAAGGGAGGGGGGGAGCTATGACGGGAGGGGGGGGCACAGAGAGGGAAGGAGGGGGGGATGCTATGAAGGGAGATTTATTTATTTTCTTTCTATTTCCAGAATTAACCAGCAGACTTCACCGTATAGCCTGGTCCAGTTAACCCACAGCTTAATACAACTAATGGTCTTTGCATGGAGTTCCTAAAAGCCACCACTATACCCCAAGGGACGGAGGGAGGGAGAAGGGAATGGGGGAGGGAGGGATGCAGGGAGAGAGAGGGGGAGAGAGGGAAAGAAAAAGAGAGACGGCGAGACGAAGGGAGGAGGGGGGGACGGGGGAGGGAGAAGGCAGGCCGAAACCCCACCTGTTCAAAAAGGCCTTCGACTGTCAGCCTCCTACTTTAACTTTATCGCCCTCGTTTCCTAAATCCTCCGTTTATTCTATGTTTCTAATTAACCATGTTCTATTTCTTCCCTATAACTGTTTTAAACCTGTAGCGTAGCACTCTGGGATCCCATCGAACAAAAAGCACATCACAAATCCAATCCATTATTATCACTATCATGTGTGGCTGCCGTCCTGGCGGTCATCTGTGCTCTACTGAGTGCACCCTTCTAGCCCAGCGAGAGCGCTGACGCTCCGTATTTGAGCAGGGTTGTCTGCCAACACAAGTTGGAACCCTGGAGGAAGCGATATAAGGAAACAAATCGCCAATAACTGTGAAGTTATCTTCGAACCCGTATCAGGAAATAAGCCTCCACACACCTGGTTAAATTAAATGCGAAACAAGACCTCATGTGCGTCTCATGTTACAAACTTGTCCTCGTGAGCAGAGCGCATCACAACAACATCTAAAGGTGCATTGTTTGCAAACATTAGAACGGACACGTGACTCATACGCACACAGGAACGGGAGAGAGGGAGGGAGGGAGGGAGGGAGGGAGAGTACTATATCTGCATGGGGGGGCACACACTATGGTATAGAGGGAGATGATATCTCATCCCTACAGTGGGGCGGGGGGGGGGGGCACACACCATAGAAGCTATGAAGGGAGAGACTACAAAAGAAAGGAAGTATTCCAGGGAAGGAGCTGTACCATAGGGAGCTCACACCATATAATAAACGGAAGGATGGAATGGAACGTGGTACCCACTATGATAGTGCAGGATGGATGGAAGGGGGGAGGGGAAGGGGGCACACACTATGATAATGCAGGATGGCACCCATTCTAATAGCGCAGGATGGCACCCATTATAATAGTGCAGGATGGCACCCATTATAATAGTGCAGGATGGCACCCATTATAATAGTGCAGGATGGCACCCATTATAATAGTGCAGGATGGCACCCATTATAATAGTGCAGGAGGGGGCACACCCTATAGGGAAGGCTACAGTGGGGAGGGGGGGGGCCTGATGAAACTTTTAGTATCCTCTCATATACTGTACCATTTTAGCCATAAAAGGGGAAAAAAGGAGGGAGGGAGTGGAAAAGGGAGGGAGGGATGGAGGAAGAAAAGGAGGTGAGGGAGGGAGAGAGAGAGAGGAGAGGAGAGGGAGGGAGGGAGGGATGGAGGAAGGGAGGGGGGCAACCTAGGGAGAGAGGGCGAAGCAACAGCAGAGGTGTATCCATTTCAAAGACAACACCGCCCCCTGCTGTCTCTATTCGACAAGTGCGTCATCACGCAGCCACTTTTCCCATGACGTCAGCCGACGTGCTCACACAACATGAACCCCAATTCCCAGAATTCCCTGTACCGAATCGTAGTCCACCATTAAGGATGGCTTCCCGCGAGACGTCGCCACAGGCTTACGTCACGTTTACACACACAAGGTCCCGCTGCCAGCCAAAATAGCATCACGCGATATTCCCCGAGACTCCCAGCATGCAACATTGTTAGCACAGGTAGCTTTAGCATGTTAGCATAGTTAGCTTAGCATTATTAGCATAGTTAGCCTAGCATTTTTAGCATAGTTAGCTGTCCACTGCCAACACCATTAGCTTAATACCGTTTAGCTTAGCTCAATGTTGCTATCGCTCGATCAGCCTAGCACGGCTAGTTAGCTTAGCCTAGCCCCTTACAATAGCGTTTCCTATACGGCCCACTATCCTGTTGATTTGAGCAGCACAACACATCGCGACGTTTTGCACAACCCAGTCATACTTTATAACATAATTTTAAATTTATTAAGCATTCGTTCATAAACCTTACAGTATCATTTTCTCGTTTGTACGCCCGTCCGGCCCCGGCCGGCTCCGTATTTTAAATATAACGCTCCCGATCTAGCCCCGTATTACAAATCTAACGCACCCCAAGCTCCGACGCTCCCTATGACGTCACCAGCTCTAAAATCCCCGTTTTCTTTGATCTTTACTACATTACTTTTAAACTTCTACAGCCCCGATTTGAAAAATTTCAACGCACATTACACATCTCCTAGGTTCCATCTCACATGTCATTCATTCAATTCACTCGAAAACGCAACACAGCGTCCACACGCTAGTCCCGTCGCGCCAGCTAATGCTGGCAGGACAGGGGTGTGGTTTCTCCGTTGCAGCCTTGGCCACCAGCTGGTTCATAATAATACAAAAAATACCGGCATCCACTCCATAACCTCTAGCAGACTCATTCACACACATCCTCTCTCATCCACACAGTTACACTCATACTTCCATTCAGCAACATAATCATTCTTAGCACTGGTCAACCTTGCACATCATGTAGCATCATTTGGTAGCCTTTTTCAGCCACCATGGATGAAGCTATAAGTTCCGTCATTTCAACACAACAGTCGTACTAAACATTAGTAACCCCCAGCATTCCCCGTTAGCTTGCAACGTAGCTTAGCATGTATTAGCCCTGCTTTGTATAGCAGTAGCTTCCCGGGTATAAAACGGCTTTATTCCGTATTGGTTGTAATATAGTAATCCGCGACGTTTAGCGTTATGATGACGTACGTTTGATTATAGCCATGATACCATACATGTGTCATCCTATTTCATCTAAACAACATATATACATTGTTACATACTAAAGTCCTTATATAATGCCTCATCGCTTCTAAGTGCAGTTTTTTAGTTCGAACATAAGCGCAGATCTTTATAACCCCCCAGTGCACAAGTGCTAATTTTTCCGAGGTTTAAGAGGACTACCTTACGCGCTCCAGAGCTCTTGTTCCGTAAGAACTAAACGGATTCGTACGACGTCGATTTGTCTTTAGCAACGTACAAACCAGACGTCTCCAGTTATTGTCATTGCATTTGAACCTACGATTCTAAACAAGAGTATCTGTCGCCTAACCTGGCGCAATCCTCTAGCCCCTCAGCAGTGCGCGACCTGAACTATTTTATTGTCCAACCCGATCGCGCCAATCCCCTTCATTTCATTAGTGCCGATACGGCTGTGCGCTCAATCGTTTTAATTCGATCGCGCCAATGCAACCATTCTCTACCCCTGTTCGAAATCTGCCCAAACAAACCCCGACAATACAGACACATCTTCAACTCACCGTTTGGCCTCTGCTGGTTGTTGTTGCTCGAGGATGGTGTAGTCAGGCGTCGCTGCTCTGCTCTGAGAGTTTTTGAAGTTCTGTTGTCCTTGTCCTGGGTCCCGTTCGGATGTACAGACCGGTAGTCACGGCGCCAGATTAATGTATCTTCTCAATGATTCTATGTTATAGCTATATGATCTTTCTCTAATGTATAGTGGAATAGCTTACTCTGCTCGTTGTGTTTCCCGTTAAAGTAACAGTTCATTCAAATGTGGTCCTTTGGAAATCACGTGGAGGCGGAGACAGCGCTGCGGGTGAAAACGGTTCTGACCGTTGTTTTATTGGAATATCCAACAGCTTAAATTATCTGGTTCACAGCATCAATTATTTTCTATCTCTAATCAGCTTTTCCCGGAGGGCTTCTTAGTGGCGTCTCTTATTCTCGAACTGGTGGGGTGGATTCTCCGTCTCTGCTTTTCCGTTCTCCCTGCGTGTCTCTCTGCGTCTCGGTGTCTCCGTGTCTCTGTGTCTCTGTGTCTCTGTCTCCTCCATCATTCAACCTGTAGGTTTTATAGAGAAGAGAGAACCCCCCCCCCGCCCTTGCGCCATCCAGTGCCGTCACCCCAGAGAGCCTGCTTTCCTATTGGCTAGAAGGTCTCCCCTCTCAGTGATTTGGGTCTTGCGAAACAGCGTTACAAGGTGACCTTACAGAGGGGATATGAACTAGTTTCCTTTTAGAATGATTTACCCAAGTGTCCCTGAATGCGACCCTCATATCGATTGAAATAATGGGCTGTTTGGACTGCTTAGCTAAAGTAAACAGAACTCTGGGGCTGGCCTTCAGGCCTGACTTAAAGTTAAATATTCGGCCCTCCATCCCACTTTGTTGTGGGGAAAGAGGTTTCATCCTGTGGTCTCAGTACATCTGTATGAAACGATCACCCTTCCTTTGAACTGTGGGGCTGTGTAGTCATAAAATCTCTTCTAAACCTTACACAAACACGTTTTTCTGCTGGTCTCAGCTTATTTGAAGGCTATCCACATTTGTCCTTCCCTGACCTGTATTCAGTGTTTCCCCTCCGTACATCTCAAGGTACCATTTAGACTGAGGCCAGTTAACAGCCTTCTTGTTGACTCAAATGTATGGTTAACCTAACAGGTGATTTGGCATGGCTGTGCGTCTCTATTTTTCTAAGAGAAAAGAACCTAGTTCTTTGCTATTTCATATATGTGCTTAATTTCTATTGTTTAATTTACAGGTTTTATTTAGATAAATATACGACAATTACCTTTCTATCAAGCATTCAACAGTTCAAACATATACCTTACCTTTCTATCAAGCATTTATGTCATTAATCAGCATTAGAAAACCTAATATAAGCCATAGCCCTACCAGAATAGAATGTATGTCCGCATTATAATAGGAGGATTCCATATATATATATATATTTTTTTTTTTATCCTCTCTTTCTCAGATTTTTTCTCTGTTTTCTCCCCGGCCCAATTTAGTCGTTGTGCCAATTCCCCCCCTCCCCTACCTGGTTGTTGTGCGCATGTTCTCCTACTGGTCGGTACAAGGGAATCCTGAAGTCATCCGCACGCTTTCTCCGACACGCGCGGCGACAGCCAGTGACTCTTTTTTCACCTGCCAGCGAGGACTCTCATTGGTGAAGTGTAACGCGTGGGAGGTCACGCTGCCTTCATCAAGTCCTGCCTCCGCTGAGCAAGTGCCCAGACCTGACCTGTAGGCGTCGCTGTCCACAACGCCAGATTCCCACCCATGACTTGCCCTCCCCCTAACCCAGCCAAACGGGTTAGTATAGCGATCAGCCCAAGCCTTTCAATCACAGTCGAGAATGCAGCTGTGACTGCGTCCCCGACCGCCAAGAACCTTGGTGTTGTCCTCGACGACCAGTTGAACTTCTCTGCTCACATCGCAGCGACGACCAGAACCTGCCGATTCCTCCTGAGCAACGTCAGAAGGATCCGCCCCTTCCTGACAAAAGAAGCCACCCAACTCCTCGTCCAATCAACAGTCATCTCCCGCCTCGACTACTGCAATGCACTGCTCGCTGGCCTCCCGGCCACTGCCACTAAGCCTCTTCAACTCATTCAGAACGCAGCGGCCCGCCTGATCTCAAACCTACCGAAGTCGGCCCATGTCACCCCACTTCTTAGGGACCTGCACTGGCTCCCCATTGCTGCACGAATCCGCTTCAAGGCCCTCGACCTAGCATACCGTGCGGCAAAGGGAACCGCTCCCGCCTACCTCCGGTCAATGGTCTCTAACTACACACCCTCAAGACCCCTACGCTCTGCATCTTCTGGCCGCCTCAGACCTACTCCTATCCAAGCTCCGGGAGGGTCATCAAAGAGAAGTCGCCTATTCTCAGTCCTTGCCCCACAATGGTGGAATGAACTACCCACCCCAGTTAGGACAGCCGAATCACGTCCAATCTTTCGCCGTCGACTAAAGACGCACTTCTTCAACCATTATCTGAATAAAATAAAATAAAAACAATAAAAATAAAAAAATCTAACCCTAACTAACCGTACTGTCATGCACTTGTCCTAATAAACTAACCTACACTGTAGCACTAACACTTTGATGAACATTGTTGCTCAGCTGATAGAGTTGTGCCCTTCCTGATGGCTTGTCGTACAGAACTTGTAAGTCGCTTTGGATAAAAGCGTCAGCTAAATGACTAAATGTAAATGTAATGTAAATGTAAGCAATGCTGACTCCGGGAGTCGAGACCGCAGCCTCTTGCATTGGTGACGATGATTCTTCATATTGAATTTTCACCAATAGATATGGTGACTAAGCACTCTACTACTGAGTTCCTCTGCCTAGTTTATAGACTGTACCAGCTTGAATGCAAATTGCGTGCGTTTTTGTAGTGTATGTGGACAGAAATCTTTCAAATGGGTGTGTATTTAATATTACATATTTATTTTCTTTATGTATCAGTTTTTTTGTTCACCAGTGACAGTAGATGGATGAGTTCATGAGCCACTTTCATCCGTCTCCAACTATATATAATTAAGAGCAGGGAAGAAGGAGAAAATGGAGGGAGAGGGAGATGTTTCACTGTCTGCAGTGCCTTGTGGATGAGAGAAACCTAGAGATTAGCAATGTTTCAGTCATTGACGTTTTGAGAAATCGTAACGTGATGTAGGCTACTGACTTCTGGTTTGAGAAACCGTGAAAAAAATACACAACGTGTAAACTTCTGGTTGGACAGACAGAGATAAACACAACCTTCAGACCCGTCATAATCAATAATTTTTTGGGGGGAAAACAACCTTTGTGGATGTTTTTTTCTTTTTATGATTTGTCAAAATAAAAACGTTATATATAGCACCTCTAGTGGACGTGTATGGTGGAGGGCAAGATATTGGGTGAATTTGATCTACTAAATTAGTTTTATTTAACATAAATTGTTTTTTTCAGTGGTGTGTGTGTGTGTGTGTGTGTGTGTGTGTGTGTGTGTGTGTGTGTGTGTGTGTGTGTGTGTGTGTGTGTGTGTGTGTGTGTGTGTGTGTGTGTGTGTGTGTGTGTGTGTGTGTGTGTGTGTGTGGGAGGGAGAGAGAGAGAGAGAGAGAGAGAGAGAGAGAGAGAGAGAGAGAGAGAGAGAGAGAGAGAGAGAGAGAGAGAGAGAGCATAGGAGCACTACTCATCTTAGACTAGGTGAATATCACATATTTTGGTCTCCATGGCTACCTAGTAAAGTGGAATAGAGAACTCTCAGTACTCTGTGAAGGTGCTAATGATGAGAAGAGGTCTACAACACCTTGTGAGAGAGAGAGAGAGAGAGAGAGAGAGAGAGAGAGAGAGAGAGAGAGAGAGAGAGAGAGAGAGAGAGAGAGAGAGAGAGAGAGAGAGAGAGAGAGAGAGAGAGAGGGAGAGAGAGAGAGGGAGAGATGGGGGGTGAGAAACCCACACCACTATATAATAATAATAATGCAGGACCTGTTGCAGAGGTCTTTATTCGGCATGCAACGACACTCAATGTTTTAGCGGTACACACAGTGGTTCGTTTTTTTAGCACACACACCGGAACACACACGCATGCATTATTGTCTCTTTAGAATCGCCGATGCGATTCGTCTCTGCGATTAACCCATCCCGTCGTCCTTCCCCCCCAAGGGCAGCCGGGAGCAGACAGGCGTCAACGTGAGCCGCACCAGGGGACCAATCCAAGTGCTCCTGTCCGTCTTCGTCATGGACGCCACAGCGTTAGCGATCTGTTGTTGTGCATGTTTTTCCATTGGGTTTATCTTATCGGGGGGGAAACCCTTGCGAGCACGGGGAGAACATGCAAACTCCACACAGAAAGGCCTGGGAGATACCCCACCTGGGTACCTGGCATCATGGAAACCTGGTTCCCAAGCGGGAATCGAACCCTGGACCTTCTTGCTGTGAGGCGACAGTGTTAACCACTACACCACCGTGCCGCCACATTCAACATGTAAAGTTCTTAATTAGGCACTGCATCATTTGTTAATTGCAAGAGCAGGGGGGCTGAGGAATCTGCTGAGACCCTCAGTCTGCCTGACTAGGTCTGCAAGGAGGGAGGAAAGGAAAGAAGGAAGGAAGGGAGGAACAATGAATTGAAACACTATAAATTGAAAATGGGGGACCCTGATGTAAACAAGACAAACGTCTTTCTCTGGTCTGCATCCCCTTAACAATTGTGTGTATTGAGCCGTTCTGTATTGTACCCATTCTGCAATCTGTTAAATAAAGTTGTCATTCATTCATTCATTCATTCATTCATTCATTCATTCATTCATTCATTCATTCATTCATTCATTCATTCATTCATTCATTCATTCATTCATTCATTCAATCACAAACGAACTAACAAACAAGCAAAGAAACAAAGAAAGACACAAGGAAATAAAGAAAGAGGTATGATGGGCTTCATACATCCTCTCCTATCCTCTTCTCTCCTATCCTCTCCTCTCTTATTCTCTCCTCTCTTATCCTCTCTTCTCCTCTCTTCTCCTCTCCTCTCTTCTCCTCTCCTCTCCTTTCCTCTCTCACTCTCTCTTGCCGGCTTGAGAGAGATATGACATTACTCTGCCTGGGATGAGCATTGCAACATGAGAGTTAGCCTGAAAGCAGACTGTGTTTGACTGATGACACAGAAAGACAAATAGAGAAACAACAAGAGGAAGAGGAGACGGATTCAAAACATGCCAAGCTTTATTGAGACGGATCAATGTGACAAATATTCAGTGTGACATTCAGGCCCCTGCAGCACACACCCACACACGTGTGGGCACACGCACACACACACCCACACACACATCTGCCCAGTAATGACCTCAATGCTCTTCCTGAATAGACAATTCTCAGAATCACGTTTACCTCAAGCAACCTGATGTGATGCATATGATGTATATGATGAGGGGCCATGACAGGCAAAACCTGGACCGGAGTCATAATCATCATATGCAACCTCTGCCACCTGACTGCTGTAGAAATATGAGGAAGAGAAGTAGCTATAAACAGAGCCTGTAGAATTACTGACACCAACCACAGGGTCCCACTAACTAGGTCACTCAGGACCTTTGGGTCTGTGAGTGAGCGCTACACTTAAAAAGAAAAAAAAGAAAAAAGACATCCTGACTTCTCTCTATTAAGGTGGAATAGAGGAGTTTTGGATCTATTAAGTCCACCTTAATGTCCGCCAGGGGAATGCTCATTATACCTGCCGCCCAGATTTATATTTCTTTTCCTTTTTTTTTTTTGCATTTTCCATTTCCCCAGGTAAACACTTATTTTCACCTCGAGCTGGTCTTTTGTGCTGTGTGTGCATCAGTAAAATGAGGTCAAGATATCTCTATTGATCCGTTTCCTAGGTGCACTTCTGCTCTCTAACATTCATTATGTTGTTTCAGTCACTCCAGCTGAAGTGACCTGTATCGATGAAGAATGTACTGGAAGTCATCAATCGATCAAGCAAGTAAGCAATCAGAATTACAGGCTCATGAAATATGATCACAAAAAATAGGTAACATAAAAGAAGCAAGAGTTGGATTACAAAACGAGGTATCCACCTAATCCACCACTTGAATAATGGTCCACATGCTATAATAATAATAATTGTTGTTGTCAAGAACAAAGCATTTTTTTTTTGTCTTTTTTGTCTTTTTCCCCCTCCATTTTCCTCTGATTTTCTCCCATCCCAATGTTAGTCGTATGCCAATTCCCAGTCCCTTCCTGGTCGCTGCGCACTTACCCCCCACAGTCAGATCATCTGGGAGAGTGGAGGCTACCACGTGCTTCCTCCGACACACGTCCAGCCAATCACCGCTTCTTTTCACCTAGCAGCGCGGATTCTCATTGAGAGGGCGTAGCGTGTGGGAGGACCACACTATCCCCCTCAAGTCCAATCCGCGCTTAGCAGGCGCCCCGACCGAACTGTAGGAGTCGCTGTTTACAACGACCCGGACCCACCCCGCCAGCTTCTCCCACCCTCTAATACAGCCAATTGTATTAGTGCAGACGGCCAGCCAAGCTGGTGACAACCCCGGAGCTGTGAGCTGGATTCGAACAGGCGAATCCAGCTCACAGCTCCGGGGCTGGTGACGAACGCAATCTCCGCTCGGCCACCTAACCGCCCAGAACAAAGCATTCTTAACACTTCACGTATATATACGTTATTGGGCGCCAGCGGTTAACATATTCTGTGCCACGCCTCTTCCGGGCGACAGCTATGCGATGCCACCCATTAAACTAATGGAGTCTGTCATCTTGTTTGTAGAGCTATAACTATATTCTATTATAGCTATGGATACAATACTATAGGCATTTGACACTGAGTTTCTTCCGGTCAAGATGCAAAAGAGAAATAATTTACATTCCCATTTTATACCCGTGGTGAACATGAGTGTTATTTGGGAATGATCCGGGCCAATTCCTGAGAGGCTGGTTATAAGCCGCAACATGTATTATACTAAATGCATTGGCGTTTTGTCCCTACACACGCCACAATAAAAAAATCAAATGCATAGGATAGGTATTATGTTCCATCATGAATGCATGAAAGGGTGGGGGGGGGGGGGGGGGGGGTCGTTTTTCGATGCTTTGATCGTCACCAACATTATGGACTAGCGTTACACACATACGCTCGGATCGCAATGAAAACATTCTTACACACATACGCTCGGATCGCAATGAAAACATTCTTGGATCAATGCCAGATTGATACCATATAGCCCTTACCTTGACTAGGATGTACCCCGAAAATAATATTCCAATTATCTGATCGCCATTCCAAGTATTGATGTACATCGTTTCGCCAACATAATCCACCACAGAACACGGATCGGGAGTAATTGTTTCTCCTCAATCCGAGCATTATAACCACTACACTTGTCCGACAAAGAAAAGTCTGCCCGGACCTATATAATCGACGCACAGCCCAAGACACAGCGTTTCAAATGGTGCTCGATACAGCCGCCTGGTAGGATGTGGCCGGTACTGCACCTTCGGAGTCCCATTATGCCATTTCCATGCAAAATACAGCTCCCTGACATTGAATAGGGTATTAAAATCGAGAGAAAAAAAAGGAAAAACTGAACGGCTTGGCACAGAACGACTGGGGCCCAGAAATGAGAATCTTAGTTTATGGCACTGAAAGTGTGGCAAAAAATGTATATATACGTTATTTGATCGTTTTCCCTTTTTTCGATTTTAATATCCTATTCAATGTCAGGGACCTGTATGTTGCCATTAAAAGGCATACTGGGACTCCGAAGGTGCAGTACTGGCCAGATCCTGCTAGTAGGCAGTATCGAGAGTGCAGTAAACCCTGTTCCAGACTGGGTGCTACCTTTAAACTGCTCCGGGCGCTCTTTTCTAGTAATGGGAAACCTAGAGCTTCACTCGATCGCATTGAATCGTTTTCGGGACCCCCGATCCATATGTTGTGGTGGGTTATGTCATGGACCAGATGGGCTTAGTATGGACCAGATGGCGATCAAATGGAATATTGGAATATTCTTTTTGGAATACCACTGACCACAGGTAAGGACAATCTGACGTCAATTTCAGCTTGATCGTGCATGGTTTTCATACCCATCCCCCTGATCGGCGTGTGTTGTGGTAATAACAAATGCTGTTATTGGCAATCAATTAATCAGAAACGACCCCCCCCCCCCCCCCCTTTCACGCATTCATGATGAAACATAATACCTGTAGAGCCTTTACCTATAAGCCTACTGTGAGGGGCATGTGGGCTGGCTTGAGTTAGACGTGTGCTTGAAGAATTCAATGTCCAGAGTGCTCGTATCATTATCGATATGCCAATCCTTTTATTGACCATTATCAACCAAAAAATATATACAAAACTCTTTTTACTAATAACACTGAACACCGACCTATACGGCACATCAACACGAACACGGTCAAAAACTGTTTGGCTATTCCCCTTGCACACCTGCGGCTCGTCACCCACTGATCAGTATAAATGGGTAACCAACCCCTGTGGTGGTTGCCATGGTGACTGAAAATGCCACACCTCTGCACTGTGAGTACAAATAAAATGAAATAAACAGAAAGGCTTTTAGGCTCCAACACGCCGGCCCCTAATTGAGAATGGCAGGAGGCCAGGAACAATTAAAAATTATATTTACGTAATGGAGCCAATATATTCATAAAAAAGAACTCAAAAAACAATTATTTGAATTAGAAGCTTTAAATTGCAGCTTCTTGAAGCAAGCAAAGTTTAGTTACTGGTCTATCCAGTGTGCTCGTTTTTGTCTTCACTCGTGCAGAACGCACCAGTCCTTTCCTGTCGGGATAGGTCTCCAGGACTCTTCCAAGTAACCAGGAACCACGTGGAGCTGTAGCGTCTGCGATCAATACAATGTCTCCAGGGACAAGACTTCGTCTCTCCTTACTCCACCTCTGCCGCTCCTGTAGCAAAGGTAAGTATTCTCTCAGCCAGCGTTTCCAAAAAAGGTCTGAGATGTATTGGACTTGTCTCCATCTCCTTTTGAGGTAGAGGTCGGACTTCTCAAACAATCCAGGTGGCAAGATTGGCATTCTTTTCATTGTGAGAATGTGATTGGGAGTGAGAGCTTCCAGATCGTTGGGATCTCCAGACAACTTTGTTATGGGGCGGTCATTAAGAATGGCTTCGACTTCACATAGCACTGTATGAAATCCTTCGTCATTCAAGGTTTGCTGGTGTTGTTAGTATTCGTCGAATCATCCGTATGATGCGCTCCCATGCACCTCCATGATGAGAGGCTGTTGGTTGGTTGAACTCCACTGAATTCCTTCCTCCAGAAAAGCTGATTGTATTTTGCTGTGGTTTAAAGCAGCGAGAGCTTCCCTCAACTCTCTTTTAGCACCAACAAAATTGGTTCCAAAATTGGTTCAATCTTAAATGAGAGATGGGTCCTCTTCTACAAACAAACCTGCGTAGAGCATTTATACAGGAGTCCGTATCCAATGAATAAGCAACTTCCAAATGGACTGCTCTACATGCCATACAGGTGAAAATGACTCCATAGCGCTTTTCAAAGGAACGTCCCATCTTGACCTCAATCGGGCCGAAATAGTTAGTAATTAGTACACTGCATAGTTGTGTATTGTATATTATATGGTAACTCAGAACATTGTACATATGTCTATACCGAACAACTGTGACCTCATTTCTTCTTCTAAATTCATGCTATATTATGTTATTATGTTATTTGATACTATCTTGTCTAGCACAGTCTCTGGAGCGTAACAGTAAGAAGCATTTTGTATGAAAGTATTCTGTACTTCTGTATGACAACTATTAAAGAACTTGAACTTGAACTTGAACTTGAAATAATCAACTCCAACATTGGTAAATGGAGGAAGATCAGCAACGAATCGCTCTAGAGGCAAGTCTGACATCTTCTGCTCACCCAACTTTCCTCTATGGCGTTTGCAGAAGACACAGTCAGACAGGACCTTTCTTGTTGCTGCATTGGCACTAGTGATCCAATATTTTCGGCACAATCTGGAGAGAACATGGTTTCTCCCACCATGACCCATCTGTTCGTGGATGTGCTTTAGTATGAGAGTCAATACATGGAGGTCTTTCGAGAGGATAACAGGATGTTTAGATTCCTCAGACATTGCTGCCCTACTCAACCTCCCTCCAACTCTAAGCAAGCCATCCTCCAGAATGGGGTCCAGTTTATAGATGGGACTGTCTTTCTTTACTTCACCCTTTCCAGATGTCAACACAGCAAGTTCATCAGGGAACCTTTGCTGTTGAGTGAAGCGAATGATGGCAGACTCAGCTGTAGAAAGATCATCTGGTGTTAAGTTCTGGTTTCCCAATGCAGCTCTACTTTGTTGCATTTCCTGTTCCACTTTGTCTGCATCTTCATGACTCAGTTGGTTTCTTTTATGACTCATCTCCAATAGAGTCTTTCGTAATTTCAGGATCCAAGCAACTGACCTTTTCAACCTTTTCCAGTCAGAAAAGTAGGTGATCAGTTGGTGTGTGGCACTTGGTGCATCGACACTTACTGCGTTGATGGTGAGATCCTTTTTGACCTCAGGGTCATCAGCAGCAATGTTGTACTCCAAGATACTATCTGGCCACTCTTCCTCTGGTTTCCAAAGAAACTCAGGGCCTTCAATCCACCTTCTGTTGGTCAGCAAATCATCCACCGTAACTCCCCTTGAGGCTTTGTCAGCAGGGTTCTGAGTGGTATGAATGTACCTCCACTGCGTGACTTCAGATGTTCTTCGGATGGTAGAAATCCTATTTGCCACAAAGGTGTGAAATCTCTTGTCTTCATTTCTGATGTACTTTAAAACTGAAGTACTGTCAGTCCAGAAACAAGATTTCTCTAGGCAAAGCTGAATTTCGGCTCTGAGCATGGTGTCCACACGAACAGCAAGAACAGCTGCATTGAGTTCCAAGCGTGGAATGGTGACTTGCTTTAGTGGGAAAACTCTGGCTTTACCTAGCAGGAAAGAGACATGATACCTGTTGCTGTTGTTCCATATATTCAGATAGGTCACAGTGCCATATCCACTTTCGCTGGCATCAGAGAAGTGATGTAACTGACCACAAATGGTTTCTCAAAAATCTGCCGGCTTGAGGCATCTTTCAACTTTGAATGCCATCACTCTTTCCAGGTCTCTCAACCACTTCGTCCACTGCTGTTGGAGAATTGGGTGAATTTGATCATCCCATCCATAGTTCCTCCTACACATATCTTGCAGTATGAGCTTGGCTGGAAGTGTGAGTGGGGCAAGAAATCCTAAAGGATCATAGATTGAGCTGACCATCAATAGAATCCCACGTCGAGTATGAGGCTGTTCTTTGAGTGCCAACTTGAACTTAAAAGTGTCTGTATCAACACACCAATGAAGTCCAAGGGCCCTCTCCACTGGCAGTTGGTCTCTGTCGAGATCCAAGTCAAGCAAATTCTTGGATCGGTCTTCCTCTGAAATGGATAGCAGCACTCCACGGTTATTGCTAATCCATTTTGTCAAAGGGAAGCCTCCTTTTTGACAAACATCTGTCAAATCCTTGACCATTTTAACAGCCTCCTCTTCTGATGGCAAGCTCTTAAGACAGTCATCCATGTAGAAGTTTCTGTTGACCGTGTCAAGTACCTCAGCAGGGAAACTGTTGTGGTTATCTTCTGCTGTCTTTCGGAGGGCATGACAAGCACAGCTAGGAGAAGACACTGCCCCAAAGAGATGCACAGTCATCCTATATTCTACCAGTTCTTGGGATACGTTGCCGTCAGGCCACCACAAGAACCGAAGAAAATCTCTTTCTTTCTGTGCCACATTGACTTGATGGAACATTGCTTTAACATCAGTCATTAAGGCTACAGGTTATTGCCGGAAACGTGTGAGGACTCCTAACAAAGTGCTGGTGAGGTAAGGGCCTTGTAGAAGCTCCTTATTGAGAGATTTTCCTCTATACTCTGCTCCACAGTCAAATACGACACGCAGATTGCCCTTCCTGGGATGGTACACTCCATGGTGTGGAATGTACCATACTTTTCCATTACACCGTTCCACTTGATGTTCAGGAACACGTTCAGCATATCCTTTACTGATAACGTCCTCGAGAAAGTTGGTGTATTCTCGGTGGAACTTCTCATCTCTCCCAAACTTCCTTTTCAGTCCAAGGATGCGTTGCCTAGCAACAAACTGATTGTTTGGCAGAGACACTTCTTTCTTTTTAAAGGGAAGCTCCAAGGTGTAATGTCCGTCCTGAAGTTTGCATGAATCAGTCATGATTTCCATGAACTTCATATCATCCCTCGACATTTCCTCTTTGTCTTCTGATGACCTTTCATTAAAATCATGGTTGTACTGATTGTTCAGCAACTCCTCCAGATTAGTTATGGAGATCCTATTAACAATAGCAGCGGGGTGGCTACTCTCACTCTGCTGCTCACTGTAGCCTGAAAGGGGACCATTAATGACCCACCCCAATAGGGTCTTAATGGCATATGGCCCATTGCCACAACTATTCACAACTTCCCAAGGTTCAAGCATTTTGGAGGCATTGGTACCTATCAATAACTCCACATCAGCTTGAATCCGAGGAAGGACAACCCCATCTAAGTATGGCCACTTAGCCAACTCCTCTTGGCTAATGATGTTACTTGTGGTTACGGGCATCCTCTTCTGGGTGTAGACCTTGGGCAGGTCATAGAACTGTTTCCCAGTGAGGCTGGAGATCTCCAAGTCTGTCAGTATGTAGCTGGACACAGATGCCTTTGGGCCCATGGTATGTAAGCTGATTTGTGTTTTCCTTCCTGTAAGGTTCAGCCTTCCCGTTTAGGGATTCTGAACTAAATGTGTCAGTGCTGCCTGGATCTAAAAATGCATATGTTGTAATTATTTTGTCTCCCTTGCTGGACTTCACCTGTACAGGCAAGATTGACAGAGTCCCATTGCTGCTTCTGGCCCCTGTCTGTCCACATGTTTGCAAAGAGATCTGTGCGTTACTCACAGAAGGTTTCTTTGGCTGGTTTCTCCTTCTGATTAATATGAAGAACACTGGGATGGTTTTGGCTGCACACCTTGCAAGTCAAGCGCTTCTCGCAATTCCTGCTAAGATGTCCAATGCGAAGGCAGCCAAAACAGATTCCTTTTTGCCTTATAAAAGTAATCTTGTCCCTGTGTGTCTTCTCCTCCATCTGAGGACATTGATCCAGAGTGTGATTTTTAGAGCAACATACACAAGTGTTGGTGTTGTGAGCAGATGCATTTCTTTGCTTTGCAGGGGTTTCGATGGTAGTAACTGTGGTTGCAAAACTGTCTCCTTTGAATTTGGGTTTGATTTGTGACTTCATTCTGTTCATGTTCATAGGTCTACTTCCTGTACTTGGTGGTGTATTTTGAATGTCTCCGAAGACTGGGTCTGAGACAATCTTTACCTGGCGCTCAATGAATGTGACAATATCCATGAATTGTGGTCTGCGATGGTGTTTTTCCATTATCGAACATACAGAGACTCTCCAATTCTCTCTGAGCTTGTATGGAAGCTTTGAAATCAGTACTTTCATGTTCGCTGGCATATCGAGTTCCCTCATGTACTGGACATTCTCCATAGCATTACAGCACTCCCGAAGGAAAAGAGCATAGGCTTGAAGAGATTTTATGTCTTCAGCCTTCACTAGCGGCCAGTTGAGCATCTTCTCCATGTAAGCTGCTGTGATTTTATATTCATCTCCAAAGTGTTGTTCAAGTAGGTACTTAGCCATATCATAGCCTCTGTCTGGAGCCATGTGTTGACAGCTACGCACAAGCTCTTTAGGCTGACCCCTGGTGTACTTCTCCAAGAAGTACAAACAATCACCTCTGTTTCTCGTGTTCTTCTCCACACAATGAACAAAGGCTCTGACAAAGGTTCTGTACTGCAGAGGATCCCCATCAAAATATGGAATCTCTCTTGGTGGCAGTAAGTGAGTGGTTTGCTGCTCCACTAGCATTGCTGTTATCTCATTTTGCCTTTTTAATAGGTTACATACAACTGAAGTTTCATTGCTTTGAGGTGAAATTACAGTTGGGGTCGTTAGCTGTACAGGAGGGTTCATGTGAGTTGTATTGTCCTGTGCTCCATCCCAAGACACATGTTGTCTTTGTAAAGATGGCTGTTGTGTTTGAATGGGAGTTGGCTGTAACAGCATAGATTGTTGTCTTTGCCAAAATGGGGGCGGTTGAATGGGTGTTGGCTGCATCAAGTGCATAGGTTGTTGTATTTGCCAGGGTGGTGGTTGTTGAATGGATGTTTGTTGCTGTTGCATAGCTTGTGGTTTCCATAGTGATGGTTGTTGCACATATGATTGCTGTGCAGATGGTTGCTGCGGTTCTGGTGGTTGCATAGACGGTTGCTGTGGTAGTGATGTATATTCTTTTGCATGAGGATTGAGAGTGACTGAGGGTTCCTTTAACCTTGTTCCTTTCCTGTAGTATGAGTCCATTCCATCTGACTGTGTGAGTGAAAGAGCTTGGTGACTGGGGGATTGTAATACTGCTATTCTTGCGTTGGTAGCTGCCAGTTGTGCATCAAGCTCCATCGTTTCCTTTTTCTTTTTCAGGATCTGTTCCTGCTCCTCCAGAGCGTGTTTATGCTCCTCCAGAGCGTGTTTATCCTTTTTCAGCATTTGTTCCTTCTCCTCCAGAGCGTGTTTATCCTTTAATGCTGCAGCGCGAATCACAAGTGAAGCTCTATCTGCCTCGGCCTGTAAGCAAGCTACTGAGGTAGAAGATCTGCTGGACCTGCTGGTACCAGACCTTGTGTGACCTTTGTGAGCAGATTTTTTACTTTCCACATTAGAAATGCTGTCGTTTGGATTCATTAGATTTTGCACATCCTCCTCGTCCTCATTAACACTTTCCACAGTTTTGGTATTTTTTGTCCATGCATTCATGTGATCAATAAAGTCATTGACATTGATCATTTTGGCCTTGAACCAAATGTCATGTTTTCCCCTTTCCTCAGGAGGTACTATTGGCAACAGAGCCTCCTGGTTTGCTGCTGCTTCCTTGCATATGTGGAGATATTGCATAAATGCGCATTGCACCTCCTGTTTGCATCCACTTTGCATTAACTCCAAAATCGTTTTTTGCAAGTTAGAAGCCTTGTTAAATTTAGATTTATGTAATTTATGTAATGTGTCAATCTTATCCATTAGGGCTTTTGGTGTTAATTTGCTCTTGCGTTTTGTGACCTGCTGTGCTTCGGTACCAACATTGTGTGTGATTTGACCTGTGTCCACCTCGGACTGTTTTTTAGCCACTGTGGGTGTGGGCTGTGACTGCTTTGCAGTCTTTTCAACCAATGAAGGTTCTTTACAATGCGTTTCAGCCGTGGCGGGCTGTTCAACCATAACGCTAGACTCTGCTGGATTCTGAACACCTTTATCAGAATCCATATCAGCAATATAAGACCAACAGATTCAATATGAAATGGTACCTTTGGTTAAATCACAATAAACAAAACCCACAGTTAATCATCACATGGTTAAACGTTTTAACCAAACCTTAAACACACACATACACACGAACGGGTTGCGCAACCATAAAACCACCAGTGCATTGGAATTTTCTCTTTTTATATTTTTCTCAATTGACCCTGTGTGCACACATTTGTTTTTTATATGGCCATAAGGTATACCTAGTAGCGCGCTACATACCTGTTCGTTGCGCAGCGCTGTCGGGACTGTTTGACTTTATTCTGTGAACTTCGAAAAGTCTTCAAACAGCGCTCCGTGTCAGAGCGCTATTCAATAAACTGCTTGCGCGCAGGACAGCTCCCTGGTCCGTCCGCACGTCCAAACGGTGCTGCCTGGGCAGCTGGTGGTCCGTCCGCTCCTTGGCGGTGCTGGGCAGCTCCTCCTGGTCCGTCCGCTCGTCCTGGTCAGTCCGCTCCTTGACGGTGCTAGGCAGCTCCTCCTGGTCTGTCCGCTCGTCCTGACGGTGCTGGGCAGCTCCTGATCCGTCCGCTCATCCTGACGGTGCTGGCGTGTCTTGGTCCAGATTGTTCCGAAACGGTGAACCAAACAAATGTCACTAATTAGTGTCTTTCAGCGACCTCATAAATCAAAACGCTGTCTCGCTGATCAGCTGTTAAATCTTGAGCGCCGAGCGCGATTATCCTCGTCTTTCAATAAATAACAAAGGCAATTGTCCATTTCAAACGAAGAGCCTCAGTTTTTGACTAATGTAGAGCCTTTACCTATAAACCTACTGCGAGGGGCATGTGGGCTGGCTTGAGTTAGACGCATGCTTGAAGAATTCAATGTCCAGAGTGCTCGTATCATTTTCGATATGCCAATCCTTTTATTGACCATTATCAACCAAAAAATATATACGAAACTCTTTTTACTAATAACACTGAACGCCGACCTATACGGCACATCAACACGAACACGGTCAAAAACTGTTTGGCTATTCCCCTTGCACACCTGCGGCTCGTCACCCACTGATCAGTATAAATGGGTAACCAACCCCTGTGGTGGTTGCCATGGTGACTGAAAATGCCACACCTCTGACCCGTGAGTACAAATAAAATGAAATAAACAGAAAGGCTTTTTGGCTCCAACAATACATATCATATGAATTTGATTTGAAAATAATAGCGTGTCCAAGGACGAAAACGCCAATGGTTTTAGTAGAATTCACGTTGCGCCCTATAGCCAGCCTCCGAGGAATTAGCCTGGATCATTCCGAAATTATACTCATATTCACCACGGGTTAACACGTGAACATATTCATGAAAAAATTTATTCTTTTTTGCATCTTGAACGGAAGATAGTTACTGTCAAATGACCATGGTATTGTATCCATAGCTATAATATAAAATATAGATTTAGCTCTACAAACAACGTGACGCACAGTGAAACTATGTAATGAAAACCTGGCCGTGCTATAGCTAGATGGGGAAATCTAATGGAATATTATTGAGGATGTGGCCATGTGCAGCTTCACGATATTGAGTAGTAAATATCAAGTAACATAAATCTTTCTAATCAATCAATCAAATGTATTTGTATAGCACATTTAAACATGACACTTGTCAACGTAGCAAGCGTAGCAAAAAAAAAAGAAAGTACTCCTAAAGTATAAACACACAGAAAAAATAAACAACGAACAGACAAACAAAGAAACAGAACAACATGTCAAAACAAACAAGGCAAGAGTCAGAGTGAGTCAGGGAAGGCTAGGGAATATAGGTGAGTTTTGAGCTTAGATTTAAAACACTCGATGGAGGGGGCCGATTTCATGGACGTGGGGATGCTGTTCCAGAGGTCAGGGGCTGCGACAGCGAAAGCATGCCCCCCCCCCCCCCTAGACTTAAAGTTGGACCTACGGGGTGGTTAGGAGACCCTTATCAGCAGATCTAAGGGCCCTGACGTTGGTATAGGCCGGTGACGAGGTCTGCTAGGTAAAAGGGGGCCTTACCATTAAGGGCTTTATAAACGAATATGAGAACCTTGAATTCTATCATGTAGTGCACCGGGAGCCAATGAAGGGAGGCAAGAACAGGGGTGATACGAGCTCTCTTCCGAGTACCTGTGAGCAATCTAGCAGCGGCATTGTAGGGTAACTGTAGGCGGGCTATGGTCGACTTACCCCCCAGGTACAGGGAGTTACAATAATCTAGTCGTGAAGATATGAAGGCGTGAATGATTCTCTCAAGGTCTGAGGGAGAGAGAATGGCCTTGATCCTAGCTATGGACCGAAGCTGGAAAAAACATCTAATACATAAATGTATAGTGTATTAGAATAAAATAGACCAGGATGCCGGGGAACACACCGTTGGCCCAATCAGTGTTCTACAAACTAACAATTTTCCTTAAATAAATAAAAACAGCCTTTTTACCGTGTTTTTTTGCCATTATACCATGTTATATACCAATATATATGATCTATGGATTAACCTATGGAACATAAACTATGGATTAACCTGAGATATAAACCAAGCATATCCTGAATGCAATATGAACCATATGGGATCTACATAAACAGTATTTACTGAGAATGTTAAGTATTTTCTGTGTGTCTCCCTATAACTGTGCCTAGAACATTGGACATATTGACATATGGTAAGTGATTTGGTGCAGCTGTAGGCATTTAACCTCATTGGAAGAGGACCTGGGGATTGGCTGACAGGCAATCTCCAGGTGCCTCCCCCAGCTCTCTACCAGTCTCCCATAGGTACACGATGAATGGGCTTTATAATGGCAGCCCACAGTAAAAATGGCAGACTACTCCAGGGGCTGACAGTCTCTGACAGGGGTTTGGTTTTGGACTTCTCATTTTGAGAAATAGTCAACGAACACGTTGCAGGAATTGTCACACTAGAAGAAAAAAAGCAAAAGATTTCAACACGTGTGCCTTGTTAACTTGCATGTGTATGGTTGAATGTTGAACTGAGAAAACAACCCACTGATATAGGTTTCTTTTGACTCTGTGGGACTGACCAGACAGACATGACCAAACAGACATGTCAGAAACCAATGGATATATTTTCCACTGACTCTGTCCTGTGTGTAATTGTTGGGCCAACTACTACCATGTTGGCTGGGAAATACACCGCAGGGCAGCGGCCACTTTTGTTTATCTTTCCCCTTTTCTACATTTACATTTACATTTAGTCATTTAGCTGACGCTTTTATCCAAAGCGACTTACAAGTTCTGTACGACAAGACAGCAAGAAGGGTACAACTCTATCAGCTGAGTAACAATGTTTATCAAAGTGTTGCGTGTTACAGTGTAGGTTCGTTTATTAGGACAAGTGCATGACAGTAAGGTTAGTCACGGTTAGATTTTTTATTTTAATTTTTTTTTATCATTTCAGATAATGGTTGAAGAAGTGAGTCTTTAGTCGACAGCGAAAGATTGGACGGGATTCGGCTGTCCTAACTGGGATGGGTAGTTCATTCCACCATTGTGGGGCAAGGACTGAGAATAGGCGGCTTCTCTTTGATGACCCTCCGGGAGCTTGGATAGGAGTAGGTCTGAGGCGGCCAGAAGATGCAGAAAGTAGGGGTCTTGAGGGTGTGTAGTTAGAGACCATTGACCGGAGGTAGGCGGGAGCGGTTCCCTTTGCCACACGGTATGCTAGGTCGAGGGCCGAAGCGGATACGTGCAGCAATGGGGAGCCAGTGCAGGTCCCTAAGAAGTGGGGTGACATGGGCCGACTTCGGTAGGTTTGAGATCAGGCAAGCCGCTGCGTTTTGAATGAGTTGAAGAGGCTTGGTGGCAGTGGCCGGGAGGCCAGCTAGCAGTGCGTTGCAGTAGTCGAGGCGGGAGATGACTGTTGATTGGACGAGGAGTTGGGTGGCTTCTTTTGTCAGGAAGGGGCGTATCCTTCTGACGTTGCTCAGGAGGAATCTGCAGGTTCTGGTTGTCGCTGCGATGTGAGCAGAGAAGTTCAACTGGTCGTCGAGGACAACACCAAGGTTCTTGGCGGTCTGGGACGCGGTCACAGCTGCATTCTCGACTGTGATGGAGAGGTCGGTCAGGGGGGAGGATTTGGCCGGCAGGTGGAGCAATTCTGTTTTGCTTAGGTTCAGTTTGAGGTGGTTGGTCGTCATCCAGGCAGAGATGTCGGACAGACAGGCCGAGATCCGCTCAGAGACGTGGATATCTGAGGGAGGGAAGGAGAGGAAGAGTTGAGTATCATCGGCATAACAATGATATGAGAAGCCTTGAGACGTGATAATGTTACCCAGTGATTTAGTGTAGAGGGAGAAGAGAAGGGGTCCTAGGACCGAGCCCTGGGGGACACCCGTCCGCAGGGGGCGGGTGGCCGACAGGGTCCCTCTCCATGACACTTGGTAGGAGCGGTCGTTGAGGTATGATGTCAGCCATGTCAGCGCAGATCCAGCCACTCCCATTCCTGCGAGGGCCGCGAGGAGGATCTGATGATTTCTATTCCCTAGGCTGTCTCCACGTGTTCCTATCTATCATTCCCTCGTCCATGTTTATGTGTTTTAGAATAGGTAAGTTCACGCTTCCGTTGTTATCAGTCAGTCACTGTATGTAAACAGAGTGCAACACCTGTGTGGCTCAGTAGAGTGTTTGTAAGTATAGTGGAGGTCCCACTTTTGTATTTTATTCATACGTGTGACCATTTGGCATTTGTATTTCATGTGTATATACATTCCGTCCGCCATTTTGGCACCTCCATTTGGTCTCTTGCTCTGTACTGGTAGGTCAGGGTACCGCCCTAACCTCTCGATAGGCTGCTGTGGCACCATCTCCGCACTAGCAATTGGCTGCTGGCAAGCGGAGTGCCTAATTAGGAGATTTCCAAACCCCAACCACTGTGTTTTTCACTATTTGTAATAAAATAGATTCCAAATTGTACACCTTCATCTATTGTCTTGTTACTGTAATGGGAACCTGTGCGGAGACTAGTCCAGGTCGATTGCCTCAACCTGTGACATTGACATTGTCAACTCCACCTAAATTGTCGCAGAAAATATGTTTCTGAAAACAATTGAGGCGAGAAATAGGCAATGCAGTTGCTGAATTCATATTTGATCTGCAACATCTATAGTTTGACATCCTATAGGAAATACAACACAAAACGCAGCTCCCCCCGTGAAGCCTGCATCGCTTCGCATCTATAACACTATGTGACCTTGTTGAATAACAATATCACATTCTTCACATTGCATGCATTGTGCAGGACACATTTTAATCACAAGCATGCAATGCTCTGTACTATAGCTATATGATGAATGTGAGCTCCGGCACGGAACATTCTTGGCATTTTCTATCACTCTGCGCAACCACAACGTGGTTAAGTCAGAGCCCTATGCACAATGGGCCTCCTTTATAAAGCAACATTTTTACAGAGAGCTTTTCTTATTTAACACTTGAAGATATACTCAAACTCATTTCCACTTATAGCGAGTCATTGGATACATTTGACATGCATATGTTAGTCAATCGTGGCACAGTATTTGATCACCTTTCAACCCATTACATATTATTGTAAATATATTGACAAGGCCCATTGCCTCGGTTTACCGAGAAGACTGGATGAGAGTAGCGTCAGTACTCACAAACACTCTCACTGTAATGGAGGCGAGTTGGAGGCAATACAGTTAATTAAAAATGTTTGTGATGTTCACCTGTCGTACGCGTGGGAGGATGTACATGTCGAGGGGTGGGGGTGAGACAGAGAGAATGAGAAGATGGAGAGAAGGTGGGTGACAGAGGGAGAGGAAACTTGAATCATTGAAGTGAGCCGGGTTCTCCACGTGCGTGCGATTGAATGACTTGTACATCCATATCTGTGTGTGTGCATGCACATCTGCTGTGCTATGGTTCACTGTTGTGACAGACAGAAGTGCTTGGAGTTCTTGGCTTGGAGAGACTGTAATCAAACCAACACCCAAAACCCACACAAAGCAGGGGAGGGAGGCCGCCCACACACATACACACGCATGCTCACACACAAACACACACACACACGCGCTCACTCTCTCTCACTTACACTTACATACAGATGCGCACACGCAGTACACGCGCGCGCATGCACACACACACACACACACCTAGCGTCCTACACAGCTCTAAACACTTACCTGCAGCTTTTCATTGTACTTCCTGTGTACCTATTCCACAGAATTCAAGCCACCCACAGCCTCATTGTTATCCGCCTTGTTTATAATCCCTTCCTCTCCGCTCAGATGCTGTGTAGCCCCATTTCCCATAACTACACGGTGAGTCAAGCCATAGCCTTTCTTCCTCCTGCCTTCATTATCTCCATGCGGTACTCCATTTCCCGCCCTGTTCACATACACTTTATGGCCTGGTCCATATGGGTGGTCAGCCAAGGCCATGGACGAGATCCAAGTCTCTCTGGGTGACTAACACAGGATCTAGAGAGGATGACTCACTCACACACACTGGCCTGCCATCAGACACACACACACACACACACACACACACACACACACACACACACACACACACACACACACACACACACACACACACACACACACACACACACACACACACACACACACACACACACACACACACACACACACACACACACACACACACACACACACACACACACACACACACACACACACACACACACACACACACACACACACACACACACACACACACACACACACACAAATAACAACTATCCAATTATAGCCTATACATTCACATATACTAGTATTTCCTGAGCATGTAATGCCGGGATCAGACCATGCAATATTCTGGTCTTTCACGATGGTTACCATGTCAGAATAGCATCATAAAATGTTGTTGTTGTTGTTGCCGGGGAGACAGAGCGCACTGCGCGTAACAGAGCGCTGCATGTCATCTTGGCATTGAGTTCCCCAGGGATTGGCAAGGTTACCTTGCGATGCAGCTGGATTCGCGAGATTGCCTAAAACATCCGGTGCATGAGGTTAGGGAGGAGGGGTTTGGTTTTGGACTTCTCGTTTTGAGAATAGTCAAAGAACACGTCACAGGAATGATCACACTAGAAGAAAAAAAGGCATGCTAGAAACATGCAAGACTTTTCGTTGGGTGTCGTGGGCTTGGGCATCCCAGATGCCACACCGCAGTTCTTTGATTATGTCACACTACAGGGGCAAAGGCGCCCGCTCGGCGTTCCTGACATATTCATACAAAATGTGTCAAAAATCGTGTGGAAATCTGGCTGAATTTGTATCACTGTCCACACCCACACACAATGCAATTATGTAGTAGAGCTTCTTCCCATGTCAAATGCTTTTTTAAGGACTTTAAGGACTCAAATTAATTATTATAGGCCTAAATCATTAAATCAATTATATTCATTTGTATTGTATGGTGTCTTACTGTATACACATTATATACAATTATATTATATACAATAGCCTTGGTCTGTTTTCCTCTCCAGGTAGATGTCATAACAAGATTTGAATGTCAATGTAAACTTCCTTTCAAGTTACAGAAAGAGCACGTGTCTACTGTATCTCTGTGTGCGGTCGGTTCCAAAAGAATCTGGCCCGACCTATATGAACCCGTGTAGTTTCTGTCCGAGACCAAAACCCCAAGTAC
>NC_140166.1:191079429-191084429 GCF_963971535.1 Notolepis coatsorum
CGCGCACACACACACACACACACACACACACACACACCACACACACACACACACACACATACACATTCACACATGCGCCAAATACATGTCGAAAAACAGCATAGAGTGCAATGTTCTCATGCGCCGGCTGAGCCAAGCCCAGTGCAGACCAGATATTATTATTGTGCAAGACATTCCTATCCCATCCAGCCACAGTCCTGCAGATCCCCTCCCCTAAACACGCCATATTAGGATGTCATTTGTACTCAATGACATTATGTGTGTCAACATTTCCTGTGCTGTACTGCGCCGGCATTCACTTGCCAATCTGGCTTAATGAGTCTTAGCATTTACCGTAATAATGTCCCATTGTGGAACGGTAAGTCTCAGACGTACAATGGGGTGACACAATAACAGTAGGCTTTTTATCACTAATCTCCTGTAGATAATACTTGTGTGTTGTTTGTAGCCACCATTCAAGGTTCAGAGCAGCCTCAATAAACCTTGTGTTTATTGGTTAAACAGAGAAGTGACCTACACAAGGCTGCGCCCCACCCCGTCTCTGCCTTGTCTCTACCCTGTCCTGACTGACACACATCCTGTAGTGTGTGTGTGTGTGTGTGTGTGTGTGTGTGTGTGTGTGTGTGTGTGTGTGTGTGTGTGTGTGTCGTGTGTGTGTGTGTGTGTGTGTGTGTGTGTGTGTGTGTGTGTGTGTGTGTGTGTGTGTGTGTGTGTGTGTGTGTGTGTGTGTGTGTGTGTGTGTGTGTGTGTGTGTGTGTGTGTGTGTGTGCGTGCGTGCGTGCGTGCGTGCGTGCGTGCGTGCGTGCGTGCGTGCGTGCGTGCGTGCGTGCGTGCGTGCGTGCGTGCGTGCGTGCGTGCGTGCGTGCGTGCGTGCGTGCGTGCGTGCGTGTGTATATATGTATGGACATGTCCTTCAGGGCAGGTCACAGTTAATTGCAGGGTTTACAGTATAATATAGTGTTGCTAATGGAGGAAAACATTTGCAGAGTGAATCATTTCTTCTTTACTGGCACAATGTGCCTTCACTTCCAGTAAACATCCATAGCCTGGGTCTGGCCCCAGCTCCTCCTCTCTCGAGCTCCCTGTGAAAAAATGCCAGCAATCCCAGAACAGCCCAACAAGGAGTTAACACCTCAGATGGAGAGAGAGAGAGCAGGAGAGTGGGAGGAGTAGGAGGGGTGCGAAGGAGGGAAGGAGGGAAGGAGTGGCAGTCGGCAGGCTCAAAGGTGGCGTGCTCAGGGCTGTAGAATCAAGAGCTGCGAAGGAGACGATGCTCTTTGCTCTGCTACGCCCCTGCACTGCCGCCACCTCTACGCCCCACTCCTCCACCCTACACCCTCCACCCACTCCTACACCCTCCACCCTACACCCTACAGTACACCCTCCACCCACCTCCTACACCCTCCACCCTACACCCACTCCCTACACCCTACACCTACACCCACTCCTACACCCAATTGACTGTTAGTTGTATTTAAGTTGATGGCAGTGAGTGCTGCTCAGGAAGCACTATTTATTTGATTTTAATTATTTTATTTTAATACTTTTTACTAATAAATATCTTGTACAATATCATCCTAACTGATATTGATAATGATGTAATTGATGATGTAATTGATGTTGATGTTGATAATGATGTAATGTATTGAATATTGTTGTATCGTTGTGTGTGCCGGACCCCAGGAAGAATAGCTTTTGTCAAGTGCAAAAGCTAATGGGGATCCTAAAGAAACATAAACATAAACCCTCCACCCTCCACCCACACCTACACCCACTCCTACACCCTCCACCCACTCCTACACCCTCTACCCTACACCCTCCACCCACTCCTACACCCTCCACCCTACACCCTCCACCCACTCCTACACCCTACACCCTACACCCTACACCCTCCACCCACTCCTACACCCTCCACCCACTCCTACACCCTCCACCCTTCACCCACACCTACACACCCTCCACCCACTCCTACACCCTCCGACCCTACACCCTCCACCCACTCCTACACCCTACACCCTACACCCTCCACCCACTCGCTACACCCTCCACCCTACACCTACACCCTTCACCCACACCTACACCCTCCACCCACTCCTACACCCTCCACCCACTCCTACACCCTCCACCCACTCCTACACCCTCCACCCACTCCTACACCCCTCCACCCACTCCTACACCCTCCACCCACTACACCCTCCACCCACTCCTACACCCTCCACCCTCCTACACCTCCACCCACTCCTACACCCTACACCTACACCTACACCCTCCACCCACTCCTACACCCTCCACCACTCCTACACCTACACCCACTCCTACACCCTCCACCCACTCCTACACCTCTACACCCACTCCTACACCCTCTACCCTCCACCCTCCACCTACACCCTCCACCCACTCCTACCCTCCACCCTACACCTACACCCTCCACCCCTCCTACACCCTCCACCCTACACCTACAACCTCCACCCACTCCTACACCCTCCACCCACTCCTACACCTACACCCTCCACCTACACCCTCCACCCACTCCTACACCTACACCCTCCACCCACTACTACACCCTACACCTTACACCTACACCTTACACCCTCCACCCACTCTTACACCCTACACCCTACACCTACACCCTACACCCTCCACCCACTCTTACACCTCCACCCTCCACCCTACACCTACACCTCCACCCACTCCTACACCTCCACCCTACACCCTACACCTACACCCTCCACCCTCCACCTACACCCTCCACCCACTCCTACACCCTCCACCCTACACCTACACCCTCCACCCACTCCTACACCCTCCACCCACTCCTACACCCTACACCCACTCCTACACCCTCCACCCTACACCTACACCCTCCACCCACTCCTACACCCTACACCCTACACCTACACCCTCCACCCACTCCTACACCCTACACCCTACACCTACACCCTCCACCCACTCCTACACCTCCACCCACGCAGCCTCCGCTCAGCTCTGGTCTGGCTGGAATGTTGAATTATCTTTCTTTCTTTTTTCTTTTACCCTTAAAAAACAAGGGGAGGTAAAAGAAAAATGGAAAAAAAAAGGGAAGCTGTTGGCTGTTCCAGGCGGCAGCTCTCTGCTGTCGTCACGTCTGCCTCCTGTGGACGTGAATCACTCCTCCTTTATCAAAAGTCACACACGAGAAGAAAGAAAAAAGCCTGAATCAGAGAAATGTCACTTCTGTTCTGTCTTTGGTGCCTTCAGCAGCAGAAGTTTCACAGACTGACTAAAAATATCTCTCAGAAGCAGAAAGAGGAAAGTCTAGTTCCACGTGGATGCCGTGTTAAAACCCACAGACTCAGCAGTACACTAGGCCCCGGTCAGATTCCAATTAGGATAATTACCACGCCTACCCCCTTATATCCACGGTAGCACCGGCGATGCTGCTGGCGGGACTGTCCAGGCTGTAGCATGCTAATCTTTTAAGCTAGTGAAGATATAGTGGTATCATAAAACTAGGCAACCTAAGGGATCCATTGGTAGTGGTACCAACCTTGTCATGCTAGTTTGCGGGAAGGGGGTTAAATAATGTTAGCTTATTATAATAAGTTAGTTAGTTAGCAACAGTAGTGACTAGTGATTAGCAACAGTAGCTCAGGAGGTAGAGTGGTCGTCTGGTAATCAGAAGGTTCCCGGTTTGATTCGAACTCCTCCCAGCAGCGTGTTGAAGTGCCCTTGAGCAAGACTCTTAACCGCTAACTTCTCCCCTACGCCGTCTGTGTGTGAATGTATGAGTGAATAGATGAATGTGAGGCATAAGATGTAAAGCACTTTGGATAAAATCTCTATATAAATGCAGTTAATTTATAATAAGTATTAGGCTAAATTTAGGTGAGGGAAAATCTGCCATGGCCATTTTCAAAGGGGATCCACTCACTGAATGAAAATGTGTTCTATGGGTAGACACGAGTCTTCCATTTATATATGCCCACTTTATACTAATCCCATGCAGTTTTAGGCATGAACCATGCAGTTTCTTGGATGTAGTACAAATGTGGTATTTTTGCAGATTCAAAAAATGGTGTATTGACTATTCCTGCATACTGGGGTGCCTAAACAGTCTTTGCATGAATTGGGTATGACGGGAAAGCTAAGTCTCTTGTGGATCCAATTAGCCAATTGTATTCATGTGTGATGGTGTTTGTCCCCATCATAGCCATAGTTTTCTTTTACTTGACCTCACTGTATAAAATGACCTATTGTGACCACTGGTCCCATGAGACTGTACAACCACAAACTAGACTTAGGGCATTCAGAGAATTTATTGCTTTTCTAGGTTTGTGGATTGTGGGGGAGCAGTCAGATAATGCTTGATTGACAGCTCTCAAGTGCCATTTTATTTTTCCATTAAAGCACTAAAACATTTAGCCAAATCTATCAACTGGACCCTACTTGGTTTGAAAGCTTGACTAATTGACTAGCAAACTATAGGTTAGACCACACAAATCTGTGTTTTTCGGTTAACATTAGCTTTGCTACGCTACACTTTTCAGCTACTATACAGTATACACTCTAATTCATTGCCACTGCAATGAGTAATATGAGCTGTAGACCTATCCTCCATTTGGTTCCAGGACATAATAATATAATAAATAACATATCTTATCTTATCATTGTGCTATTTTTCAGCGTGTCATGCTCCTCCCTGCGAACACAGATACTGCGGACAGCGGCCGCCGGGAAGTACTCATCAACCTATTCATCACTATCTGTGTGTCTGGTGGTAAAGGCCGGACTGTAGACACTGTTCCACTTTATGAGTCATCGCTGTGTGAATAAAAGCCTTGTGATTCTTGGTAGACGGTATACATTTCCAATTCAAATGGATATTTCTTTTTAAAAGCGTGCTATATTTGGCGGTCGTGGACTGATGAGGCCAATGTGACAGAACAGTGTTCATCAGACAAGTGATTCTTTTCTTTCTTCATTTCTTTTTTATCAAATGAGTTCATGGCTATTAGTGGTAG
>NC_140166.1:191086929-191179429 GCF_963971535.1 Notolepis coatsorum
TAACTCCTTCCCGTAGCCTTCTCCTAGCCCCTGCCCCCCCCCCCCACCCCGTCGCTGGTGCTTAACCCCCCTCCCGCGCTCCCTCCTTCTCTCCGCATTCCTCTGTGAGTGGGCGGAAGGTTCAATGGTGATGTGGGAGCCCAGAAGGGTAGGGGATTCGCCTAAACAAGAACAAGTAAACCAGGGTATTCTTATCAGCCCACTCTCTCTCTCTCTTCTCTCTCTCTCTCTCTCTCTCTCTCTCTCTCTCTCTCTCTCTCTCTCTCCTCTCTCTCTCTCTCTCTCTCAAGTTTCTTTATTAGTTGTCATACAGAAATACAGAATACTTTTGCATGAAATGCTTCTTTCTGTTTTGCTCCTGAGAGTGTGCTAGATAAAATAACAAGATAAATAGTATAATATAAGTATAAAATATAAAGTCAAGTACGTAAACAAGTGTAAACAAAACAAAATGTTTCAATATACATATATGCAATGCAGATACAGTACAGTGTAGAAATGGTGAGGTATAGTTAACTCTCTCTCTCTTCCTCTCCCTCTCTCTCTCTCTCTCTCTCTCTCTCTCTCTCTCTCTCTCTCTCTCTCTCTCTCTCTCCATGCGTGACCGCCACTCAGCACCAGCCCACTGCTCCGACACCGTGTCAGCGGTAGCAGGTGACTGGATGGTGGCCTGGAGTTCCCATGAGGGTGCTGAGAGGTTTGATTGATTGATTGATTGAAAACGTTATTAACAGATTGCAGAATGGGTACAATACAGTATGGCTCAATACACACAATTGTTAAGGGGATGCAGACCAGAGAAAGACTTTCGTCTTGTTTACATCAGGGTCTCCCATTTTCAATTCAGAATGTGCCCCCAAGACCACTGCTTCACCTCAGCTGCTCAGGTATAGAGATTTTAGAATAGGATAAGTCGGTGTGTGATCATACATTGACATTTACATTTAGTCATTTAGCTGATGCTTTTATCCAAAGGGACTTTGGGGTGCATCGCTAAGGGTAAGTGGTGTTGTTCGTCTAGCAGTGCCGAACTAGAGTGTTTAACTCTGAGTGCATCGTAGTATAGACATTAGCGTAGTAGGCAGTCGTATAGACATAGTAGCATAGTACATAATAGTAAATTTATTTTATTTAGATATCATAATAATAATAATAATAATAATAATAATAATAATAATAATAATAATAATAATAATAATAATATAATAATAATAATAATAATAATAATAATAATAATAATAATAATAATAATAATAAATAATAATGCGTTTGATTTATAAAGCGCTTTTCAAGAACCCAAAGACGCTGACAACAATGACATATTTTCATATTGATTTAAAACTCGTGTTTTTAGTCAACTGCGCAAAATTGGCCTGACTGTGATGGGACGTTTGTTCCACTACTGTGGAACCAGGCCAGATAATAGCCTGCTCCCCCCCCCCCCCCCCCCCATTGACTTGGATAGTTAACAATTCCAATTCCATTTATATGGCTAGAACAGTTGGGTCACTAGACTGTTTTTGGCTACAACACTACAGTTGCTTATCCCCCTCCACATTGGCCGAGGATGATCTGGGCTAATGAAAGGGGAGCCTCTGCTGGTGGAGTGTTGGTACTGCAGTCCTGGAAATTAAGAACGGCTGTATTATTATTATTATGCTTTGTTGACTTGACGAGTACACTCGGAGGATGGCTGTCAAGGAGTGTACCTTATGTAAAGCTTATGAAACACCATACATGCGTAGCCTTCACTTAAAGATGACACCGAATGAGAATGAGGCTTTGCAAAAAGGATGACCTGGTTGTTTACTCATATCTCGATCCATCACTCAGCCAAGCGGAAGAGAAAGGGTTTCGGCAGTGTGTGCAAGTTACTAGCAGTATCTCTTGCATAACCTTCCTACTGTGGCAAACTAATCAGTCTTTTCTCTGCAGCATTCCACATCCCTGCCTCACAGTATGTTTACTCTGGCCATTATCTTATCTCCATCTCACTGCCTGCAAACAAAGTGGTTTTAGAAGCAGCTATTGGTCTGTAGGCTGTGAGTGTAGGCGAGACACAGGAAGAGGGGGGCGACCAGAGAACTGTATTCCTCTTCCTGTCTGCGTCTTCTCTCCCTCCCTTGGTTAATAATTCAACTCTGAGCTGCCCACCACACACCCACATGGATACTGGGAGCATGGCGTGCACTGGCACGCATGAGAAAAACACATATACACACGTGCTGGGACACACACACACACACACAAACACGCATACACAGACGCTTGCACACAAACACACACATGCATGCTCACACACACACACACACACACACACACACACACACACACACACACACACACACATGCATGCTCACACACACACACACACACACACACACACACACACACACACACACACACACACACACACACACACGCTCACACACACACACCAGTAGATGCCAAGCAATATCAGCACACATAATTAGTAGCTTAGCAAGCAGGCAGCACATTAGGCTGTTCAGAAACCCAGGCATAGTGTGTGTGTCTTCATATTAATCTAATCCATTAGCTCTCAGCTCCCTCCTCCTAGCTGCCACATAGGCCACAGACAGCAGGTGGCAATTAAATAAGTGTCCATCACTCAATCACTGTCTCTTCATGGCCAAGTGGGGAGGAGGAGTCTGTATGCACAGTAGGGAAATACTTACACCGTGATAATAAGGTTCACCACACTCAGAGTAACTGCACCTGAACCACCCTCCACACACACACAGGCACATGTGGAAGCAGGTACAGACACACAAACACAGACATAAACACATGCATGCATGCACACACAGACACACGCACACACACACGCACACACACACACCACACACACACACACACACACACACACATGCACACACACACACACACACACACGATATGATATGATACATTTATTTATATTGCGCCCCTCAACCAATAGTTACATCGGCCCGGGGCGCAGCCCGGGAAAGAAAGAGAAACAAAAAAGACAGGAACAATACGAAAACAGACAAAAATACATGCAGGCCAACCAAGCAGATAGAGAACGGACTGACATAATACACCAGTCATACTACAATACAAAAACTAGCTCATGGATTGTTTATGGCGAAAAGGTGGGTTTTGAGCATGGCCTTAAAGGTCCGTAGAGTGCTTGCAGATTTCAGGTTGAGTGGGAGCTTGTTCCAGAGTGTCTGTGCTGCGACTGCGAAAGCCCGGTTTCTCTTCGTCACCAGTCTTGTGTGTGGGATTTTAAGGCAGATTTGGTTGTTTGATCTGAGGGATCTGGAGATGGCTGATTGGACCAGGAGTTCTTTTATGTAGGCTTGGGCGAGACGGTTTATGGCTTTGTACAGTATGTGAACATGAGGATCTTGAAATGAATTCGTTGTTTTACCGGGAGCCAGTGTAGGGATGCAAGGACTGGGGAGATGTGGTCCCTCATCTTGGTGCCCGTCACGAGCCTGGCAGCTGCGTTCTGGACGAGTTGGAGGCGGTTTATGTATTTGTCTGCCACACCAGAATAGAGGGCGTACACGCACATACACACAGACACACAGACACACAGACACACACAGACATACACACACACACACACACACACACACACAGACAGACAGACACAGACATACACACACACACACGTACACACACACACATACACGCACACACAAACACAGACATACACACACACACCGTGGACAGGGTGAGCAGCTTCAAGTACCTGGGGGTCCACATCTCAGAGGACCTGACATGGACAACACACATAGACTCAGTCGTTAAAAAGGCGAAGCAGCGCCTCTACCACCTGAGACAGTTAAGGAAGTTCAGAGTATCTGGGAAGATACTCCAGTCCTTCTACTCCGGAGCTGTAGAGAGCATCTTGACTGGAAACATCACTGCCTGGTATGGCAACAGCACGGCACAGGACAAGAAGGCCCTACAGAGAGTGGTGCGCTCAGCCGAGCGTACCACGGGTATTGCACTACCAACCCTGCAAGTCCTATACAACAAGAGGTGCAAATCCAGAGCCTGCAGGATAATGAAAGACCCTCACCACCCCAACAACAGCCTGTTCATGCTGCTGCGGTCAGGCAAACGCCTGCGAGCACCAGTAACGAGGACAGAGAGACTTACTGTAGGCTCAGCTTCTTCCCACAGGCCATCAGAGCCTTGAACACTGAACTCTCCACGCACAAGCACACATGAGCACACACACAACACACACACTGTACACGCTCACACACTAGCAGCCACTTTAACATGAGCACACACACACTCATGCTGCACACGCTCACACTACGGACAATTTACAGAAGGAAAGATCACTTTAAGAATGTACAGATAACGATATGCCTACTTTGTTTACTTGTTATTGCACTATGTCGCTCTATTGGTTGGACTCTTATATTATATTATTACTTGTATTATGCACATCGTTGCGGGCGAGACCCCCCGCATTTCACTGTATACCTGTATGCCGTGACAAATAAAACTCTTGTATCTTGTACACAGACATACATAGACAGACACAGACAAACAGACACTCACACAAACACTTCAGATGTCAAATTGCTACCAGCTTGGCCGGTCGTTCATACTAATACAATTGGCAGTATTAGGGGTGGGAAAGCCGGTGGGTGGGGATCGGACGTTGTGGACAGCGACTCCTACAGGTCGGTTGGTGCGCCTGTACAGCAGAATCAGGAAGCAACGGGGGCAGCGTGAGCCTCCCACGCGTTACTCCTCGCCACTGAGAGATCGCGCTGTGCAGGTGAAAAGATGCGACGGCTGCCTCCTCGTGTACCGGAGGGGACACGTGATGCAAGGCTTCGTCCACATTGCAGCCGACCAGTGTGAGGCATGGTCTAACAATGTTCGAGACAGGGGAGGGTAGAATTGGATAATACGAAATTGGGATGGGAGAAAAATAGAAAATGGGGAGAAAAAGTAGATAAAAAAAATAAAATGTCAAATTGGTGTCTAGACAATTACTGTCTTCTTCTGGGAGCTATTCTGTCCTTGGAGTTGTGCTGATTCCTGTGAAAGTGTGGCCCAATGTGGGCTGACAAATACTGCACTTCATCTTACTTTCAATCTATCCGTCTTCCTCTCCCCTTTTGAAGCCACCACTCACACATATGGCATAGCCTACACACAAATACACACACACTGACATACAGAGATAGGAACACAGACATACATACACACACACAAATACACACACACTGACACACAGAGACAGAAACACCTTACACGTGTGTACCTATGGTGTCTATCAAATTTGAATGGATTTAATATGGCACACGTGTGTGACTATAGTGGCGACATAGCGCTTTATACTCACACACACACATGCATGCACACACACACGCACACACACACGCACATACACTTACACACATGCGCCTTCACACACACACTCACATACACTTACACAGATGTCACATGCTGTCACTGCCTGGCTACTCTCTATCTCTCTCTCTCTATCTCTCATTACCAGGCATGGAGTTCAGGTGTGCTGGAGTCATGGGAGCAACTGATTGACGTCTGTGGGCCGATTACGTCAACTATATAGCCCCGCCTCAGATGTCATGATGCTGCCAGATCGTAACTTTGTGTTTACCCAGTCAGTCTTAATTTATTGTGCGCTAGTGAGTGATCTATTCTGTTGTTCTTTAGCCGTGCCTAACCCTGCCTTGTCCTCCTTTCCCGCAGTCCGATACCTGGCTCTTCACCCCGATCTCGTGCTTGGATACCATGTTCTGACCTCCGCCTGCCTGACTATTCTCCTTGCCTTTTCCCGGAACGTATGAGGACCTGAACCCGTGTATGACCCTTCGCCTGTTGGACTACCTTGCCCCTGCCTACTCCCCCTTATTACCTGAGTACCCGTTACATTATCGACCCCAGCCCGTCTGACTACCCTGCCCCACACACTCTCCCTGGACTTTACGAGATACCCCCCTGTGTCACTCGATTCCTGCCTGGATATCTGACTACCCCTTTTCTAAATAAATACACCCGTGCTGGGTTTTAACGAGACCTGTCTGCCTTTCTGTGTCCACATGGGTTCAATACGCTCTGCCCTGACAATTGTGCACGTGCACACGCACGCGCACACACACACACAGTCCCATTCCGGTCCTTGTGTCCTCCACCCCCCTGGTCATTCAGCTCATTGGTGAAAACAGAGAGAGCAACACAGTGGCACGAATCACGCAGCCCAATTATAGCGGCCAGGGAGAGGTGTTGCATTTAACCAGGACACAGACTAGTTCTAATGGCCTGGGTTGACGTGCAGCACACTCTCATTACAGAGGAGGCTCAAAAGGACAGGGAGATGAGGGGGTAGTGACTCCCTTTAAATGTCACTGGCAACATATCCTCACGGTAATCTACAAGCTGGTTTAGACTCAGGTAGGTGGGGGGGGGGGGGGGGGGGGGAGAGAGAGAGAGAGAGAGAGAGAGAGAGAGAGAGAGAGAGAAGGGGGGGGGAAGAGAGAGAGAGAGATAGAGAGGGGGGAGAGAAAGAGAGAGTGTGGTGAGGGGGTTAGATGAAGGGTCTTTTATATGTTATTGGATTTGACACCATAACAGATGCGTGTGTGTGTGTGTGTGTGTGTGTGTGTGTGTGTGTGTGTGTGTGTGTGTGTGTGTGTGTGTGTGTGTGTGTGTGTGTGTGTGTGTGTGTGTGTGTGTGTGTGTGTGTGTGTGTGTGTGTGTGTGTGTGTGTGTGTGTGTGTGTGTGTGAGAGGCGAGTATTAATTGTATTTCTATTAAACAAGGGTCACTTGCTTTCACCAGTCTAGTATTGAGTTTGATCATTTCATTAAGATCAATCTAAATACATTTTTGTAGGAGTTATAGATTGTTAAACACAATCAATACTATCAGGGAACTAGCCTTTTTGGGGATGTTCAATATAATTGTTCCTTACTCCAGAGCTGGTGGCAGTTGGATTCCAGTGTGAAATGTCTGATTCAGCATGCAACAACTTGAATAGAGCCACTGTGATTATTATAATTTTTCTATTTGTAAAAAAAAAAAAAAAAAAAAAAAAAAAAAAAAAAAAAGTGCCTCTCCCATGCAAACCTCTGCCTAATAGGCTAATTAGTAACAAGTAGCTGGAAAACAAATAAACATAATTATCATATCAAATACATTAGCTGTTGCGGGGATGATCGACTCATTTGACAAACACTTTGTTCTTCTGTTCTTCTTGAGGCTCTTTTTTTTCTCCCCACATGCCAATCAGACCCACTTCATCTGGTGGCGCCTCATACACACACCCCTGGCAAGCTCAATTATGCTGCTGTGTCTGAAGGCAATCACACGCTCAACACCCCCCCCCCCCCCCCCCCCCCAAAGAAAAAAAAAGAACCTAGCTGTCCCAGAGGGGAGCGACAGCAATTCATTCGAAACACCTTTTTGAAGCAAGAAGCAATCAAAGTCTGAACAATTACATCCAGCGGATTAAACTGATGACATATTGACTGCACAGACACCCGACCAGTATCCTCACAGAGCTTCAATACAACACACTATATAAGAGCACATAAAGGGGCCGCAACACGCCACTTCTTATAAATAAAACAGAGTCTGAACTCTTTGTTACCGACCATCTGAATCTATCAGATACAAAGTGCAAAACAGAGTGTGCAGCAGGAGCGTTGGCATTCTTCTTTTTTCCGATGGGAGCGGAGGAGGAGGAGGAGGAGGAGGAGGAGTGACTTCATTATCCGGCGACATGTAGACGCATGCCGCTTGGCTTTACCCAACCGATTGTTGTCATGGCAGCATCTTGTCGTGTCAGCTGCAACTCACCTTGAATGAATGGAGAGCTGAGGGACACGTGCACTCCCCCGAGGAGTGTGCACAGGGGCGGAGTGGAAGTGCGTCAGCTCTCAGAGCAGCTGGGGGCACACCCACGGCAACCAGTGTTTGTGTTTGTGTGTGTGTGTGTGTGTGTGTGTGTGTGTGTGCATGTATGAATGAATGTCTGTGTACGTGTGCATGCGCGCGCCTGTGTGTTTGTTGGAACGTGTATAAATGCCTGCTTAGCTAAGAAAATGTCTTAGGTCAATGTTATCACTATAGGGACGGCAATAACAACACCAACTTCATCATTATCATCAACAACAACAACAACAATGACAGCAGAACCAGCCAAGCTGATGTACCATCTCGAAACATCTCTTCAGCTGGCGTCCTGCCAGGCAGGGAGGGTCTTTCAGACACTCCTCTCACTGACTGGTTAAATATACAGTACAGGCCAGTATTAAAACAAAGAGAGCGTCATGCTTTAAAAGGAAATGCCTCCTATATTAAAACCAGGTTTGAACTCTAATTGTATACATTTTATTTACTACAACTGTATCATTGTTGTTTTATTGATTTGTTTGAATGTTTTACTATGATTGTACACTTGTATTATCTCCTGTGAAGAACCTTGAGATTCTGTATTTTAAAGCTATATAAATAGAATGTATTATTTCGTATTATTAACTCATTCAGCGCCGGGGATTAGTCGGGCCCTGTGGTCGCATTGACAAACGTTAAAATATAGGACTGAGTCACCTTGTTTGTAGAGCTATAACTATATTCTATATTATAGCTATGGATACAATACTATGGCCCATTTGACATCACCTATCTTCCGTTCAAGATGCAAAAAAGAAATAATTTCTCCATCCATACATTCCCGTTTTATACCGTGGTGAATATAAGTATGGTTTTAGAGCGGTCTAGGGTGATTCATGAAATCCTGAGTTAAAGCCCTATACGTCGATTCCATTGTACACGTTGCCATGTCTTGCCTGTATACGCTATTATCCCGAAATCAAATCTAGATCATAGCTATTATGTTCCATCATGAATGCATGAAAGGGGGGGGGGGGGGTCCTTTCTGATTATTTGATTGTCAGTAACGGCATTCGCACCAAAAAACGGTTATCAGCCCGATCGGTATGAAAGCATTGCAGGATCAAGCTAAAATTGACGTCAAATCGCCCTTACCTGTGGCCGGGAGTAATCCAAAAAGAATATTCCAATTGTTTGATCGCCATCTGGTATATCCAATGTCCATTTCGTCTACGGCATAATTCACCACAACATATGGATTGGAGATATTTGACGCGATTCGATGGAACCGGGACAACCGTTCGCCTCGCCCAACCTGGGGCCGTCCCACAGAGAAAGATACAAGGGTAGAAAGGGTGCTCGATACCGCCGTCTAGCGTGATGCGGTCGGTATTGCACTTTTACATTATCATGAGGATGCCCCATGTTAACCCTGTGCGCCTGTAATGAATAGAAATATCGAATAAAAGAAATATAGATCAAATAACGAGTATACTCGTGGCAAGTTGTTATTGTTTTATTCCATATTAATAACCAAATCAACATCCCCCATCGACTCTGCAGATCTACCCGCCTCTGTGAAATCGGCGACATGCAATACCGGCCAGATCCTCTTAGGAGCGCCATCGCTCCACTGCAGTATCATTGTGGGCAAATGGGAAACATTTTTCTTTTACTGTCTAGGGGCGTTTCATATTAGCCTGATCCCAAACAAAGGGCCTGCACCGTTGATCACGTTTCGATTAGCAGATTTCAGCCTGGAATGATGGGATTTATGATCGGCCAATGGACATATCGATCTACCAGATGCCGATCGATAAGGGCGAAATGCTGCCGGCTATCACATGGGCTGACGGTAAGACATTATTAACCTAAATTATAGCCGGATTGGAGCTTGTTGTGAAACGCAAGCAATCGATCAGTGAATGTGGCTACTTGCACGGACACTCTATTGCTAATCAATAATACTAATCGGCGTCCCCCCCATTTCATCCATAGATGCTCTGGAATAGTCCGGATGATAAGCAGTTTGTTTTATTTCATTTGAATATATACAACAGAAATGCCGTTCAATATAACGTTAGTAGCCTTTAGCGCCATAACTAGCTTCCCAGAAAATATATGAGACGAAAAGTGCGATAAATCTTATATTCACGGTCGCTATAAAATGACAACCAACGGATGGATTTTTTTTCTTTAAGCCATTATGAAGGGACTGTTTATGCACTCAAGTGACAATGAGAATGGACAGATAGCAATACTACAAAAGTATAGATATAGCTGTACAAAGTCACATCGGTTTGTTGACAAACCTTGGTCCTCCAGCACCATATTAGACGGCGCCGGCCCGGTCCTCAAAGACAAACAGACAAGCATAACACAAACAAATACGGATGGATGGGTCTTGAGGTGGGATTGGAGAATTGTGAGAGACTCTGTGTGACTCTATGTCTTGGGGGAAAGAGTTCCAGAGCCTGGGAAATTCCCTATAGAAGGCTCTGTCCCCAAAATTGTGAATGTTGGATTTAGGGTAGATTTGAGTGACAGAGAGGGTTGATAGAGGGATAGGAGGTCTGTGTGATATGGGGGGCAAGGGCTTTGTAGGTGAGGACCAGAACTGAGTTCAGCTAGAGGCAATACTGTGTGCCTTATGGTATCGAAGGCTGCACTCAGGTCCGTGAGCATGAGATACAATTTTGTTGCATCCAGGCTTTTATTGCAGACAGGCAGGAGTCGATGTGAGAGAGGGGTGGGTTGTGGGAGGATTTGGTGCTGAGGTATATGAGTGTCATCAGCATAGCAGTGGAAGTCCAGGTTGAAATGGCATGGAATCTGACCGAGACGGAGGACGTAAATTATGAAAATGAGTGAGCAGAGTACAAAACCTTGGGGAACACCTTGTGTGATGGTGAATGAAGTGGATGTGAAGTTAAATTAAGTGTGATCTTTTGGAGAGGTAGGAACAGAGTCAGCTGAGTACAGTGCCTTCAATATAGAGGTCTTCAAGTCTAGTGAGCAAGATGTTGTGGCCCATGGTATTGAAGGCTGCACTCGGACAGGAGGGGTTGAATAGGTTATTGTGCATGTTGGTTTGGAGTTGTGTGGAGTTCCAGGGTTTTTGAGAGGAAGGGTAGTGGTTCATTAAGGCAGTGACAGGGTGACAGCTGCAGTTTTGAAGATGGTAGGGACAATTCCATGGGACGGTAAGGGGTTGAAGAGGTCGGTGAGGTAGGGGCATAAGACAGGGAGGCATATCTTTAGCAGGGGGATGGGGAGGGAGTTGAGGAGGTTGTGGGTTTGAATGAGCTGATGAGTTTAGAGATGAGGGAGGGGACAGCTGGAGCAAACAGGGTAAAGAGGGATGGAGAGGAGAGGGCAGGAATAGAGGCTGCTGGGTTAGGCACAGGGAACAGTGATTTATTAATAGGGGTGATTTTGTCTGCAAAACGAATTTAGGAATGAGTTGCGTTGTTCAGAATGAGAGGTGGAGAGGGCGTCGGCATGGGGCTTGAGGAGGAGAATAGGGCTTGGGATTATGGCTGGAGTCATTGATGATGGTGGAGAAATAGGCAGACTTGGCGGCAGTGAGGACATCTTTGTAAACAGAGAGGCGGAGTTTGAAGGCTTCTTGGTGGATAATGAGTGATTATTTCTTGGTGAGTCATTTCATTGTGCGGATCTTAGGTATGAATCAGGACACATTGGTGAGATCATCAGGTGAGGTGAGGGTTGGTTCCAGGGGGAGAGGATTAGAGAGCATGGAAGCTGTGACATAATGATGACAATGATGATGATGATGATGGCGATGATGATGACGATGATGATGACGATGATGATGACGATGATGATGACAATGACGATGATGATGCATGCTTACCAACTGTTTTACCTGTTTTATTGCAACACTACTATCAACGACATCTAAGGAGGGAGATCCCCCCTTGAACGGCCCTTCTAAGGTTTCTCTCCTCCACATTGCCTGTGGTGAATTTTTGCTATTGCTAGGTTTTAGTGAGTTTTCCCTTACCTTCGCGTGGGGTATGTCTGGGAGTGTTGCATTTATTTTAAATGTTTTGGACTTTATGGTGTTTTTGTGTTGTTCTTGATTTATTGTGATGTTTCTTCTTGACTTTGTTTAAAGAAGACATGTCCGGCCCATGGGGACATTAACGTGTGTTGTCGGGCCTTACAAATAAATTAGATTTGATTACTTATTTGGAATGTTAATTATTATTTTTTGATCATTTTTGTATCTGAATGTTTCTTCCATTTCATTGGTTGTTTTATCCATTTGAATTGTTTTATTCATTTGTATTGTTTTATCTTTATCTCCTTTCATGTAGCACTTTGAGATTGTTACAAATATAAAGTTAATATTATAATGTAAAGGTTAAGGAATCATACAAACCTACAATGTCCCTTTTATTGTTTGGGGAACAGCTACTTATCCTGGTTATCAATATGATAGTTATGCACACAATTCTGACTGTCCTATAGGCCCACGAGAACAGACAAAAGAGGTAAAGCCACAAGAATATTTTAGTTCTTAAAAAATGTAGTGTTTCTTTTTTAGTATAACACAGGAATATGAGGACAATGTAGGGTTCTTCCTCTCCTTACAGACATAGCATAAAGCAGTGCAAAATGTGTTTTAGGTCACATTAAAATTGTTTGCATTATTTTGTACCTACAGTCACGACTGTCTTTTCTGTGTTATTTCTTGATGTCCTCCATCCTTGTAGGTGCAGAAGGAGGGGATACAATATAGCTCAGAGTGCGTGTGTGCGTGTGTGTGTGTGTGTGTGTGTGTGTGTGTGTGTGTGTGTGTGTGTGTGTGTGTGTGTGTGTGTGTGTGTGTGTGTGTGTGTGTGTGTGTGTGTGTGTGTGTGTGTGTGTGTGTGTGTGTGTGTGTGTGTGGTGGCGAGGGGATGATGAGGGAAGAGTAGGAAAGGCACGGCAGGTTGCCATGACAACAGCTTTTTTATTTGCGCTTCCTCAATGGCGTTGGTGGAGGAGAGAACGAGAGAGAGAGAGAGAGTGAGTCTGGCAGAGTTATTAGGCAGAGACAGGCTGGTGGGCCAGGGTACATGAACAGGCGGGGGTGGAGGACGGCAGGGAAGAGTTGTACGCCTGCTTGCTTTGTCTAGAACAGAATGTCCTCTTTATCTACGCCCCTCCCTTGTCAGACAACAACTTACTGACAACTTGCCTGCACTCACCCATGAATACCTTATGAACACAGAGTGTCTTATAAGCAGGACGCTGCTGCTCTACGGTAAGAGGTACCATGAGAGGAGAGGGGCAGAAATAGTCACGTGTCCCTTCGCTTCCTCTGTGTGTGCATGTGTGTGTGCGTGTGCTGATGTGTGTGTGTGTGCGCGCATGTACGTGTGTGTGTGCGTGTGTGTGCTTTTGTGTGTGTGTGTGTGCATGTGTGTGTGTGTGTGTGTGTGTGTGTGTGTGTGTGTGTGTGTGTGTGTGTGTGTGTGTGTGTGTGTGTGTGTGTGTGTGTGTGTGTGTGTGTGTGTGTGTGTGTGTGTGTGCATGTGTGAGGCACACATGCATGTGATGACTCACCAACTCATCTCCTCTCCTAATCAGGAGAACATTGAGGAACTTTCCGTGTTCTTCTGAAACTCCTCTCTGCCCCCATTTAGTCTGACACACGCGAGTCTGACGCCCACCCTGGGTACCGGGTAGAGCTGCTGGCCCTGAGGAGCAGTGTACAGTCACTGTGCTTCTGCCACATGCACAGATATAGCTTATGATACACATACAAGGACAAACAAGCACACACACACACACACACACACACACACACACACACAAAGGTACACAATACGGAATATACAAATACATGCACACGCGCACACACGCGCACACACACAAACACACACACCCACACACTGTGATAGACTGTCGATCTGCATTGGTAATGACTCACCCCCTCCACCTGGAGTAGTGCCAAGCCATTCTAGCCTCCACCCCCTTCATCTGGTTGAGCCCTTCACTTCACTCACTCCAGCCTCACTGTGGAAGCATTTCAATCATTCAAATTAGCTGTAATCACAGCCAAAGGCTTAGAGTGGGACCGGTCGTGTGTCACTCTGCATACTTGAGGATACTTAATATATTGATTTTATATTGAGCGTGATGTGAGTGTGCTTTCGGGAAGGTGTGGTGGACGTGGGTGGTGATGGGGGAAATGGGGGGGGGGGGCACACAGGCCTTTTCTACCATATGTATCAAAAAACACAAAGGATGGAAGCACAGGTGAAAGAATAGAATCTGGATGGACAGAATTTTCCATTCAAATCTTCATTCTTGATTGGGCTGCCATCGAGATGTTAGATGATGCTGCATGGGAATCAAAGCTGGTTCAGTCGTGTGTGTGTGTGTGTGTGTGTGTGTGTGTGTGTGTGTGTGTGTGTGTGTGTGTGTGTGTGTGTGTGTGTGTGTGTGTGTGTGTGTGTGTGTGTGTGTGTGTGTGTGTCGAAGGTGTCATTTGAGTGAACATTCCAGTGGCATTTGTGCTAAAATCATAATGAGTAGAATTATCCTAAAAAACGATGTAGGCCTAGGCCTATACAGACTCATACAAACATAATTCCTCTCAATCATCACTTCTGACTTACAAGTGTGTGCTGGTGTCTTTATCTGCAGAAACCCTTCACTCTGCCTGGATTTTCTTATTTTCTTGGGACGTTTTTGGCAGCGAGTGCTGCGAGTGCATGTTATGTACACGTTATGAGCATGTATCCCCTCCCTATTTGCCATTTCCCCACATGGAATGCACTTGATTGGATAAATGTACTGCTAGTGGGCTAGTGGGCGCTGTTCGCTGCTGCCGTTTTCAAAAAGACTAACTAAAAAGTTCACTCAAATATGTTTCTGACGAAGTTTTTAGTGGTATATTTGAAATTATATTGCTGGATCTTGAGTCACATCTGATCTGCAATGGCCACTAGTTGGAGTTTGATGGTGGTACAGCGTTACTCTCAAAAAACACCTACGGGAGACTGCAATTCGAAACTGGCCCCTGTAAATGTCCTAACACAACCCCCTCCAATGAACAGTAAATTACCAAGTATGGTCTTGTCAATATTCCAATGTACAGTTTTGTTTGTACAGTTGTACAGTGTCCCCCACCCACCCCTCCTACCCAACCTCCCCCCCCCCACTCCTACCCAACCCCCCCCCCCCCCCCCCCCCCGCACCCACCCACCCAACCACCTCACAATGTACAGCCCCCCCCCCCCCCTACCCAATCCAATGTACAGTTTCTACGTCAAATGTATATACTCTTTTTTCTGGACTCTTTTTGTATCACAAACAGTACTGTATTTGCAAATCTGGTATGTCATAAATGTATAGATGTAGCAGTACTGTCTATCTGTATGTCATGTATGTCATATATGTTACGATGAATTGAAAATGGGGGACCCTGATGTAAACAAGACGAAAGTCTTTCTCTGGTCTGCATCCCCTTAACAATTGTATGTATTGAGCTGTACTGTACTGTACCCATTCTGCAATCTGTTAATAAAGTTTTCAATCAATCAATCAATCAACTCTACACATTGTTTTGTTGTGGTCTAGTGACATCTAGTGGCTGAAACTACTTAATATGCCTTTAGACATTCCAGCATTTTGAATCTCTTGCATTGTCCACAGAAAACAATGCTCAATCCCTCTGGGGAAAAAAGGATATACTTCTATGGCAACCATGTAGGCTCATAGATAGGCTATAATGCAGAGTTGACCAAAGAGGCTCTTCTAGCTTCATGCTCTGTGGATGAGAGGCTGGTTTCATAATGAGCACTACTTCCCCTTTCAATCTTGCCTGACATGGGACCAGTGGCACCAGCTGTAGTCTTCTTATAATGACAGAAATGATTGGCTTACTAATGGACAGCTTAGCCTTGAGTGTTCAGTCCACGTCACCATTCAGTAGAATCTGGGAAAAACAGGATAAATCTCTCTGCCACCATGGATGAGCTGTAAAAGACAGGATGCATTCAAATCTGTGTGTGTGTGTGCGTGTGTGTGTGTGTGTGTGTGTGTGTGTGTGTGTGTGTGTGTGTGTGTGTGTGTGTGTGTGTGTGTGTGTGTTTCAGAAAGCTCTATGACAGTAATGTTACATAAATCAATAAAAAGGAACTATGAATCCGATGGTCTGATTGTCCTATTGTTGTGGTACAGCCTCTCACAACACATCATATTTGGGTAGCATTTAAGCTAATTCAAATGGATTGGTAGTTTTATATTACCGGCAAGAATATTTTACAAATATATTTGTATAGATAGAAGTAGACGGACAATCACTTTGGACTTTCTGACTGTTTGGACTTTCTGACTGTTTGGACGTTCTGACTGTTTGGCAAAATGTCCAGTGAGGCGGTACCCTAACTGCTGCGCCACGTGTGGAATTTGTCATTTGAGGATAAAACTGAAACACCTCTGAGCACTGGAGCACTCACACACACCCAGCCTCTGCAAAGCCGTAGCAACAGAATAGCAATCAACATCAAACAGGCAGTCAAGTGCAGGACACAGCACAGTCAATGAGCCTCTCTGAGCAGATACGGTACTAGTCTGGGCTTTGTGACATAACCTTAATAAGTTTGCTTACAGCACCCCCATCTGGCTATCATATGGAACTATGGATATGTCAAAGGACTACTGATACAAATAATATAGCTAAAGGTATATCTGTGGTATATCCAGGGGTGTAAAAAGTACCCAGAAATTATACTTACGTGAAAGTATGGGTACCGTCTCAAAATCGTACTCAAGTAAAAGTCAGAGTATCTGGCTAAAAACACACTTGAGTAAAAGTAAAAAAGTTTCTACTTTTAAATGTACTTAAGTACTAAAAAGTTAAAGTAAAAACTTTTTTTCTGACTGTCTATTCTTCTGATAGCAGGTGTTTAATCAAAGATCCCCGCTTTCTAGTCTTGCACAAGGACCAATCAGCATGGGTATGGGCAGGTTCATTTTCCATTGATGGGGATTTGATTGGCTGTTTTTAAATAGTGTGGCTGGAGGATTAATAACGTTAACGTTAGTTCGGCCAGAGAAACAAATATACTAATTCAAATAGTTGGACCTGCGAGATTTGTACTTTGTAGGTCTGCGTTTTAAATGTAAGGAGTAAAAAGTATGTTGTTTTTCTCTGAAATGTAATTGAGTAAAAGTACAAGTATACAAACCTAATAATACTCAATTAAAGTACAAATCCCCCAAAACAGTAGATAAGTATTGTAACGAAGTACAATTACTCAAGTACTTTACACCCCTGGGTATATCACATTGTGGCTGGTGTAATGCATTAGGGGTCAGCCCTATTTCCTTCTTACCAATGACGATGTTGATCAGCACAATACTTTCTCAGCACAATTCATGCAGTTCCTCATACTAGCAAAACACGCTGACTTTGCATAGTTTGTGGCTAACTAGTCAGAGCTAGTATGGGTTAGCATGGATATCAGCATGCTGATAAACATCATCATTGGTGAGTAGGAAATGGGGCTAGGGTTACAAATATCTGATCAATCCCTTTCAAGTATACCGGTAGTTCAAATTCTGTTATAGTAATAAGAGAGTCACCCCAAAGACTACAGACTGGATACTTGGGTCGACAACATTTGAATCCAGGTGCCACGCGTCCCCTCCGGTACTCGAGGAAGCAGCAGTCGCATCTTTTCACCTGCACAGCGCGATCTCTCAGCGTCGGGGGTCTGCGTTTGGAGGGCACGCCGCCCCCGTTGCTTCCTGATTCTGCTGGGCAGGCGCACCAACCGACCTGTAGGAGTCGCTGTCCACAACGTCCGATCCCCACCCATCAGCTTCCCACCCCCTAATACTGCCAATTGTATTAGTATGAACGACCAGCCAAGCGGATAGCAATGCGGAGAGCTGGGCTCGAACCCAGCGTCTCCTGCATTGGTGGTGAGCGCATTGCCCACTGCACCACCTAGCCGCCACATTGTGATTTATTATACTTTATATGTATAGGTCTCTTTTGAAAGGTAACATTTGGAAGTTTCTTACACAATAAAGAATAACTTTGAGTGCTAATGTAATAGAGAAACAGAGGTTTGAACACAAACCTTACTTTTGTGTTGACTTGTTGCCAGACGCCTGTTTTTGGGTTCCAGCTGAGAGGTAGGAGCTGGAAAACACAATGGTTCCATAGCCTGAAGTCTTATAGTCATACAGGTCCAAAGTTTATAAAAATCCCACGGAAAATGAGTAATGTTTTTGTAATGTGTGTACCGCAATAATTCAGTGTTATTATCCAAAATGGCCGTCTGCTTCCATTCATTCAGCAAGTCAAAACAAAGAACTTGTTGGTCTTCTTCTGCCCCCTTCTCGTTGCAATCAGCGCTAGTCTGGGATCGCTTTCAGTGCAGACGCTCCTTGGCTCCAACGGTGGTCAATAATTTTCGCAATCAGCGGTGACTGGTCAGTTCAGGACCGTTTACAACCGGATGTGGTCACTCGTTGGAACGGCTTGTCAAATGGCGCTCACCAGATATTTCGTCTTGTAACTCAAGACCCGAAGCATGCAATAGGTGTGGTGACGATCGAAAGGTGGCAAATTCAACTTTCCAACAATGTATTGAATGATCGGGAGAAACGCAGCCCGGAGCTGACAGATGAGAGCAAAGTGCCGCAACGTTAACACCTTGAGATTTTGACAGCTAGGGGCACGAAGGCCATGTTGGCCGTAGGGGGAGGCAATTTTGGGGCACAATGGTCAGAGCGAGGGGCATCGACGGCCATGGCTGTCATATAATTGCCACCCTGCCCATTGATGAAAGAGGTGGGAGTATCTCTAGAGAAATGGAACTCAATGCCTATCTCTATGATGGGACACATGCATATTATTAAGAAGTAGATACTGCCAAAATTCCTCTTTCAATCGATTCCACTCCCCCTACCAGCCACCTTTTTCGCCATACTAAGGAAGAATATCACATGTTTTATATGCCATATGCACCTGTCATATGAATGGGGAGGGCTTAGATGACCTAACATGAAGCTGTATTATTGGGCAGCCCAATATAGAGCAGCCATGTACTCCTTTTGAACCAATGAGATACCAGCTTGGATATATATAGAAAATAACACACAGGAACTTCCACTGAACTTACATATTTATTCAGCACAAACCAAAATGCTTATAAAACATACACATAATCCACTCCTCAAAGATACTACCGGTATACTAACCTGGCATGAGACACACACCTTTTTGAATAATCTACTACGTTTTCAAAATACACACCGATCTGTGGAAATTATAGTTTCAAACCAGGGAAACAAGATATGGGTTTAAAAATGTTTAATGGATAAGGGAATAAGTCAAATAGAAGATATATACAATGATGGGACCCTATATGGCTGCTGAGGACCTATATTATATGTGGGCTGACCCCTATTAGTCGATTAGTCGACTAATCGGTCGAAAGGAGCCGTAGTCGACTGGCCAACTTCTTAGTCGAAAATATAAAAATATATATATATATATATTTATAATTTTTTTTTTATCATTCTTTCCAAAAGAAAAGAGGCCTAGAAGTGTGGCTAACGCTAATGGCATGCATACCAGAGGCTAACTGCCTACGAAAACAGGCACAGAAGCACTGAAAGAGGATTTCACCCAACTAAATGAACACACTAGACTAGACAAATATCAAGATGTATCCATCAGTGGACCAATTGCTTGCTTTTGCAGAGGACAAGAAGCCTTCAGTCGACTCCTTCAGACATTAAGCACCCCCCACAGCCCAAATGGAAGGATAATTTTTTTTTAACTAAATTAAAAATATATATATTATACTTTTTTTTTTTTTGTCGACCAATAGTCGACCAACAGCACATTTTGGCCAATCATAGTCGACCATCCAAATCCTTAGTCGGGGACAGCCCTACTAAAATTACATCATTTGAATCCCAATATTCCAAATGACTGCATGGTGTATAAAGTTGGTACCCTATTTCATTGTACTGTATGTGGGGATGTGAAAAACCTCAGATTTTCTGGAAAGAGGTTCTAGAACAGATCTCTAAATTGACAGAAACAGTTGTTCCTGTTTGTTGAGGCTCAACTATGTTTACTATATACCCTGAAGATTTTATTGTGAATGTAAAGAAACGCAAACTAATTGATTTCTGTCTACAACAAGCTAAACGGGTGATTGCTTTCAAATGGAAGGAGGTTCAGAGACCTGACTCAGGTCATTGGATCAAGTAGATGTCTAATAGTATGAAAAGTCTGAAAAACGGACATATATAGTAATACAGAGGATTTGTGTAGTATGTGAACACCTTTCATGGAGTTTTTGGGTTTGTTTGTATGTTTTTGTTGTTTTGGGGAGGGCATTTATGTATGTTTGTTTTTTATTTTAATGTCTATTTTTTTTATTTTACATTCAATTATATTTGTATTATTTCATGGGTTTATGTGTCTGTGTTTTGTTTGGAAAACAAAAAATATATTATTGAAAAAGAAAGATTCAAATCTATTGTTATTATACAGCACAGTACATTGCATAATATAAGTTGGCATTTAACCAGAGTGCAAATGTAATAGTAAAGTTAATTAGCAATACACAATGTACAAGTGATTAAAATTGAGTATATAAATAAGTACTACTGAGTAATAATGCTTCAAATCAGATGTATGGCCTATGTACATTTATATGTTATAGTATCATTATGTACAGTGATACAGGTATACAAAAAAACACTATGGTAGTAAGTCATACTATACTACTATCTTTAATAGATAAAGATATAGTATGCAGAACTATATTCAGACAGATGTGGACTGGATCAATATATATATATGGTAAATACTAAATTATGCATATAAATATATATATTTATACAGTATTATTGTATATGGCTATCATACAGGTAGTTATGATTACAGTGTATGGCAGTTGTAGAACTTGTAGACAGTGAAGGCAGTATGAAGGTATATTGAAGATGAAGAATGATATGCCTATTCATAGATGATTATGGGGGTATTTTTTGTCTTTATTTACTTAAATATAAAAAAGAATATTATATATATATAATAATAATGATCATTTTCAATTTTGGCCCCAGATTCTCACAGCAGGCTGGGTATTTTCCTCACTGCCAGCATGTTGCATTACAGCCACCAAGTGGACCAGCAGGGAAGGGCAACCAGGGAACGGATCAGACTGGAGTTATGTCATCCGCACTGAATATCGTTTTTTGGGGGAAACAACTCAGAGAATTAACATGGATTAGACAGCGTTTGTTCATGAACTACAACTTTAGTACAAAACACAGTGAAATCATGCTGAAGACCATCAAGGCCCACAAATAGTCATTGCCTCTGTTTAGGCTTTATGTCACTTGGAGATTCATAAGTGTCAGGTAGGGAAATTAGGAAATATCCTGCAGCTAGGCATGCATACCGGAAAATGGATCCAACGTGACTTTTCACAAACGCTCAATGGTGGCCAGTGTTGGAAAGTAATTGCTTGACTTAACATGATGCACTCACAAAACAAACATTTAAAACAATTAAGCATTCTGCCGACAAAAAACAAGAGGTAATGGCTATTTCTGGGCATTGATGGTCTTCGGTGTGATTTATATCTGTATGTTGTTTATGAACAACACCATCTAATCCTTGTTTGTTTATTCCTATTGAGTTGTTGCCCCCAAAAGAGAGGCGTGGCGAGCAGAATTGTGTGTGGGTGAGGTATGGCCGGTCTGGTAACCTCGTTCAAGGGTACTATGACTATGCTTGCACCTCATGGTACCAAAGCACCTCAAAGGCGCTAAAAACAAAATTACAAACATCTCAAAACAAACTGGTCAGACTACTGCTTGACCTTACTCCTAGAACCCACCTCACCCCTGCACACCTTGACAACCTAGGATGGCTTAGAGTAGACGACAGAGTACAGCAACTTGCAATGGGCCTGGTCTACAAGATACACTACACGACTAAGGTACCCATGTACATGTCAAAATACTTCCCAAAGGTCAGTGAATACCACGATCACAACACCAGAGGGAGCTCCACAAATCATGTTAAACCCAGATTCGGCTCAAACAAGGGATTAAACACGTTTCGCAATTATGCCACATCAATGTGGAACGCCCTACCCACAGCTGTAAAGGAATGTGAATCACTACCCACTTTCAAAACCACTCTCAAAGAGCACCTACGAGAGACTGCAATTCGAAACTGGCCCCTGTAAATGTCCTAAGGCAACCCCCTCCAATGTACAATAAATGTCCTATTAAACCCAATAATACATGATACCCTCTTCTTGGGACCAAGTAAGGTTTAGTCGATAATCCAATGTACAGTTTCCCCCCCCACCCCCCCTACCCAACCCCCCCCCCCCCTACCAACCTCCTCCAATGAACAGTTTCTTCGTCAAATACTCTCTTTTTTAGACTATTCTTGTATCAAAAACAGTACTGTATTTGTAAATCTGGTATGTCATAAATGTATAGATGTAGTACTGTCTATCGTCATGTATGTCATATATGTTATGATGGATTGAAAATGGGGGACCCTGATGTAAACAAGACGAAAGTCTTTCTCTGGTCTGCATCCCCTTAACAATTGTGTGTATTGAGCTGTACTGTATTGTACCCATTCTGCAATCTGTTAATAAAATGTTAAATCAATCAATCAATTTCCCAGTTTTATCTCCTCCGTGAGATAAAGACTGGTAAAGCACTACGGCCGAAAGTGTGAATCGGGTAGAATTTCCGGTGTACTCCGATGTACTTCCCCTGGACGCTGCCTCCGAACCGACCAAACTTTTCCCGAATCCTGTCGGCAAACAAGCTAGAATGTCCCGGACCCGGTCATGTAGTAAATTCTTCAGGCAAAGCCGTTGCAGTGGCTTAAACGAGGAAATATTGTGCACTTCACACGTTTCTAATATTGTTTAGTCGAAACCGGAAAGCCTGTAGCCGGTACTTCCTGTACTTCCGTTTTCACACTTTAGAAGGCATATCTTTACCAGCCTACCGGTCTGATGACATTTGTATTTGGCCACGCCCTCTTCCTAGCTCTAGTCGAGAGCGTTGTTCTACGTTCATCAGACAACAGTGGCCATTTTACCAGCCATCTCGGATCCCACGACGCGAAATCACGAGGTAAATTGCTAAGGTTATTGCTACACAAAACAAATAAACGGTGAGCTGGGCTAACACGCCAGTCAACAAAGGCAACTTTTATATTTATACATAAAAAAATATATATATGTTTAGCTTGGCAGCACACAAAAGCTATCGCCGGCTAACGACGTTAGCGAAATGGATATGCAACCATTGGCTTTAGTGACATGACAGCTACTGGAGTACGTCTGACAGCTGGCTGGTTCCAACATCTTGCGGTGCAAATATGCATTTCTATTGACGATTTTATCAATTTGGAGATCTTACAAAAATACCTTCTTTCGTCTGGGTTCCGTTTCAGATTAATCACCCAAGATGTCTGACGAAGGCAAGCTGTTTGTTGGCGGTTTGTGTTTCGACACCGATGAAGATTCATTGGAAGAGGCTTTTTCCAAGTATGGAACCATTGCCAAAGGTATGCTGCTGCATGAAATATACACGACGTCTCGGTGTTGATTATTAATCAAGAATCACTTAACAATCCTTCGGCTCTTGCTTGGGTATACTTTGACATTAGCCCCCCTGTGTTTTTAGTTGATGTTGTGAGAGATCGCGAGACAAGGAAGTCCAGGGGCTTTGGGTTTGTCACTTTTGAGAGCCCCGACGATGCGAAAGAGGCACTGACCGCCATGAATGGCAGGGTGAGTGGCTCTTTGTTCTTTCAACATTTGTTTTAGGAGTCTCGTCGTCATTGCTCTAATTTAAAATGCATGCACTTGTTTGTGTGGTGATGATGAGCCCCTCTGTGTTTAGGAATTTATGTGAGCAAGAAGCTGTTTAAAAATGCAATATATTTTAAGTTAATTATGTATCATGTTATTCTTGTCCTTCTAGAGTGTTGATGGAAGGACCATCCGTGTGGATGAAGCCGGGAAGCCTGGAGGAAAAGGCGGATTCCGTGGTGGTGGATCGGGGGACCGTGGATTCTCGAGAGGCCGAGGGGGCAGGGGAAGAGGTGGGCGAGGTTATTAGGGAGGTAAGGGCTGGCATTGCAATGTGGTCCATTCCCCATTTGCTCTAAGTCATGCCCTGTATTGTCATTAATATCTCTCCTTTAATGTGCATCATGTACTACTTGGTGTGGTTTTCACAGCAAATGCAACATTTTAACCAGGGATGCACCAATGACTACATTTTATTTGTTTGTACTCCTGATACCAATCTTAGTTTGGGGTTATTACAACAATTATTGAGATAACCTTATTTATTTGTGATTTAAATTATTGTGACAGGAGGGTGATTATTTTTATTTTAACCATCAGGGACTACACCTAAAATCCCATTCACATATACTGATTGGCATTGGTCTCTGCTTTAACAGGTAAAACTAAATAATTTCACTAATGACTACTAAATGCAGAGACTGTAGGAAAGAGGCTACATTTCCTACATGCCATGGTTCGTCTGGTATGGATGTAAACACCCTCAAATGAAATCTAAGGCTGCATTGTTTCTTCACTTGAATAACATATATTGAAATTATTTTATTGGGAAAACCACATTGAGATACAGTATCTCGTTTTCGAGAGGGTCCCACAACATGTTTGCCTTTTGAACATACATCTGCAACCATTTGTCCAACTACAACAAAATGTGGGTCTGCTCTGTATCATATTTGATTATCGGGAAATGTCTCCCAATACCATATTACAGTGTTGCATTGGCGCGTCCCTAATTCAAATGTGTTTGTCGTTTGAAATAATACCACAAAGTGTGTTTGTAGTATAATGAGTAGGGCTTGGCAATTAATCAAGTTTCGATTCCTACGATCATGAAAACAAGATAATTGAGATAAGATGATTATTGTGCCGCATGCCATGTTGTCATGGCAACAAGTGTTGTAAATGCAGCGCACCTTTCCTTCACAGCGGTGCGCTTCCCCTAAAATCGAAATAATCGCGACAGATTTTTGCCATAATCGAGCAGCCCTAATAATGAGATGAATAAACATGCATGGATAATGCCATGGTGACATAAGGCAAAGCTTCCAGTGTTTTTAAACCTTCCCCTCATGCCCCCCCTCCCATGCCCATCTCTCTCCTAGGAGGATATGAACAGAAGAGTTATGGAGACCGCAGCAGCTATGGCGATAAGAGCTACGGTAGTGGCAGGAGCTATGGTGGAGGCAGTGAGGAGAGGAGCTACGGTGGTGGCAGTGGAGGTGGTGGTTACAGAAGCGGTGGAGGTGGCGGTGGATACACCGGAGGCAGAGAGAACAGGTTGGTCCCATGTTTAAATCTCCACTCCATCAATCATATCCTCGGTGCAAAAGTAGATGGGTGTTTGTACATTATCAGGGCTTTCCCCAGCATTTTCAAACAGGACGGTGCTGAGTTGCATCTATGGTTGGGTCCGAGAGGGGGGGGGATTTAAATGTGTGCTTGCATTTCCTTAACTTGAAACATAATTTAAATAAAATGGCAAACACAAGGGTGAGTTCCAAATAAGTTATTTACTTATGTACAGTCAGTGTGTAATTACGGTTGCACAATAGTTCCCAGCGACACGAAAACGCACGCATACACACAGCAGAATAGACTAGAGCAGCGTTTCCCAAACTCTGATTCAGTTTGATTCAGTTTGGCACCACATACTTATGTGAATCTGGGTTTTCTACTCTAGCATACCTGAAAAACAAATACAGAAACAGACTAAATGCTCAGCATGACCTCAGAATAGCACTTTCGAAAACCAAGCCCAGAATAGATCTGCTGGTTGAAAACGTCAACCAGCCACATACCTCTCATTAGATTTCATTGTGCCATAGATGAAATATTATACCCCTTCTAGCATGATGTCAGGTCAGTAGAATTTTTAAATAAGTCTGTACAAATTAATCAGAATGTTGCTCAATGTTGGGGTTTAAGGTTGAGGAACGGATGGAGGGGGTAAGAAATGGAGAGTTGAAAAAGGGGTGAGAAATAGAAAGGAGAGTAGAACATGTTTGTTCATTTAAAAGTGTTACAAAATTGTATGTACATATGTTATGAGGTGGTGAGCAACTTAACATTACACTCTGATTATTGCTGTGATGTACTTTTATAATTAAATAAATACATTTCATATACATTTGAAATTCATGGTTTGTTGTGTTCTTTATCAGTAGTTTATAAATGTATGTTATGGCAATTCATGATGTATTTTTGTAAGTTTGGGTCCCAGGGAAACACCAAATTTCTCTTTTGGGTCTCGAGCTGAAATAGTTTGGGAACCCCTGGACTCTAGAGGACAGAGCAATCACGTATTAGACGGATGATGTGTCTCTTTCTAAGTGCTTGCATGTTATCATAGTGGTGCTGCGCCCCTATACCATTGTTTGGGGGAAAGCCCTAATTATACTGCCTACTGTTGTACCAACTTGAATAGAACACGGTAAACTTTTGAAGAAAGAAATTCTATTTCACAACTGAGCACGTGTACTGGTTTTTGCTTTTCTGGCTGTAGAACGGGTCAGGCAGGTTGAGTGGAATGTGTGGTGGAAGTGCACGTGTCATTTATTTGATGTAAAGAACTGACTTTGAGATACCCGTTGTTTCGATTGAACATTTATTTAAAGGTGCACTGTGTGGTTTTGGCGGCTGGGGTTTTGTTTACATTTGCAGAGCCTGCGATTAGTTTACGAAGATATTTACTATACATGTCACTCTTAGAATAGTTTTTCTTGTCCTTAAATCAAAACGAAACCATTTTGAGGCATCATGAGCCTTGAAGACACTTCGAATATTTGTAAACTAAATAGTTAGTCCTGCCATTGTAGACCAACAAAGTGTGTTCCAGAGACCCGATTTTCCTCTGGGGATAATTTCTTTGTTTTTATTCAAATACATACCATAACATTCTTTCACTTGAGTTTCAAATGTCTCTCAAAATGCATAGTTATTGACAACTTCTCATTTTTTGTTTCAGGAGTCAATATGGAGAACGCTCTGGGGGTTCCTACAGAGACAGCTATGACTCTTACCGTGAGTAACATTGGTTGAGCTTAAATAGGTTCTAACCTAGTTTCCTCTGCATTATTAGAGCCAAGATTAAATGGAAAGTCCTCACTTGCTTTGACTTGCTCAAAATCCCAAACCCATCGCCTTCTTGGATTAATGTTTTAATTACTCGACATCCGCTTAAAGACTCCAGCAACCCATTAGAACCTGACGCAAAATCTGAATTTCAGGCAGTCACAAAAATTGAGACCAAAAGAGCTCTAAAGACCTCCATTTCAAATGAAAAGTCCTGTTTTGTCCCTCGACTCGATGCCTCCCTGTTGAGATGAGAGCATTTTCATAGAGAGCTGTGATTCATAGCATTTAGGATGGAAGCTTTTGAGTGGTCTGTGTGAAATGTCCGAATGCTGCTTCAGTGTCTTTACACTTGTGCCTACTTCTTGTCCTCAGCCCACGAGTAAAAAAAACACAAAACTTCCTGATTGCAAGATCATCACTTCCCCTGGCTGTTTTTTAAAAGATGTTTGAAGACCTTTTTTTTTTTTTGACTTTTTTTCTGGATGGGGTGTGTTCTGTTTGTGTTACATGGCTGTACAGACATTGCAGTGCATTTTTAATCTTTTGTTAAAATGTTTTAAGTGTTTTTCAGTATCCTTTCACCACAAGAGATGGTAGTAAAGAATTATTTAGCATTATGCTTAAAATGGTGTAAGCTTTGGTGCGCAGTAAGGATCCTCCTAACACCTTTTTCCTTCATATTTCACTTTATTTTAATGTGACTGTACACTGGGAGAGGACCCAAAGTTGATTTAAAAAAGAAGGCTTTATTTGATTTTAATCTGTTGTGCTGAATCGCTTGGTGAGATCTGACTGTTCAACACGGCCTGATAGCTTCATCAAATTCAGTTTCTCATGACCATGATGACCAATCTAAGCTGCAAAATATCCATAAGGAATTGGTTTGTAAAAAGCTTTGCTTTTGACCAGAGTCAATTCCTGATCTCTTTCTAACCAATGAAAGTTTCAAAACCTGCTGTTGAAGCTTGACAAGCTGTGATATGCCCTCAAGGTCTACGAGTCCCTTCAGCTCTGTGTTGCATTCCTTGCGTTCAATAAGGATGGAATGCTTACCAGAAGCACTGATATCCAGGAGACTTCCTTGCTTGATGGCTTAAGATTTGTAAATGCCCACTATATAATTAATAATGAATTGGCTGTGACTTGTTAAAGGGGCTAGAGAGAAGAGAAGAAACATTTAAAACCTAGTTATTTTAAAGTATTGCAACCATTAATACCTCTCCCTTATATGTGGCTACATTGTTTTTGAAATACACTGGTCCTGAAGCTTAATGTTAAGTGATTATTAAGTTATTTTAAAATGGAATGAATGGATGCTTTATAAATCCCTCAATGCATCAACTTTATTTTATTTATTTCTAGTTACAAGAGTTTGGCCATTGATTGTCTTATCTATGGCGCAACGCTAGTAACGGGGGTGGGTTCTGTCAAGTAAGCTAAACTATTAGTTTTTTTCCTAGATATTTACCAGGCAAAAGGGGTACGGTAACTGAATGATGACAGTGCTTCCATAAACTACTAACAGCATAGCTCATTAGAATTGTGTTGTTTTTTTCATTGTGTAGTGGCTAATAAAAGTGATTTATAGCCCCTTTTTTTAAAGCAAAGTATTTTTAAAAATGCTAATACATAGTGTGGATTGCAATTGGCAACATATGAACTGATCTTTTAGGGCCATCTTAAAATTGTTACTCCCAAGAAATGTGCTCTTGTTTTGTGTACCAACATTTATTTCTATTTTGTTTATTCTGGCTTCACGAAGCCCTATTAAAAGTACCAGATGGAAAAATGTTCTTTATTTCTTGTGCCTCTAGAATGAAGCAAAGTTACAGTATGAATCTTGATCAGGATATAGAAGGGGGGGGGGGGGGGTGTAACACTAATCTTGGATTTAGCAAAGGAAATATGGCTTTTATTGGGTGGTTAGGTATAGTCTTAGTACACAAGATTGTATCTTTGGGGTTATTTAATTAATTGAAGGCTGTTAAAATGGTTTTCCAAGATGCTAAGGTTAGAATACGAAGCGAGGGTGGGCTGCAGGGATGTGTTGAGTCAGGCTGGGGAATGATATGTCCTTGGTGCTGCTGTTGCTCGTTCTGTCCATAATGATCCATTACGCCCAAGAGCTCAGGCTGCTATCGCTTTGGAAATCATCAAAGTCCTTGGAGAATGAAGTGTTGGGCCTACTGACACGTGAACCTTCTGGTCTCTGGCGAAAGCTGCCCTGTTGGCTAGTACATAATTGGAGATAGGCCAGTAATGTGAGGTAAAACATTTTTGCTCTCCTGTTCGCATCCCTCAAACAGTTCTCATTTTGATGTCCCATCTTATCTCCTACCTACCTCTTTGAACTTTGCCCCCAACCAGTCAATGCTGTCACTTATCCTCTGGCCATAGCTGCTCAATTCCTAAAAAGTGCATGAGATCGTCCAGTAGCACATCCTGTCTTTTTTGGGCTAGTTCTCCATAAATGACACAGGACAAGAGCCTCTAAAAACGACATTGAGCTTTGGAATATTACAGCGTGGAACATTTGCTCTCACAGCCCTAGTGTAAAAGCAAAATATTTGACCCCAAGTGTTGACCCCTCATTTCTGAAACTCACCTTTTAAACATATTTTTTTCTCCCAGTGATTGCAAAGTTGTCTTCATCGTATGGTGTAGACTGATCTCACATTTTTTGCTTTGCTTGTCAAATGTATCACATTTTGCACTGTAGTTTGTAGTTTCAGTGTCTTTACTGTAAACTTTAATTTGAAAAAAATAATTATTTATTTTGTCATTGATTAAAACTAACTTTTGATCATTATTTTATACTTAATGCTGTAGCTTAGTAATGGCATTTAACTGCATGCCCATGTGTGCCATTTTGTTTACCCGATTTGTTGTAATTCAATCTAACACCTCTTTCTCATTAATCAGGTTAAAACTACATATTGGACACAAATGACCCTCACTTAGGATTGTTGGGCTGCTACGTCAAAGCTTTCGTCGTCCTACAGCATCCTTGGCTGAGGTGGGTTTGGTCATCAAATGGATGCATTCCAGGACTTAAAATTATGTGATGTGTAGGCACATCTTCACTCCACTAGTAAAAATACAAATACGACAACCAAGTCTAAAGAGATACAGGTTTAAGGTACTTGGCGATGCCTTCTCTTTCACATTGGGCCAGTCAAGTCGATCTATATTATTAATTATATAAGTAGAGGTTCGATTGTATACATTGTGGACGCTTGTTGGCAATGCTGTTTACAGGCCTGTTGGTTGTCGATGGATAACTGTTTCAAATAGTTAATTGTACGATTTCTCTGTTGCAGATTGTGCCTAGGATAGCTGGTGCTGATGAGTGGAAGAGAAACGGCTTTCAAGTCATCAATAAAGTCATGAAAACCACATGGCAATGGATGAGCACCTGAGATGAGCAGCGGTGTTGTCTGTCTTTGGTATGGGTATATCTAATTATCAAACAGGCTTTATTTTAAACCAATGTACTGTTACCCACTATGAAGGGGTTTAAAACTTTTGACCTTTTGGTTCAGATACACCCTAAAAACAACGGTATGCTCATTGACCAGAATCTAAACCTAAGAACAAAATGTGACTTTTGCAGAGATTAAGAAGCTCAGGATTGGCTTTGATCACTGCAGTTTGCATCTGCTTGCTAGCCGAACTGGTTAGATGCTCTGCACGCCAGCGTCTATGGCTATGTGTGGTCACCTGAGCCATGACTGGCGTGGAGCCGAACGGAGTATATTGGCGGCAAAGTATGCAACTGTGTTTCTATTTCGGGTGAGTCCGCATAGTTTTCAGTCTTAACCCTCCCCTTTTGGCCTGTACTTCTGGTATGAGGTTTGACTTTGAATACTTAAAGGGATAGTTCGGATTTTGTGATATTAAGTTGTATGAAATACTTGCCTGTAGTGGATGCAAAGCTATTCGCTTACTTACTGAGTCCATGGTCTGAGTTCTGGATGGGTCCACACTACAACATGCAGGCAAAGGGCTGTCCTCTAAAACAAAACCACGATCCTCCAGCATTTAAAAAATGCTGATGGGTCACATTACCAATGAACCGGTTCCTTCCAGCATGTAGTAATGCAACAGCTTTTTCCAAGAAACAAAATGTTGCCAAGTGATTGCAGAATCCAGAAGTGCTGGAAGATGAGGATTTTGTGTTCGAAATAGCTACCCCCTTTGCCTGCATGTTGTGGTGTTTATTAAAACATTTTGGTTTCAAACCCCTGTTTGCTTTCGGTTAGCTTGGAACCTGCAGAAAAAAATTATTTCCATTTTTCTTTTTTATGGAAAAACTACTCTTAACACTTTGGGTGCCGGAAAACGCTTTACAGTGTCATTCCCGGCCATGCTCAAGTTGCCGAAGGACGCTTTACAGCGTCTTTAATATCAATATTTCAAAAATCTGTGATCGGATTCATATTTCCCCTCCGCTGGCCTGAGATCCACCAGGAGGACCCACTGAGCTCTCTGGCGGTTCAGGAGCGCCATCTGGTGGCTGATTGGCGCAATCGCCAAACAGGAAGTGCTGTGGAGGTTGTGCTGGTCGGCCATATTACTTCCGGGCACTCGGTTTGGCTCCGGCACTCTGGCTCGTCACAATATATAGCGATCCATTGCCAATAACTCGATAAACAACATGATTTGGACGTATATAGTATTATACAAGCTGGAAATGGTTCATCAGGATAAACATCCCATAATCGAAAACGGTCTACACCACGCTGATCGTCCAACGGCGCGAGGAAGATCCGGTAAGATTCAGCGTTATTTTTGAACGTGTTCCATATAAACTGTTATGATGAACATATGACCCACACTAGATGAATGATATAACGCTGCCCACGGAATTATAAACGATCCCCCGCCCATCCGGTCATCATCAGATCATACGTAGATCATTCTAGAAGTACGTCCAATTGACATTTTTTATATCGCCCCGATTGCCATCAAACTGTATGTCATCATCAATATAATGCATTTGGGGCTATAGATCACGTTTTGGAGAAAGCTGCAGAAAGAGATGAAAACATACTTATACATTAGACCATACTTTACTATGAATATGTGAATGAAAAAGTTTAACGTTGCTACACAATGAACAATACATATAGGACTTTGAATGGGCCCTAATAATGGCAATGTAGCAATAGAATTTAAAAAGTTATAGCCATGCAAAGAAGGGGTACTTCTCCATAGACAAATAGAGCTGGCAATCTATGGTATATCATGAATTTAACCCATGGCACCCAAAGTGTTAACTGTTAATGACAAATAATTATGGGGAAATTACTTGGAGGTTGAATTTGATGCAGAGATGTGGTCAAATGCCTTTTGAATCTTAAGAAAATATTTACATGTAATAGACTTGGATAGCCAGTATAGAGTATTACAGACAGCAGCGCATTCCTCACTTTGTAAACAAAATTATTCCCCGGACCCCCCCCCCCCCCCTCTGTGTGAAGTGTAAAAGGAGCTTGTACTATATTTACCAACCTTTACTTGATATTATTTTGGACATGGTATTGGTATGTAATGCAACCCATGTACCGTAATTCCTCTAATAGTAACCGGTATTCAAATACAAGCCGGGTCTCTATTAATGGCCGGGTGCGCTCTTGAGCTAAGCAATTATAAGCCGACCTCCTAATACAAGCCGGGTTACTAATATACTGAGCTGCATACTGAGCTAGTTACTTGATTTCACTTTGAAAACGTTGAAATGACCAGTGACCACCTGTAATTGCACGGTTTACTATTTCATACAGTACTTGGTTTCAATAAATGAACCCAGTACATTTTACTGGGTTCAAACTGACACAAAATGTTGATTTATTCATTATGATCTGTTTGAAAATTAGAAATATAGGCCTCTCTCTTATACATGCCTCCTCCTAATACAAGCCTGGTACCCGCTACAGTTGAAACAAATACAAGCAGGGGTTACTATTAGAGGAATTACGGTATGTCAACTCTTGTTTTGCAATTTGTCAGTACTTGTGTTGTCTGGATCTTTGTTTGGTTGTGTAAACATGTAATAAAGTATTATTTAAAAAAATAAATCCCATATTTGTAGTTAAACTCTGATCTAAATGTACATCGTCAACCAGTAATCAGTATGAGGCTGCTGACTTCCCTCCCAATGGGTTTTCCCCTTTAATTCTTATTGAGTTAGCTATTTAACTGATCATATAAACACAGGTGAATGAGCTTCTCCACTTGGACCCCTCTGATTTTGGTCCCTTCTCTTGGGTGATTTAATTGAGTCAGTTCACATGCAGTACGCTATGGCTAAACTTGACACATTTTCAACTTTGAGCACCCCAGAACAAGCTGCCTCAAAGTCACGAGGTGTGGTTTGGAGGATACTCAAAAGGTGCATCCTATCTGATAACCTTCTAAAACCATTTTGATCTTTCGTCTAGGTGTTATGGATTTAATGATATTCCAGAACTTTGAGGTGCTGAGCCCTGTTTGTTTATATTCAGTAAATGTGAGAAATGACTGACTGGCATTTAGTAAGGTTGGCTGAGATCTGCTGAAACAAACCATACACGCCTATGAACACAATGAGTTAGATGTGTAAAATCTTGGTAATGGTGAGAAGTCCGAATTAGAGGAGCTCGTGAAGCAGACCCTCTGCAATGCTCCCTGATCTGAAATAAATAGAAGTTGACAGTTGCAGATTAACATTACATGACTGGGTGAAGCAGGTTGATGAAAAGGCCAAAGGAGACGAGAAAGATTGACAATGACTGGCGATAGTTGGTAAAGGTATGGACAACATTACGTTTTTGGGCATTCTATGGTGATAAACTGACCGATCATACAGAGCAAATCATGTGAGATTAGGATTAGGGCCACTGTTGATGGAGCTAAATAGTTTCCTGATGGATCCATGGATGTGACGGGAGAGGTATGCAGTGTTACTGTTGAGCGATGAGTAACTAGATGAGCCCACAAGGAAGCATACTAGGTCTGCTACTGTTCCTAATTTATGCAAATGACATGTCGTCAGCTTGTGACTGCAACTTGTTCCTGTTTGCGGACGACTCAGCCCTGCTGGTCTCTGACAAGAACAAGTTACAGGTTGAAAAAACCCTCAGCTCAGAACTAGGCAAAATCTGCATATGGCTCGCTGATAACAAACTATCATTACACATGGGCAAAACAGAGTCCATTCTCTTCGGTTCAAATAACAAACTCAGCAAGACCGACGGCTTCTCAGTTACAGTGGGTGACAATATTGTCACAAGGAAAGAAGATATTACCTACCTGGGTTCCATCCTAGAGGCAAATCTTTCCTGTGACAAAATGGCATCCAATGTAATAAAAAAAGTCAACCAACGAACACGATTCTTGTACCGGATCTCCTCACTGGTAAACAAGAATACCCTGAAGACTCTAGCAGGAGCACTCATTCAAGGGTACTACGACTATGCTTGCACCTCATGGTACCAAAGCACCTCAAAGGCGCTAAAAACAAAATTACAAACATCTCAAAACAAACTGGTCAGACTACTGCTTGACCTTACTCCTAGAACCCACCTCACCCCTGCCCACTTTGACAACCTAGGATGGCTTAGAGTAGACGACAGAGTACAGCAACTTGCAATGGGCCTGGTCTACAAGATACACTACACGACCAAGGTACCCATGTACATGACAAAATACTTCCCAAAGGTCAGTGAATACCACGATCACAACACCAGAGGGAGCTCCACAAATCATGTTAAACCCAGATTCGGCTCAAACAAGGGACTAAACACGTTTCGCAATTATGCCACATCAATGTGGAACGCCCTACCCAAAGCTGTAAAGGAATGTGAATCACTACCCACTTTCAAAAACACTCTCAAAAAACACCTAAGGGAGACTGCAACTCGAAACTGGCCCCTGTAAATGTCCGAACACAACCCCCTCCAATGTACAGTAAATTACCAAGTATGGTCTTGTCAATAATCCAATGTACAGTGTTTGTACAGTTGTACAGTGTCCCCCCCCCCACCCCTCCTACCCAACCCCCCCCCCCCACTCCTACCCAACCCCCCCCCCACACTCCCACCCCCCCACCCCCACCCACCCAACCACCTCCAATGTACAGTCCCCCCCCACCCCCACCTACCCAATCCAATGTATAGTTTCTACGCCTAATGTATATACTCTTTTCTTTCTGGACTCTTTTTGTATCACAAACAGTACTGTAATTGCAAATCTGGTATGTCATAAATGTATAGATGTAGCAGTACTGTCTATCTGTATGTCATGTATGTCATATATGTTACGATGAATTGAAAATGGGGGACCCTGATGTAAACAAGACGAAAGTCTTTCTCTGGTCTGCATCCCCTTAACAATTGTATGTATTGAGCTGTACTGTACTGTACCCATTCTGCAATCTGTTAATAAAGTTTTCATTCATTCAATCCCTATGATTTATACGATTTTGTTTCTCTCAAAATTGTGTAATATCCAAATAAACTGAGAGGCAGCAATGCGCCAAAATGCGTCGAGTCTGCCGGAAATTTAAAAAGAAGAAGACCGGTGCACTAGTAGCGTTTCCGGTTCTTTCTCTCCGAGCTGGTTCCAAGTCGGGACTAATTTAGCTAAAAAAAATACTTAAAGCTGGTGATTGTTCATTCCATCGGGGTTATGTTGGGATGATTCTGCAATTTTGCATTACAGTTACCTATGCTAATCTAATATGGAATTTAAAAAGGAAGTAAAATCTAAGGCACTATAGTTAAAACCTGCTCGAGTCTTAAAGGCCAGGCCGGTGCTGCTAACGCGTTAGCTGTGATGTGTAACGTTGTCTTCTGAATTAGTTTGCTAATGTATAGTTAGCTATTATGGCATAATATACCTATATTTATATATATATATGTCGATATTTTTGCCAGTTAAATATATTTCATCAACTGCTGTTGGACTGTTTTTTTTTTATTATTATGCGTTTATTACGTTAACGATAGCTATGGACATGGCGCCGTATGTACAGATAACGTTACGTCCGATCAAACAAAGGCGATTGAATGTCTCCTTGGGGGGGCGGTGGTTATATGGTTGGATATTATTGAATGTGACATCATGGTTTGCCACCAAGCAGATTTAATTTAGTTTTTTTGTGTGCATTTCATTTCTCACAGGTGAAAAGGAATAATGTCTTCTGACGAAGGGAAGCTATACGTGGGTGGCCTCAGCTTTGACACCACTGAACAGTCACTGGAGGACGTCTTCTCCAAATATGGTCAAATATCTGAAGGCAAGTTATATACTTCATTACTGATTGGAAACATTGGGAAATCAACCATTACTGCTAAGCTCTTACCATTAACACAAGTTCACATCCAATCACAAATGTCTTTCAATATCACTGAATTGAAAATGGGGGACCCTGATGTAAACAAGACGAAAGTCTTTCTCTGGTCTGCATCCCCTTAACAATTGTGTGTATTGAGCCGTACCGTATTGTACCCATTCTGCAATCTGTTAAATAAAGTTTTAATTTATTCATTCATTCATTTACTTGTTTTTAGTTGTCGTCATAAAGGACAAGGAGACCCTGGTATCCAGAGGCTTTGGTTTCGTCACTTTTGAAAATCCAGATGAGGCCAAGGATGCTATTGAGGCTATGAATGGCAAGGTAAAACATTGGGAGGTTTCAGTAAACGTATTGACTGGTAAAGAATGAGGCCAGTGTCATTTATTTCCCCCTATTGCCAACATGGCCTATGAAAAGACAACCCTACAATGCATTTCTTACTCTCAAAATGTTTTGTACAAGCAAAGTAATTGACCACGGAACACTTCAGTGGAAGACCCCCGGTGGAGATGGCAGTGGCTTTTGAAGAAGTTCCAGTGCCACGCAGGGGCTAAGCCTTCCCATTGTATGCTAAAATCATTAAATGCAGCCAGCAAACTCATATGTCCAGTTTTAAACATCGTACTTTATTGTGAAAAAATTGGGGAATTGTAGTTATTACTAAATGTACTTTAAAAGACAACATATATCTATATACAGTAGTAAACAGAACAGCATAGTCCCCCCGAACATGTGCATTACAATGCCCATGTTGTAAGTAGGACAAATAAGGACAAAGGATAAATAATTCTTATTTAATAAAACATTTTCATCTTGGACGGTGAATAACACCATGCTAACATTGACCAGACTTGAGATCAAGTGTACAAAAAAATCTAAGCAAATGAATAAAGGATGGATAATTTACAGGGGGTTTTGTAGATACAGTACAGAATTTTGCCATCCGGACACATGCAATACCTTATTATGGCCACGTCATACATTTATCGATCGGGCCAAATCTCATCTTTCCAATGGCAGAGTTCAATCTGGATTTAGTACCACCTCTGACAGGGCAGCAAAAACAGTCAATGAAATCTACTCTTAAGTACAGTTACTTTTTTGTAATGTAAATAGCTCTGCCACTTTTCATCTGATTGAGCTGCGTTTTTCCCCAGACGGTCACAGAAAGGTAAAGAAACTAACTACGTTCTATTTTATGGCAATAACGTTAAGGTTTGTTCGACCCATGAGCTAGGATCCCGAAAATAATGTTGAAAAAAAATGTTCGCGTCAGGCGGCTCCAAGTTTGATGGGCTGGCGTGAGCTGGGTAGTGTAGTTTTATAAAATTCAAAAGCCCTGGGTCTCCTCTCTCATAAGACTACACTCACTTTTGGTTGCGCCATTCCCTCGCCTCAATATCTAGGGCTGGGTATCGCCACTGATTTCCCGAATCGATTCGATTAAATTCACAAGGTCCCGAATCGATTAGATTTCCGATTTAAATTAGATTCCGATTCACAAGGTCCCGAATTGATTCGATTTCCGATTAAAGGTCCCCTGTCTTATAAATTGCCCTTTCCAGTGTTTAGCATTGTTTTCTAGCAATGTGGGTAGGGATGGGAATTGATAGGATTTTATCGATACGATTCCATTATCGATTCTGCTTATCGATTCGATTCTTTATCGATTCCCTTATCGATACCTGATCAATTTATAATTTAAATAAATAAATTGGAAATGCAACAGAACTACATTTAGTCATTTAGCTGACGCTTTTATCCAAAGCGACTTACAAGTTCTGTACGACAAGCCATCAGGAAGGGCACAACTCTATCAGCTGAGCAACAATGTTCATCAAAGTGTTGAGTGCTACAGTGTAGGTTAGTTTATTAGGACAAGTGCATGACAGTACGGTTAGTTAGGGTTAGATATATTTTTTTTATTCAGATAATGGTTGAAGAAGTGCGTCTTTAGTCGACGGCGAAAGATTGGACGTGATTCGGCTGTCCTAACTGGGGTGGGTAGTTCATTCCACCATTGTGGGGCAAGGACTGAGAATAGGCGACTTCTCTTTGATGACCCTCCCGGAGCTCGGATAGGAGTAGGTCTGAGGCGGCCAGAAGATGCAGAGCGTCGGGGTCTAAGCTGGTTAGAATAACAACGTGCAACTTGACATTTCTGATTGTCATTTATTGTTGAGCCCCCATGTCAGAAAAATACAAAAACTGTAAAAAATAAAACATTAACTATAGCCTACACTTAAATAAAATAATGTATTTGAGATTCTCTTAAAATGTATTTATTTTTTTATTCTTAAACTAATTTAATCTATTGAATAACAGGTTGTTATTCCTCTGACTTCTGTCTCTCACTCACTCACACTATCTCACACACACACACACACACACACACACACACACACACACACACACACACACACACACACACACACACACACACACACAGAGAGAGCTCCCTCCCCGGGCCCCTGTCCTTTATGTATTGGCTTGTGTTGCTACACGGACACATTTGTATGTTGCACCACTGTACTTCCTGGTTTACAGACATGTAAACAAGCACTCACGTCTCTCATTATATGTGAACTAAAGAGTACAAGGTTTACACAACAGCCCCCACCTGCTGTTTTATTGTATTTGTACCTGTACTCTCCGCTGTCAGCTGTTTATCTCTCTTTGTGAGCTTGATTAAATAGCGTTAGCTCACGTTAGCTCCGCGGCTAATTTTAGCTCACCCTGATCTAAATCAATGACTAGGCTCTAAAGCATTCAAGTAGTTTTCACTGCACATAGAAGTAGCCAAACAGCGGGAGCATTTCGGGAGCATATTACCAAAACCCAGGCAATTTCGAGCCCTTAAGGAATCAAATAGAGTCTGCCATGGCCATGCTAACGTAACGTTATTGCGCAACTGTAGGCAGCGATAAGGGAATCGAAAGTCACAGGAGCCACACGGTTCCAGGCATCGGCCAATTAGATTCCCATCCCTAAATGTGGGGTTGTATCAATGGGGTCTGTGTCTCTAATTCTCATTTTGGCGCATCAGTCCAGTTCACATGTCACGAGATCCTCCCCCACTGAACTAAGCCATTCTGATTTGACTGTTTTGCTGACGTGAATAAGGCACTGATCTGCATATCTCAGCCCCTAGTTGTAGTCACCGCCCACAATCAACAATTCGCTCAACAACAGAGTGAGTGGAAATACTGACACTTCCTCAAACGGGTTGACGTGACGCGAGTGCCGAGAGGGAGAGAGAGGGATACGGAGCATTTACACACTCCGTATCCCTCTCTCTCCCTCTCTCTCTCTCGCTCACTCGTTCTCTGCTCTCTGTTGGCACTCGCGTCACGTCAACCTGTTGCAAAATATCATAGCGCACACTCCTGCGCGTATTCCGATCCGTGCAATAATATTCACAGGGGTATATATTGTCATTTGCAACAAGTTACCAATGCATTGTCCCGTGGGATTATGCCACCCTGTGGCGAAATTAATTGGTCTCCCTCTCTATGTGGGTGACTGTCACTCAAAGCGCTTTGCGAGTATGGGTGGAGCCCAGCCAAAAACAGCTTGAAATCTTGAAGTGGAAAAATGCTGCTTTACAGTAGTACTTGATTAGACATGCAAAACAATGATTTATTTTAGAAAAAAAAACGTTACAGATGTGTTCCATAGACTCACAGGAATTGTGTAAAATTGCCCAAATAGTGAAATGAATAGCAAAACATGGGACCTTAAAATTAGATTCAATGCTATAAAATGTAAATGGTTCAAGGAACCCTCTAACATGTTGCATTGTTAAAAATATCAACGTTTACATTAAGAATTGACTCAAGCAGTTACATGAATGTACTTTTTATTGGAACATTGGCTTTTGCATATGTCACGTCTCAGTAAGTGGTTTCATAGATTTGTATTTCCACAATCATCTATGTCTGTCACTATAGCCAATGGAAATGCTCACATGGGCTGGGAGAACCAATGAAAAATGCCTATCCCGAGGCCAAACTTAATTTCCAACCCCTGGTCTACACCCTCCCCAGACCGACAGTGGGGCAATGCGCGCAACAACCAGGAAGGGAATTGGCATAATGACTAAATTGGGGGATGAAAAAAATTATATATATAGGCCAAATCTTTTTTTAAGATCGATCTTGGGATTTTATTAATCGAAAAAAAGTAAAAGCTGTAACGTGCCCAGTTCAGATTTCTTTTCCTTCAACATTTATATTTAATATTTGTCCTGCCCTACTGATGACTACATCATGGACAACTGTGATTCAGGTCATGCATGTTTTCCGTTGTATGTGTTTCTTTCCCCCTCTCTGTTCTTGCTTCATCATCTGTGGTGCTCTCTTTAGGCCCTGGATGGCAGGACTATCCGCGTGGACCAGGCTGGCAAGCCGAGGGTTGGCACCTACTCTGGTGGTGCTGGTGGCGGGTACCAGAGAGGCTCTGGAAACCGAGGTGGTGGTGGAGGATACAATAGGGGAAGAGGAAGAGGAGGTGGGCATGACTTTTTCACTAGGCAGGCTTTGTTGTTTTAGTTTTCTGCCCCATCAAAGATCTCGGGTCTAGCCTGAATGAATTGACCTTATCTCTGCTCTGCCCTCTTTTTTTTTAACCTCCAATCAACTGTTGCTTAGGGAATTAGTTGCATCAAGAGATCTGGAGATTTTGAGTAAAACAATAATACAAAAATAAAAATAAATGTGGGACAACTGAGCCGTAGGCCGTGATTTGATTGGCTCAGATATGAAATTACCGTTGCACTTGCCCCAACATGAAGAGGCAACAGGTTTGTTTTTCTGCCCTGCTGCCCTCAAGTGAAATCAGTTTTGACTTATAACTAGGCCACACAGTGTCACCACCCCTATCTTACTGCCCTTTTCCCACAAGAATATCTCCAGGTGTGATTAACCCTGAATGTACTGTGATTGGCTGAGGGGAATTTTAAGAATGTACATGGTATCACCTGCACATAAAAAGTAATACAATCAAACTGCCATGCTGTAAAATAGATACAAAAATCATACAAGAATGTAATTGCGCAGTAACCCATACGTTATGAGTCAGTAGGCTAGCAAGTAGCTGGCAGGGGGGTTATCAAACAGTGACTTTACATTTTGTGAGTTTTGCCCATCCCGTGCACAAAACTTGCTACAGGATCTATAACCACCATTATGAATAAAAGTATATCCGTCATCTTATCAAGCATTTTATTTTGCCACAAAAAAAGACTGTTCCATAGACTGTAAAAATTAAAGTGCCTGCCAGTAGTAGGGATGGGCAAAACTCAAAATTGCTATTCGATAGTCACTGTGAACTAATCGAGAATCCCCTAGTCTGCCAGCTACTTGCTAGCCTACTAACCTAAGTAGCTGGCTGCTGTCTAGATATTTGGGAGTCGCAGCAGGTTAACGTTATTTCCAGGAACAAAATAATCAATTCCAAATCTGAGCTTCCACTTTAATGTATGCTTTTGTTTTTACTTAATGGTGAAACGTGAGATAATCAAGCGAGCTTAACTGGCTGCTATCATTACCAACAGCTAGATACAGTATTTGCGAGTTTGTCCAGGGTAGCGTTCTTTCCGGGAATAAAAGCATTCATTCTGAATGTTCAAGAATCACTGATGCTTGAATTATGTGAGCTTAGTGAAAGAACATGGCAAACGTACATATCCTTGCTACAATGTAACATCTCCACTCTTTCTTCATCTTTTTCTCTTCTGTTCTCCCAGACTTCAAACAAATACCAATATTCACGCAATATTCCGGCCTCAGAAACGTGTTAATCAGTGAATGGCAATGAATGTGTTAACAGGCGCCCCAAAAAGTAGCCATTTTTGTTTTAGTTTTAGTTTTTGAGGACTGCATACTTTTTTTGCAAACAAATACTATACTTTAGGATTTGGTGTCAGCTGTCATTTCTGCCCGTCTCCTCTCCGACACTTGAGACAGAACGAAAAATAACAATAGGTACATACTATAAGTAAGCAAAGCAGTTGCATTATTGCAAACTAAAGAAATATGAATTCAAGAAGTTAACAAATAGTGAATTAACACACTATTTATAGGAATAGGTTAAACGGTGTATTCAAGTAAGTAAGTAAAGTTTATTTATATAGCACCTTTCACAGACCAGGGTCACAAAGTGCTTCACATAGTAAAACATCAATAAAGTGCAAAGATAGCAGCATGGTAAAAGAAAATAATTAAAAACTTGAAAGATCAGGAAAACCAAAACAGATAAAAGACCAAGATTTACACGGAGCATAATTAGCCAAACGCCTGTTTGAACAGCACAGTCTTTAGCTGCTTTTTAAAGGTGTTTACCGAGACCACAGATCTAAGGTCCAAGGGCAGAGCATTCCATAGCCTGAGGGTCACGGTTTCGAAGACTCTGTCCCCTTTTGTCTTCAATCTAGACCGGGGGACAGACAGCAAGCCCTGATCAGACAAATTCAAATAGCCTAACGAATAAAAGGCAATATGCCTCAGAACATTGGCGTTGCATTATTGCAAATAGCCTAACAATAATAATATTAGGCCTGCCGTTCAGGATGTCAAATAAAGTAGCCTATGTGGCTTCTAAAACATGGCCCGAAAGATCCCTACTTTTCTTTTTATAAAATACCATGCAGGCCAAATTGCCTTAGCCTACCTATACTGAATATAGCCTGATTCCGATTGCTGGCCGATCGATTGCAGCACCCCTAGTATATATATATATATATTACTAGCATGACATAGCTGGAACCTTTTGGATTCCTCAAGATCTCTAGTTTCATATGAGACCAGTATCTTAAAAACTGAAAGAAGAAGAAAGAACTTTTGAAAGAAAATGCCTAATTTCTGTGGTCAGAGTAGGTAAAACACTGGAAAAGCATGATTTCTTGTTCCACTGAAACTTGTTTACAAGAGCCGTTACCAAATGATTTTTTTTGTATCTATGTCTCATATATGGCAACCGTCATTTTTCACATAGCAAGCATTATTTCTTGGAACATGGAATATAAAATGTATTCTAAACATGCCACGAAAGGCCTCTATTCTCAGTCCACAATAGCTTTGTGTGTGTACAGTCTGGAAACTGAATCCAAAGCGGGATGTTTGCCCCACTGTTCTAACTGGGGATGTTAATCTCTCTCACACACACTCACACAGGTTATGAAGGAGGGGTTACAACAGGGGTTCAGGTGGATATAATCAGGACCGAAGCTATGGCAGGTGAATGCTTACTCTAAAGGCGCTCCCATAGTCCAGCAGACTGTACACAGAGCAGACTCCGCGGATGTCCGCGCGGCTCTTTGAGCTTTCATAGTCCAGCAGATCTCAGCGGACGTCCGCGGCCTATTTCCTACATTTCTCGCTCCAGTTTTACTACATTTCCCACAATTCTGTCTGTTCTACTGTACTGGCAGATCAGAGGGAACATTATCAGCGGGAGAGAGAGAGAGGGAGAGAGAGAGAGACAGAGAGAGAGAGAGAGAGAGAGAGAGAGAGCGCGCTTCACGGGCTCATCTCTCTCCTCGCGCCACCAATCGCTCGCGCGGCGTCACATTAAATGCAGTTCGATGTCAACCAAAACGCCGAGCAGCGTTTTGTGTGACACCAAGTCAGCGGCGCGGATGTCCGCGCCTCAGAAAATAGGAGCGTCGCACCTGTGGGTCTGCTGTCCGCTGAGATCAAAGCTCAAGAGTCCGCGCGGACATCCGCGGAGTCTGCTCTGTGTACAGTCTGCTGGACTATGGGAGCGCCTTAAGACCCAATTCCTAGTTAAACCTTGACCTTTTGGGCTATATATATATATATATATATAGATAGCTTATCAATGACCATAAGCCCATGAATTTCTAAAGGCCCTCCCATAGTCGAGCGGAACGTACGCGGACCGGACTCCGCGGAGGTCCGTGCGGACTCAAAGCGCACTCTTAAGTGCGAAGCTCCAATTTTCTAACCGTGCGGATGTCCGCTCACTTGGTGTCACCCAAAACGCTGCTCGGCGTTAACATCGACCTGCATTTAATGTGACACCGATCTCTGCATTTTACTCTGAACACTCACTCCGTGCCAAGTGAGAGTAGGGCAGGATCATGATTAACTGGGTAGGATTGGACCGGTAAAACGTTGGCAGGTAGATGATGCTAAATTCAGTTTTACTATTGCTATTCGTCATCCATTCCAATTCATATACATTTGGACCATGTCTTTTTTCATCATTTGAAAAAACTTGAGAAGTTTGAATGGCTTTTTCTAAATGAAGTGTGTAAAACTGCCAGTTTTATTTTGAAATATTGGAAACGGAGATAACCTAGACTCTTTATTTTGACTAAACTCTAAACAGCGTGGGAAAAATTGTGTAAATTGGCGCGAGACATGTAGGAAATTGGTCCGCGGAGGTACGCTCGACTATGAAAGCTCAAACGATTGCGGACATGCCGTGCGGAGTCCGGTCCGCGTATGTTCCGCTCGACTATGGGAGGGCCTTTAGGGCACGGAATTATTGAATTGTGTTTATAAAAATACAATTGTGTCCCATGAGAAATAAGTTCAGGAGGATATACAGACTGCTCGGGAGGTTTGTACTGATCTAACCATAGTAGCTAATGGTGAGGCTATTTTAGTAAGCTTGAACATTGTTCCTCCCTGCAAGTCGCTGAGAGGGGCTTCACCCATTTGCTTTTCAGTTTAGAGACGGGCCTTTCAATTGTAGGATAGGGAGGAGTGGCTTCTCAGGCCGGCTTTGCCCCCCTATGTATAGTCTTGGGCCTGTCCATATGTGTAGGCATGGCTTATTCCTCTTTCATATCTGTAAACGATATCGTGTAACTCCGTGGTGAATAAAGTCTACGATATTTCTAAATCTGCGTCCAAAGGGTTGCCCGAGGAGCAGGCTTTTCAACATTTGTTGTCCATACTGGATCATAAAGGACCCCTTTCCCTCCCACTTTGTGTCCGGGTGCAGAGCCTGGGACCTCCTTAATAATCAGCAGGCTCTATCTTTTCTAAACAGGGTGTGGTGCTGTGCTCAGTGGCGCCCATTGAGGCCTTCTCCTGTATTTGAAATATGTTTGAAGACACAGTATGTTGATGGCCCAGTTTAGCACTACTGCAGAGTGCCTGGGGCCTCAGGTAGGCTGACTGCAGTCTGTGGAACTGTCTGTGTTGAGCTTGCTGCTCCACCAGTTCTTCAGAAGAAGCCTGGCACTTCTGGCTGTGTTCGTAATCCTCGCTTCCTGAGGCTGCTTGTCTTAAAACATTGCCTGTATTGCAGGACATGACGTGTGCATACCATAGACCTTTTATTGATTGGCTTGACTCTGATTGCCTTTGTTATTTTTATTTTATTTAACCAGGAAAGTCACATTGAGATAAAAAAAAATCTATTTGTCAAATGAGACCTGGCCAAGACCAGCTGCAGCAAGGGAATACAAAAGTTGCACACAAATACAAAAATAACAACAACAACAACTTACACAAATACACCAAACAACCAATATCAGAGCCAGAGGCAACCCAGCAGGGCAGGCAGCAACAATAGACCATTAGGGCAAATCAAAACAACGACAGTTTATATATTGATTGATACCATAATTAACTATTACAGACATGTGGTTATGATTAGATGGCCATTTTAAAAGCACAGTTTTAGTAATTTCTGTATTTGGTTTGTAATCTTTTAAATGTGTTTTTTCTTTTTCTTTTCTTTTACTTACTAATATTAAATTTGAATGGCAGATTTTTATCAATTTGTCGTAACTTTTTCTAACTTTGTAGTTTTCAACCTTACCAGAAAGAGGTGTTTACCTACAAACGGGTTTAGTATTGGGGCCTCTTCCAGAAATTGTCCCCCCTTTCAAAGGAATCCTAGTAAACCTGTGTCGTCTCATTCTTCTCCCCTCAGGTGAAGGCGGTTGGTAGCCTGGCGTGAAGGATGTCTGTCCCCCAGGCCTCAGTCCTCATCGGCAGCCCCACCTTGATGACAGTAGGCCTGATCTGAGTTTCACTCTAGAGCAGAGCCTGCTTCGTTACAAACATTACGTTGCAAAAAAAATTAAATAAAAGTACTTATTTTGAAACCGATTATGTAGATAAGGGGATTCCTGAATAAATTCACAAAAAGCTGGTTTGCACTCCAAACCATCCTCAGCTGTTCTATTTTTAATTTGACTTTCTTTATTTTGCCTCCTTCTTTTGGAACTGATCTGTAGAGAACAAATATTCAGTTGCGTTAATATCCTGATGACTGGTTAAACAAGGGTTCAAATTCACACGTGACCTAGATACTAACACAGGGAGGTTCCCAGGTCATCACCATTTATACTGGACCCGGGTGCACGTTAGTCACATCCCAACACGATTAAAAGTGGACCATATAAACTTTCTGTTCAACATGACCGATGACGTGATGCCTAGTAGATGATGTGTTTCACTCTTCGAGTTTATTTTATTTACTGTCGCCAAATGAAAAGTGTTGCCACTTGCCTAACTATTTGCAGTGTACGTCATTCAAACGTGAATAGAAATTCCACCCTATTATTACATGTTATATCTCTCACTAGTGCACACAGTTAACCAAAACCAAGAGAGCGTGGTCTCTCAACACGGGTCGACCATTTAACCCTTTTACACAAAGCCCACCCAGGTAGTACCTGTGTCTCACACCCTGCTCTCCATCTAGGTCATTAGTCCTGGGTCAATCAACGCGGGACGACCCATTTATACTGACAGCTGACACGGGCTATTCCCAGGTGACTGCATTGGTGTGAAACGGTTGTGTAAGTGTGCTCTCTCTTTGACCTCTGCACACCTGTGCATACAGAGATGGAGCCTGGAGAATAGCAAATGTATCTCTGCTAGAGAATTGACCATATTCATACGGTGGTCATTTCGCTCATGCTCAGGATGGGATTCCTTTCCATCCCGTTAGTTCCACCTTGTTTTTGCTATTTGATGTGGTCTTCTCTATGGTGATGAGTCTGAACTAAAGGAAATGTATCATCTTTTTTTCATTACAAATTTCTTTGTACATTGTATGTACGGGAAAACATAAGCTAATGGGTTAAAAGGCTTCAATGGGCTGTCTTGATGTTCTAGTATTGAACTATTCCAAGCTCATTATCTAATGGATCACAGGGCTTTTTTTGAGTCATCTTTTTTATTTAGTTTCTACTGTGATTTGTATTTTTTTTATTTGTTTTTCATCCACAGAAAAGAATGCTACTTTTGGTTATTAAAATCGATGCCATCCAAACGTTTCAGAGAGACCAGTTTCAGACAGGTAAATGTGAAGTTATTCCCGGCAAAAGGGTTTTCTGACACTACAAATGGCCTTTCAGTGTTTCATCCTTTCATCCTTCAGATTGGTTTTGTATTCAATTTTTAAGCATTCTATGATTTCATGTTTGTATTTTTCAAAATAAAAAAAGCCTTTACAAACTTATGGCCCTTGTTAGTTCATAACTCTTTCCATGCAAGCATGTTGTGCTGCTGACAATCCTGAGTTATCAACGACGTATAAAGGTGCAGTTCACCCATCATAATAATAATAATAATGCATTTTATTTATAAGACACTCAAGGTCACCGTACAACAATTTAAAAACAGTTCATTTACAACCACAATCCATTAAAAAATCAGACAAAAAAAATAAAATCAGACATACGCCTGCCTAATCGGGTGGGTTTTGAGGTGGGTTTTAAATGGGATGATGGAGTCAATGTTCCTGATGTCGGGGGGGAGGGAGTTCCAGAGGCGGGGGGTAGAACAGCTGAAGCCTCTTGACCCCATGGTGGACAGACGGGCTGGGGGGACGGTCAGGTTGATGGAGGAGGCAGACCTGAGGGGACCGGGTGGGAATGTTGATGTGGAGGAGGTCGGACAGGTATGGAGGGGCGAGGTTGTGGATGGCCTTGAATGTATGGAGGAGGATCTTGTAGTCTATGCTGTGTTTAATGGGAAGCCAGTGTATTTGGCGTAGGATGGGGGTGATGTGACTGATGACAGGGGTTCTGGTTATTATACGGGCAGCAGCGTTCTGGACCAGTTGGAGCTTATGGAGGAGTTTGTGGGGGAGACCAAAGAGAAGGGAGTTGCAATAATCCAAGCGGGAAGTGACGAGGGAGTGGACCAGGATTGTGGCGCTGTTGGGATTGAGTGACGGGCGGAGGCGGTTGATGTTGCGAAGGTGGAAGTAGGCGGACCGGATGGTGTTATTGATGTGGGAATGGAGTGATAGGGTGCTGTCGAGGACGACACCCAGACTCTTGACCTGGGGGGAAGGGGAAACCAAGGAGTTGTCTATGGTGAGGGTGAAACTGGGGTGCTTGGTGAGTGTGGACTTGGAGCCAATGAGGACTACCTCTGTTTTATCACTGTTTAGTTTGAGGAAATTTGAAGTGAACCAAGATTTGATTTCCTGTAAACAGGCACAGAGGGAGGGAGGGTGGAAGTGGGTTTGGAGGAAACATAGAGCTGGGTGTCGTCCGTGTAACAGTGGAAATTGATGTTGTATTTACGGTGAATCCGACCAAGTGGGAGGAGGTAGATGATGAAGAGGATAGGGCCAAGGACAGCCCTGGGGAACACCGGAGGGGAGGGGGGACGGATGGGATGTGAATGATTTTAACAGAATGAACTGAGTTCGACCAGAGATATATGAATGGAACCAGTCTAGGGATGTGTGGGAGATTCCAATGGAGGCTAGTCGGTTAAGGAGGGTGGAGTGAGATATGGTGTCAAATGCGGCGCTTAGATCAAGGAGGATGAGGATGGATAATAGTCCGGAGTCAGCTGCCATCAGGAGGTCATTAGTGATTTTGAGGAGGGCTGCTTCTGTGCTGTGATGGGGGCGAAAACCAGATTGGAACTGTTCATAGAGGTTATTGTTGGAGAGGTGAGCATGAATCTGAGAAGCCACTACTTTTTCCAGGATTTTTGAGAGAAATGGCAGGTTGGAGATGGGGCGGAGGTTATTGAAAATGTTGGGGTCTGAACCAGGTTTCTTTAGAATCTGTGTTACAGCAGTGGATTTGAGAGATGATGGGACAGAACCAGAGGTGAGGGAGGAATGGATGATTGCAGTTATAAGGGGCAGGAGAGAGGGGAGGGAGGCTATGACCAGGGAGGAGGGCAGGGGGTCAAGTTGGCAGGTGGATGGCTTGGATTTCCGGATGAGTTTTGATATATCGGCAGCAGAGGGGAGATGGAAGCAGGAGAGAGGTGCAGAGAGGAGGGGGTGTGGAGCTAGGGGAGATGGACAACTGGACATGAGAGAGGTCAGTTGCTGGTGGATATTGGCTATTTTTAAATTGAAAAATGACATCAGGGAGTTACAATGTTCAGTGGAGTAGAAGTGTGAGGAAAGGGAGTCAGGGGGGCGGAGTGAGTTGTTGACCACTGAGAACAGGGCCCTGGTGTTCCCAGCACCATGCATTCTGAATACCAGGTTCCTTTCCCTTTATATTGTATCATTTTCATTATGGTCATTAAATTATTTGGTGTAAAGGATGCCAGGTATCGCCCATATTCTCATTAGCCACAGCTGTTATCCAACCACTTTGGCATATTTTTTTTTTATTTATTATTTTTTAGCATTTTTACAGCTTTTATTGGCCACGCAGGACCGACAGAGGAGAGGTGGGGAGGACATGCGACAAATAACCACGGGAGCTGGGATCAAAACCGGGTCGGCCGCGTAGGTGCGCGAGGCACTATGGTATGTGCCACGAGGGCGCCCCCACTTTGGCATATTTTAAATAAATAAAATCACAAAAGATAATTTGACTAATTTGCTACCCAGCCACAAACCAGCCTATACAGTAAATCGAGCCTAGTGCTTCTTCAGATTCCTTTATTGTCACTTATTTCAGTACTTTACAGCAAGAACAGTGAAATTCTATTTATTGTGGTCCCTCGACCAGCAGCTTCCAATAATAAAAATACAATACATTTAGCATAGAATAAAATAAGATGACTAAAATAAAAATTACTATAACAGTTCTAAAAAGTGTGCAATACAATACATTTAGCATAGAATAAAATAAGATGACTAAAATAAAAATTACTATATACAGTTCTAAAAAAAAAAGTGCAGTGCAGATCAGGATGTAGATATTATACTATATAACATTTTAATAATAAAATGGCTATGTACAGTTCCAAAAAAAGTATGTTGTGTGATGTGCAATGGATTAGGGGCGTAAATGGGTAGGGGGCACTGTACAACTGTACAAGCAAAACTGTACATTGGAATATTGACAAGACCATACTTGGTAATTTTCACCTTGAGGTTCTCAAAAGTGACATGTTAGTATACTTGAATGAGTATACAAAAATAGTTTCACTGACAATTAACCAAAGGCAGATCTCACTGAGTTGCAAAGAACTATAAAATGTGCTGATATTCCCAGAGAGCTAGATTATGTCTCCTGTGTGTTTGCTGCAGCTTCATATTATCAATAGAACTGCTCCAGGCTTTGTTTATTGATAGCATACAAACTTGAGTTGATTCAGTAGTCTCTCTTGAACTGGATGTGGTCGTTGTTTCTGTTTTTAGGGGCTAAGTAGCTAAATAAAATATCTTAACACTATGTTGTTTGAATATATTTTATTCACAAGGGGGCAGTGTTGTCTTAAATTTTCAACTCGCATTCAAGAGAACCGCACCAAGCACTAATCAAACTTATCTTGTTATGACTGTCTGCAGAAGGACCATTGAAGAGCACCGGCTGGTTAAAATGTATAGATTATACATAACAATTACAAATTCTAAAGTGATTTAATTTGTGCTACATTTTCAGGAGGTCTAAAACCATATACAAAGTAGGAATGTCTTATTTTCAGGATGAGTAGAGAATAGCCAATACAAATAAGAAATATATATAGCCTATATATCAGATAAAACTGCTATTGGTATCAGATAATTTCCCCAATACTAAAATCCAATACCAATAATCACTTTTCCAGTTACCCTAAACTAATGGTCTGTCACTATTCTGTCAAAGTAATGGATGGCATCAGTGGGACTAGTACTTGGTATAGGCCCATACTTAAAGATCCATAAATTTTTTGAATGGTTAAAGTAATAATACAAAAAAAGTTTTCATTTAAATAAATGTCTCTGTTGCCAACCGGTATAACACAATAGTGATTCTACCTATACCCACTTCATGAATACTTTTACATTTGCTGTTCTCTAAAACAGTGGTGTCTGGTAGGACATTCCAGGGGAAATCATCCGGTACACAAGAATTGGTGTTTTTTATGTCACCAGCAGCAACAGTTAGTTTGGAATTGATATTTAGCATGCATTTTCAAGATGGAGAGCAAGTCAATACGATACAAAATGCAACAGCAATGATGATTTATCACCAGTAGATGTCGCCAAAATAAACAAATTAGTATTTTACGCATTACCACTTTAACTCCTCTTGGAGGCATTGATTGATTGAAAACTTTATTAACAGATTGCAGAATGGGTACAATACAGTACCGCTCAATACACAATTGCAGACTAGAGAAAGACTTTCGTCTTGTTTACACCGGGGTCCCCCATTTTCAATTCATCATAACATATATGACAAACGACACGGATAGAGAGTACTGTTACATCCAGACATTTATGACATACCACCAGATCTACAAATATACAGTACTGTTTAAGAGTACAATGCCTGTCACATAGACCCTGGCGTTGGAAACTGATTAAGAGACAGAGTTTCTAAGAAGAGCGTATATACATTTGAGGGGGAAGAAACTACATTGGAGGAGGTTGGGTAGGTGGGGTGGGGGGGCAAACTGTACATTGGAAGGGGTTGGGTTTGGACATTTACAGGGGCAAGTTTCGAATTGCAGCCTCCCGTAGGTGCTCTTTGAGAGCGGTTTTGAAGGTGGGCATTGATTCACATTCCTTTACAGCTGTGGGTAGGGCGTTCCACATTGATGTGGCATAATTGCGAAACGTGTTTAGTCCCTTGTTTGAGCCGAATCTGGGTTTAACATGATTTGTGGCGCTCCCTCTGGTGTTGTGGTCATGGTATTCACTGACCTTGACTTTGACTATACAGATTATTGGTGCAGAACTTCACCACCACCACCAGCGCCTTTTTCACATTCTTCCCCAGGAGAGAGAGAGAGCTTCTCTGTACTTCCCTGAAATCTGAGTTGCATATGATGTGACGAATAGGTCGAGGCTATCGTGGTCCAATATGTGGTAACTTGACACCGTTAGCTTCGGTATACGCAGGAAGGTGACAGTGGAAGCTACATGGTGGCTGGAGAAGCTAAGGCACATGCCATGTGATTGCAACATCCTGGGTTTGAATCCACACCACAACAATATAAGTATCTAAAATGTGTCGATTTCATTTCAAACCTTTATTTAAACTCGAAAGGCAACTGAGGTTTACCTAATTTACAGTGACACAGAATATAAAATCACAACAATAAGACAAGTAAGGATAACAATTAAAACATGTATGTACAACTTCATTGACAAAGGTTGGAGATCAAGGTTTTAAACTCTGCAACAGAGGGGACAATCTCAAGCTTTAATGGCTGTTGGAGTTCATTGCATGAGCTAGGGGCATCATATAGCAAAATGCAGATTTACCCTGTTCCGAGCAGGTTCCATAGGTACCAAAATTCCATCCCAATAACGATATAGTATAAGGAGGTAGCTTACCAATAAGGGCCTTAAAGATTAACAAATACCAGTGTTTGTTGTGCCTCCATCAGCGAGGACCAACCAGATGAAAATACAGTAAACAAATTCCATGGACAGAACTTCAAATAAAAAATCACTGTCTATTGTTTGATGTGCCACTCCTGCTCCTCCTTCACACAACATAGGCTATATACAATTACAATTTCTAGGGATCTTTCACCTTTTTATGGACAGAAATTATGATAATTTGTTTCTCACCAAAAGTGGTTTTACAGGCACAGACGAGACATACAAATCATTAAAGTACAAATAATTTTTTATTCGTGCAATAAGAAAGACATAGGTATGCAAAGTGTCCCTGGTTTTAATGTTACCATCACAAGAATCACCGTCAGCACTGGTTGCTTTTTTTTTCAGATCTTGATTGTCACAGTCTCTTAAACATTCAAGTAAAAAAAGAAACGTTCTAAAAAGGTAGACTGTGCAGAAATCCTCAGTAGGTGCACAAGGTCACGAGCATGTGTTTTGCTCAAGCCCACTTCAACACAATTAATTGCTTATATACTGATAAATGGATTATATCCAATTATTTTCCAGTGACCCCAAACTAATGGTCTAAGTCAGTATTGACCTATCTCAAACCCCACCCTCTTTTCTTGATCTTCCAATCACAACTGTTTGACATAGGTCAATGGTGACTTAGACCATTAGTTTGGGGTCAATCATTCTGTAATGGATGCATCAGTGGGACTACACGGTGTAGGCCCATCCTTAAAGATCCCCTCCATTCTAAATGTATTTTAATAGTTAACTCCTCTTGTAGGCATGCCTTTGATCTGAGTTGCATGTGTGATGTCACCAATAGGTTCAACCTATCATGGTCCAATGTGGTAAATTGACACCTTTAGTTTCAACAACCTTTACCTTTATTTACCCAGGGTAGGTTCGATACTCTCATTGATACTACCGGTATGTTTGTTTCTGACTCAAAGTGTGTGTGTGAGAGAGAGAGAGAGAGAGAGAGAGAGAGGGGTGTGAGAGATTTGAGGAAGGGGCAAGAGAGAAAGCTGGGAGAGTGTGAGAAAGAGAGAGAGGGGAGGGGGGGGGGGTGAGTCCTCATCCCTTGTGTGGGTGAATGTAACAAGTTCATAACTTTTTCTATCCCCTATTATTTCATGCACACTTTATTCATTGTTTTAAATTATTATTTTCTTTTAAGTTATTTTGTGCATCACTCTGTTTTGAATTTGATGCAAATTTGCAATGCATGAGGGTCATCTTTTTGTGATAAATGGCTGCTTAAACAAAACAAATGTGGATGAATAGTTCAAGTGTAAAGTTCAACAGTTCAACATTACTATGTAATGTTACAGTTAGTAAATTTGTATGCCCATCTGTTATTTATTTGTTGGGCTTTCATTAAATGTGTTCATGATTTCAGCATTTTGTTTTACAATGCAGTTTGCACATCTTAGTTACTTGAAGATTCTGGATAGTATTTCTCATTGTGGCAATAAATAAACATGCATTTTCTTGCATAAAGCAAGCATTTGTCTACTCTCATGTTGATAAGAGTATTAAAACTTGAAAAAGATCCGTTTGAGGTAGATTTAGAAGACAGATTAAATATTTTAATAGATTGACAGCCTTAGAAAGAATACAAGCTGCCAACTTGGAATTCCTGGTAAATATCAATGGATGCTTGTTGCTAATTTGCATATTCATAGCACCTTGCATTATGAATGAGGGTAAAGGTGTAGAGATGCTGCTAAGCCATTTTTAGAAGCTTATTGAACAATTCGGTGGAAATAGGAGGAAATCATATTTATACAAATTGTTATTCAATATAAAAAACAATGTAAGGGTTTAATATACATCTGGAGGGGATGTTTAATGTTACTGGCAATGGTGCGTCCCTTACTCTTACTTGATAAACAATTAAATTACGTTAAGGCACACACCATGTGATTGCAATATCCTGGGTTTGAATCCGGCCCCAATACCTATATGTTGCAAATCATCCTCTCTCCCAGCCTCACAATTCTTGTCTCTGTGCTATCAAGTAAAAAGCAGAAATGCCTTAAAAAATATTTTACAAATAAAAATAACCAAAACAATTATAAAATTATCACAAAGATACGCCTTAAGCTGGTTTGGTTACGTTGACTGTGATGGGACCATCCATGATCCCATGAATCCAGTCCGTAAAGTGGGAGATACGGGTGAAAGCATAGATTGTCCTGTTGATCGAGTTAAGGCTGAAGGCCACCAACCCGTGTGCCCGGCCGTCTTCACAGACCAGTGGACCTCCAGAGTCTCCCTGGAAACACATACATGTAGTAATTACATTACAGGAACTTAAAAAGGAATGCCACCCACTTAGAATTCATGTAGAATATTCCCTGTACTCCAGGAAATCATCAGCCAGAAATCAGATCATGTTTGTGATGTAAAATCATGGTCTGCTCCATAGACAGTAAATTATGTATGTAAAATCATGCTTGATTGATTGATTCATTGATTGATTGATTGAAAACTTTATTAACAGATTGCAGAATGGGTACAATACAGTACGGCTCAATACAAACCACTGCTAACAGGATGCAGACCAGAAAAAGACTTTTGTATTGTTAAATAAGGGTCCTCCATTTTCAATTAATCAATTCATGCTCCGCTCCATAGACAGTAAATTATGTTACCTGGATGTAAAATCACGCTCTGCTCCATAGACAGTAAATGGGGCATAGACTCTTGGCTCATGAAATAATTCTGTGAGGCCTCACACCCAAATCCCGTTCAATTCTGGTTCAGACATGTTAGCAGTGCTACTAATATACTAAAATATAAATTCTATTTGCATGTAAGAACTCAACATCGTGTGGCTCTAACATTACAAAGTCAGTGCCTCTGTCCATACAGCAGCCCCAGGTCTTACAGCCAAATAAATATTGACTGAACCTGGGGCTGAGGAATATCATGTCACTTCTTAAAATGGGTGGCACTGGCAATGCCTTTTTATAACAGTAAAATGTTCCATTGAAATCAAGAGTCATGATTGCAGTGGCTATTTTGATATGGTCCAGTAATAAGTCAAATATACATACCTTGCCTGGTCCAACAGCTCCCTCTGAGCAGTACAAATTGTCAGAAGTACAATAAGTTCTGTTAAGGATGGTCACATTGACTTCCCTGAGAACATCAGACATGAAACGTGTGTCGTCAAAACAACCCCAGCCGGAAACCAGGCAGTTTTGAGGCAGGCTGAGGTCCGTCTCTGCGAGGGCTATGGGTCTCACATGCTGGGTGAATTTAGCTTTGCTGCTCAACTTGGGGACAGAGGGAATAAATATTACATTAGTAAAAAATTATCAGAATTGACCAATACAGACAATTACCTAAAGTTTAACATATCCCAGGGCGGCTGAGTGGCGCAGTGGGCAAGGCACTCGCCACTAACGCAGGAGATGCTGGTATCGAGCCCAGCTCTCGGCGTTGCTACCGGCTTGGCCAGTCGTCATACTAACACAATTGGCAGTGTTAGGGGTGGGAAAGCCGGTGGGTGGGGATTGGACGTTGTGGACAGCGACTCCTACATGTTGGTTGGTGCGCCTGTACAGCAGAATCAGGAAGTATCGGGGGCAGTGTGAGCCTCCCACGTGTTACTCCTCGCCACTGAGAGATTGCGCTGTTCAGGTGAAAAGATGCAACAGTTGCCTCCTCGTGTACCGGAAGGGACATGTGATGCAAGGCTTGGTCCTCACTGCAGCCGACCAGTGGGAGGCATAGTCTACCAACGTTCGAGACGGGAGGGGAGAATTGAAGGGAGAATTGGCGAGGCGAAAAAATTGGGATGGGAGAAAAAATTGAAAAATAAGGAGAAAAAGTGGATAAATAAAAGAAAAGTTTAACATATCCCACTTCATAATAAATCAATCCATATTAATTTCAATAAATGGTTTAGAAGAGAATAATTGCAAACATCCAGCATGACATAGAACTAGGGATGTCCGATATTATCGGCCGATATTGGCAGTAAAATGTGATATCGGAAAATATCGGTATCGGTTTAAAAGAAATTAAAAACAATAACAATATTTGTTATATATATCCAGTGAAATTATTAGTTACCTGAAATTATTCAGTTTTTTGGACGGGGAAACCCTGCATATATCGGTATCGTTTGATATCGGTATCGGAAATTAAGAGTTGGACAATATCGGAATATCGGTATCGGTAAAAAAGCCAATATCGAGCATCCCTACATAGAACCATTATTTATAAATGACTAGTAACGGTAAAATTACTACCCACATGGATTTTAAAGGTAAGAATCTGTATAGGTTACCTTTAGTAACATGATGTCATTCTTTAATATTCTGCCATCAGTGTAGTAGTTTCCATGTGGATATGATGATGAGACAAATATCCTCTGCACAGAGTTGTTGTCAACCCCCAGATTGTCAACCCCCAGTAAAGCAAAGTTGGAGCTGAAACAACAAAATTTAATGAAATGGATTCAGTAACTTAATGATAATTATGATAATATGTAATCAATACAGTGTTAATGACGATAACAATGGTATATGAACAAACTAATTACTTTGCACAAACCTTCTTTTAGACCAACAATTGTATCACAAGCACCTAACATTTATAATCACCAGATCTGTCATTGATATAGCATATTACTGTCATTGGTATTGCATATTACTGATATTACTGTCATTGATATTGCATATTACAGATATTACTGTCATTGATATTGCATATTAAAGGTATTAATGTCATTGATATTGCACTTTTATGTTAGTTGCAGCTAAGTCAAAGGTGAAGTGAACTGACCCGGTCTTGCAGTAGCAGTGGGCAGCAGTCATCACAAAGTCCTCATTCAACAGGGAGCCATCACAGTAACTGTTGCCAAATTCTGAATGCTGACACTCCAATAGGACCATGTAGGGTCTGCTATATGGAACAGCCACATGGCCTCCAAATATTTCCCCTGTGCGAACTGGTGCAAAATAGTACAAAGGAACATGATCGAATGGCCAAACCTCATCTTCTTGTAACTGATAATAATGACGATGTATCTTACTGTATCTTACTGGACAGCAGATGCTCTATGTATAGTGTACTGAAAGTATATTGGTATAAAAATAGACATACGACACATAATATAAATATACTGTATCACATGAAGCAGAATATGTAGCATCATAAACACAGTTTATAAAAGAGAGAGAGTGGTACTCTCTAAATCAAATACCTTGACGGCCAAGCATCAGCACCAGAAATACCAGCTTATATGGGACACTCATTGTGAGATCAGAGTCCAGTTGAGATGTTTGAGATCTATGGCACACATCACTCGCGTTCTCAGCTTTATAGAGGAAGGAACAGGAAGCAGGATGTTGCCTTGCATGCATACGCAACAGAGATGGTTTGAAACATTCTCAAATATAAAGAGTATGATGGACATCTCATAGTTTATCAAATAGGTTGTGGGTTGGGATTTAATTATGTGAGATACTGATAACCATTGATTCAAGAGATAAGTTTAATATAATTTATTCATATTCAATTGTGTTATGTTTGTCTGTTGGTTTTCTCACTACCCTGCCCTATAGTGTAAAGTGACTTTGAGTTCTAGAAAAGCAGTATTATACATCTCATGTATAATTATTATGATTATTATTATCATGAGTATGCAACCTGTCTGATCCAAGTGATTGCCATTAATGATAATCACCATAAACATTTGATTCCTTTGCGTGTCCTTTGTGTTTAGTAAGTGACTATGCTATAGCTCAGTTGGCTGTGAGCTCAATTCTAAGCACAACATGCTATGTTATGCTTTGTATGTATGCCTCCCCACAGAGGGTCCAGATTCTTGCTATAGGCTACTGTATATCCATTTCAATGTTGAGACATGAAACTCAATTCATAGGAAAGTTTGCCATAACATGTCTATGGAGCAACTTTCCAGCGATATGACACATTGTTTTGTAAGCATGTTGAAAACATTGATACGCAGAGTTTGAAAGGTTATTTTCTAAATGTAAACTATTAGCATATAGAGTATCCTATCTAGTTGTTATCTTAGGGCAGTTAAGCCAAAGACTTGTGCACATGAAAGTGCCAAATTTAGCAGCTAGCATGGACTGGCTGGTATCTATGGATTCCTTAAGGTCTCTAGTTTCAGGTGATACCGTCACTCTAGCTTTATAATTGAGCTCACAGCTTTAAAAATGGCAATGTCAACACTGGCTTACTTTACTTAAAGGACGACTCCACTTTTTTTGGAAATTAGCTTATTTAACATCTTCCCTGGAGTTAGACAAGAAGATGCATACCTTTTTTGTCTCTGTGCGTGCATTTTAGGTTTGGGAATATACGCTCCGTTAGCATAGCTTAGCTTCATCACTGGAAGTGGGGGAGGACAGTAGCCTTACAGTGCCTTACAGTGTATTGCAAGGTCTGACATTGACCAAACTTGATATGGATGACCTTGGTGGGCTCTAGGTCAACTCCTGAAAAGGGGGTCAATGTCAGACCTTGCAATCAAAAGTTAGGGGGCGCACTGAAATTATGGCAAGGGTTATTAGCCCCCTAACTTTGATTGCAAAGTCTGACATTGACCCCCTTTTCAGGAGTTGACCTAGAGCCCACCAAGGTCATGCATATCAAGTTTGGTCAATGTCAGACCTTGCAATACACTGTAAGGCACTGTAAGGCTACTGTCCTCCCCCACTTCCAGTGATGAAGCTAAGCTATGCTAACGGAGCGTCTATTCCCAAAGCTAAAATGCACGCACAGAGACAAAAAAGGTATGCATCTTCTTGTCTAACTCCAGGGAAGATGTTAAATAAGCTAATTTCCAAAAAAAGTGGAGTCGTCCTTTAAATACTTGTATACATTTAAACAACAAATGTCTAAATCTCTGAGTGTTATTACCCGGGCTATTTTGTTTTCTTTCAGTTGCTAGTTGTCGTTAGACCATAGGAAATGTGTCAGTAAATCTTATCATTCCATTCTGATATAATGTGATGGTGTTGACACATCATGGTTGTGGCCACAACAATATAAGTATCTAAAATGTTGAAACATTTCTAGATTTCATTTCAAACCTTTATTTAAACTCGAAAGGCAACTGAGGTTTCCCTCATTTACAGTCACGTCGAGTGTACATACAGAGTTAAGCAAAGAAAAAGGCATAAAATCACACAGAATATAAAATCACAACAATAAGACAAGTAATGATATACAATCAATAAAAACATGTACAACTTGATTGACAAAGGTTGGAGATCAAGGTTTTAAACTCTGCAACAGAGGGGAGAATCTCAAGCTTTAACGGCTGTTGGAGTTCATTCCATGAGCTATAGGGGCATCATATAGCAACATGCAGATTTACCCTGTTCCGAGCAAACCAGCCAGTCACTATAGAACAGGTTCCATACCATAGGTACCAAAATTACATTCCAATAATGATGTAGTATAAGGAGGTAGCTTACCAATAAGGGCCTTAAAGATGAACAAATACCAGTGTTTGTTGTGCCTCTCCATCAGCGAGGACCAACCAGATGAAAATACAATAAACAAATTCCATGGACAGAACTTCAAATAAAAAATCACTGTCTCTATTGTTTGATGTGCCACTCCTGCTCCTCCTTCACACAACATCGGCTATATACACAATTACAATTTCTAGGGATTTTCCACCTTTTTATGGACAAAAATTATGATAATTAGTTTTTCACCAAAAGTGGTTTTACAGGCACAGACCAGACATACAAACCAATAAAGTGCATGCAATTAATTAATGCAATAAGGAAGACATGGCAAAGTGTCCCTGGTTTTAATCTTCACAAGAATCACTGTCAGCACTGGTTGCTTTTTCTCAGCTCTTGATTGTCACAGTCTCTTAAACATTCAAGTAAAAAGAATAAATGTTTTTAAAAGGTAGACTGTGCAGAAATCCTCAGTAGGTGCACAAGGCCACTACCCACCTTCAAAACCGCTCTAAAAGAGCACCTACAGGAGGCCGCAATTCTAAACTGGCCCTGGTAAATTTCCAACCCCCAACCCCCCCCCCCCCCCCCCCCCCCCCCCCCCCCAATGTACAGTTTCCTCCCCCTCAAATGTATATATTCTCTTTTAGAAACTCTGTCTGTAAATAAACAGTACTGTATATTTGTATATCTTGCATGTCATAAATGTCTGGATGTAACAGTACCGTATATCTGTATGTCGTGTATGTCATAAATATTATGATGAATTGAAAATGGGGGACCCTGATGTAAACAAGACGAAAGTCTTTCTCTGGTCTGCATCCCCTTAACAATTGTGTGTATTGAGCCGTACTGTATTGTACCCATTCTGCAATCTGTTAATACAATTTTCAATCAATCAATCAAACTTCAACACAATTGCTTAGATACTAATAAATGGATTATATCCAATTATTTTCCAGTGACCCCAAACTAAAGGTCTAAGTCAGTATTGACCTATCTCAAACCCCACCCTCTTTCTTGATCTTCCAATCACAACCGTTTGAGATAGGTCAATGGTGACTTAGACCATTAGTTTGGGGTCAATCGTTCTGTAATGGATTGCATCAGTGGGACTACACGGTGTAGGCCCATCCTTAACACTTTGGGTGCCAATCACATGTTAACACGTTTCTGGGCCCCGACCGATGAGTGCCAAAAACGTGTTAACACGTTTCTGGGTAGTTTTTCCTTTTTTTCCCGATATTTTTATTCATTATCCACACAAAGAGCCTGTTGTTACCATAGGGAATGAGTCTGAGGTCGCCAAGGTGCAATACCGGCCGCATCGATCTAATGGGTCCGCATGTTTTTTTTGTTTGTGCTCAAGCTCAGTGTTTATAACGGTCGGATTGAGAAGAATCAAATGCTCCCAACGCATGATGTGTGGTGGATTATGTTGGTGACACGATGGACATCACTACTTGGAATTGTGATCAGATAATTGGAATATTCTTTTTGGGGTACATCCTAGTCAAGGTAAGGGCTATATGATCCGCGTTGATCCAAGCATGTCTTCAGCTCGATCCAAACGTGTGTCTGTAACGTTAGTCCACAAAGTATGCCGTTGGTGGCGATTAAAGCATAACCCCCCCCCCCCCTCTTTCATGCATTCATGATGAAACATAATACCTATGATATAGATTTGATTTGAGAATAATAGCGGGTCCAGGCAAGAAACGACAACGGTTATAGAATAATACGGCTATAAGGCTATTCCTCAGCATTTAGGAATTACCCCAGACCGATCTAAAAACATGTAGGTACTGACATGTTTTGAAAGAATACAAGCTGCCGACTTGGAATTCCTGGTAAATATCAATGGATGCTTGTTGCTAATTTGCATATTCATAGCACCTTGCATTATTAATGAAGGTAAAGGTGTAGAGATGCTGCTAAGCCATTTTCATTATAGCTTATTGAACAATTTGGTGGAAATAGGAGGAAATCATATATTATACAAATTGTTATTCAATATAAAAAACTATACAAGGGTTTAATTAATATACATCTGGAGGGGATGTTATTGGCAATGGTGAGTCCTTTACTCTTACTTGATAAACAATAAAATTACGCTAAAGGCACACACCATGTGATTGCAATATCCTGGGTTTGAATCCGGCCCCAATACCTACGTTGCAAATCATCCTCTCTCCCAGCCTCACAATTCTTGTCTCTGTGCTATCAAGTAAAAAGCAGAAATGCCTTAAAAATATATATTTTCTTTAATAAAAAGAAAATACCAAAAAGATAATGAAATGATCACAGAGATACGCCTTAAGTTGGTTTGGTTACGTTGACTGTGATGGGACCATCCATGATCCCATGAATCCAGTCCGTAAAGTGGGAGATAAGGGTGAAAGCATAGATTGTCCTGTTGGTCGAGTTAAGGCTGAAGGCCACCAACCCGTGTGCCCGGCCGTCTTCACAGACCAGTGGACCTCCAGAGTCTCCCTGGAAACGCATACATAGGGCTGTCACTTTAACAAAAAATCTAATTCGAAATTCATTGCAGAATTGTAGACAAGTTCGAAATCGAATTTCAGTGTAAAAGAATAAAAAAAAGGAAAAAAATAATAACCCTAAAAAAAGTCTAAGCTATTTTAAGTTTTGGCTACTTTTTTTTTACCATGGTATGTTTGGTAACATTATTTTCAGCACAGTCTTACATATGACCTGACCGTTTTATTTTTTAATAATAATATTATACAAATGTTTATATATTTCTTTAAATTTATAAATAAAAATAAATAAATTCAAATTCGAATTTCTCCCTTCAAGTTCGAATGATTTTAATTAAATTCGAAATTCGAAAATAATGTGACAGCCCATTTGAGAGAGAGCTTTAGGAACTTAAAAAGGAATGCCACCCACTTAGAATTCATGTAGAATATTCCCTGTCCCCCAGGACATCATCAGCCAGAAATCAGATCATGTTTGTGATGTTAGCTGGATGTAAAATCATGGTCTGCTCCATAAACAGTAAATTATGTTACCTGGATGCAAAATCATGCTTGATTGATTGATTGATTTATTGAAAACGTTATTAACAGATTGCAGAATGGGTCAAATACAGTACGACTCAATACAAACAACTGCTAAGAGGATGCAGACCAGAAAGACTTTCGTCTTGTTTACATAAGGGTCCTCCATTTTCAATTAATCAATTCATGCTCTGCTCCATAGACAGTAAATTATGTTACCTGGATGTAAAATCGCGCTCTGATCCATAGACAGTAAATTATGTTAACTGGATGTAAAATCACGCTCTGCTCCTAAATGGGGCATAGACTCTTGGCTCATGAAATAATTCTGTGAGGCCTCATACCAAATCCTGTGGTTCAGACATGTTAGCAGTGCTACTAATATACTAAAATATAAATTCTATTTGCATGTAAGAACTCAACATCTTGTGGCTCTAGCCTCTAACATTACAAAGTCAGTGCCTCTGTCTTTAGAGCAGCCCCAGGTCTCACAGCCATGACTACATTAATTTAAGGGGTTTCCTGCTGGTTTTTTTGGGAGAGTGTAGTAGTGCAAATCCATACATATTGACTGAACTGTCCTGGGGCTGAGGAATATCATGTCACTTCTTAAAATGGGTGGCAATGCCTTTTTATAACAGTCAAATGTTCCATTGAAATCAAGAGTTTGAGTTAATTATTTTGTTTACACTGCCTTTTTTAAAATTATATTTATATTTTTATACTTCTCCACTGTACTATAATTCTATGACCTGTATTATGTCTGCTACTACCTGTACCTCCCATCCCCCATGCTGCTATGATGCCTGCATTTCCCCAAGGGGATCAATAAAGGAATATCTTATCTTATCTTAAGAGTAATGATTGCAGGGGCTATTTTTACTATATGGTCCAGTAATAAGTCAAATATACATACCTTGCCTGGTCCAGCAGCTCCCTCTGAGCAGTACAAATTGTCAGAAGTACAAAAAGGATGGTCAAGGATGGTCACATTGATTTCCCTGAGAACATCAGACATGAAACGTGTGTCATCAAAACAACCCCAGCCGGAAACCAGGCAGTTTTGAGGCAGGCAGAGGTCCGTCTCTGCGAGGGCTATGGATCTCACATGCTGGGTGAATTTAGCTTTGCTGCTCAACTTGGGGACAGAGGGAATAAATATTAGGACATTAGGAAAAAATTCTCAGAATTTACCAATACAGACAATTACCTAAAGTTTAACATATCCCACTTCATAATAAATAAATCCATTTTAATTTCAATAAATGGTTTCAAAGAGAATAATTGCAAACATCCAGCATTACATAGAACCATTATTTATAAATGATTAGTAATGGTAAAATTACCACCCACATGGATTTTAAAGGTAAGAATCTGTATTTAGGCTACCTTTAGTAACATGATGTCATTCTTTCTGGCAGTGAAGTTTTCATGTACATATGACGATGAAACAAATATCCTCTGCACAGAGTTGTTGTGGAAATTGTCAACCCCCAGTAAAGCAAAGTTGGAGCTGAAACAACAAAATTGAATGAAATGGATTCAGTAACTTAATGATAATTATGATAATATGTAATCAATACAGTGTTAATAACGATAACAATGGTATATGAACAAACAAATTACTTTGCACAAACCTTCTTTTAGACCAACAATTGTATCACAAGCACCTAACATTTATAATCACCAGATCTGTCATTGATATAGCATATTACTGTCATTGGTATTGCATATTACAGATATTACTGTCAATGATATTGCATATTAAAGGTATTAATGTCATTGATATTGCACTTTTATGTTAGTTGCAGCTAAGTCAAAGGTGAAGTGAACTGACCCGGTCTTGCAGTAGCAGTGGGCAGCAGACATCACAAAGTCCTCATTCAACAGGGAGCCATCACAGTAACTGTTGCCATTTGGATGCTGACACTCCAATAGGACCATGTAGGGTCTGCTATATGGAACAGCCACATGGCCTCCATATATTTCCCCTGTGCGAACTGGTGCAAAATAGTACAAAGGAACATGATCGAATGGCCAAACCTCATCTTCTTGTAACTGATAATAATGACTAGATGTATCTTACTGGACAGCGGATGCTGTATGTATAGTATACTGAAAGTATATTGCTATAAAAATAGATAAATAAAATAAATACGACACATAAAATACTGTATACCCACATGGTTCATGTATGAAGCAGAATATGTAGCATCATAAACGGTTTATAAAAGAGAGAGAGTGGTACTCGGTTTACCTTGACGGCCAAGCATCAGCACCAGAAATACCAGCTTATATGGGACACTCATTGTGAGATCAGAGTCCAGTTGATATGTTTGAGATCTATGGCACACATCACTTGCTTTCTCAGATTTATAGAGGCCAATAACAGGAAGTTGCCTTGCATGCATACGTAACAGAGATGGTTTGGAACATTCTTAACTCTTTCTCTGCCACTGCTGAGTCTTACCCCGAAGAAATTATTATAATTATTATCATGAGTATGCAACCTGTCTGATCCAAGTGATTGCCATTAACTCAATCTGCGCTGTCCACATATATATACGTGTTTGCTCGACAACCGTTGAACGCCAATCACGTATATATACTGGGGCCGCGCTCGTGGCGCACTGCATATTACCTCGCACACCTACGCGGCCGTCCCTGGTTCGCCTCCCGCTCCCGGTGACATTTGTCGCATGTCTTCCCCGCCTCTTCTCCCGTTCATCCTCTCCTCCTCTGTCGGTCATGTCTGACCATGAAAAAGCAATAAATGCTAAAAAAAATAATAAATACATTTTTTTATAAAAAAGGCATACTGGGACCCGAGGGTACAGTACCGGTCAGATCCTGCTAGGTGGCAATATCGAGAGTGCAGTAAACCCTGTTCCAGACTGTGTGTTACATTTAATTCCCTCCGGGCTCAGTATTTTGGGTCAGGCAAGTCTAGCGGTTCACCCGATCACATTGAAACGCGTCCAATGCACTCGATGCATGTGTTGTGCTGGATTATGTCGGGGACCAATACTGGACCAATACTGGAAATCGCGATCAGACAATTGGAATATTCTTTTTGGAATAACCCCGATCAAAGGTAAGGACTATCTAACGTCAATTCCACCTTGATCCTGCAATAATTTCATATCGATCCAGCTGATCAGCGTGTGTGGTGTTCAAAACGAATGCCGTTACTGGCGATCAAAGCATCAGAAACGAACCCCCCCCCTTTCATGCATTCATGATGAAACATAATACCTATTATATACATTTGATTTGGAAATAGTAGCGTGTCCAGGGATGAAACGCCAATGCTTTTAGCAGAATTCACGTAGCGCCCTATAACTCAGCTTTTCAGGAATTAGCCCGGATCACTCTGAAATTATACAATATTCACCACGGGATAACGCGCAAACGTATACATGAAAAAAGTTATTCTTTTTTGCATGTTCGACGGAAGATACTGACTGTCAAATGACCATAGTATTGTCTCCATAGCTATAATATAGAATGTAGATATATAGCTCTACAAACAAGGTGACGCACCCCTATCTTTAAAGCGTGGCCCAGCTAGAAGGGGATAAGACTAATGGCTGGCAGTGAATGAGTTAATTAAAATTGTTTGTACTTTTGGTTTGTATACCTGTAAAGCCACTTGAGAAACAATTGATCATAATTTCAGAATAATTTCCACATGAAAACTACACTAATGACACACTGTATTGGTAAATTCTGATCATTTATTCCCTCTGTCCCCAAGTTGAGCAGCAAAGCTAAATTCACCCAGCATGTGAGACCCATAGCCCTCGCAGAGACGGACCTCAGCCTGCCTCAAAACTGCCTGGTTTCCGGCTGGGGTTGTTTTGACGACACACGTTTCATGTCTGATGATCTCAGGGAAGTCAATGTGACCATCCTTGACCGTCCTTTTTGTACTTCTGACAATTTGTACTGCTCAGAGGGAGCTGCTGGACCAGGCAAGGTATTAGTCAGGTTCTTCACTATATACTTTTGTTGGATTTTCTTGGGGATTTGCAATACTATACATTTTTGGAAAGGATAAGGATAAGTATAAGGATTCAGAAAATCCATGTTTCCATTTGCCGAGGTGAATTTTCAAAATGGCTGCTGTAAAATGTAGGTTTTGTAATATCTCGGCTTCTAAATGAGCTAGAATATTGATTTGAACTGCTAAACCCACATTTTCAGGGTCAATGAATCCAATGGTGCCAACAAAAGTTAGGTAGAACTCACCAAAGTGCATGTTAACATAACTTTGATTGAGGACAGATAATTGACATTAACTGATTGGCAACTGACATCAACTTCAGTATCATGACCACAGAAAAAAGCAACCTTCTTTATTAGACATGTGAATGTATACACATATATACATCATCATAGTCATGTTGGCTAGCTTACTTAGTTAGATAGCTAGTGTTAGCTATAATGTAGGCTAATTTGATTACATACTCTCTCAAACAATAGTCATGAATCACACAAACTATACAGTAATGTTAGCTAGCTTATTTAGTTAACTGACTAGTGTTAGCAACCTACTGTATTTTATTTTGATGATACATGATGATAACATCATGACATGAATGACACAATAGTAATGGTCCTATGTTCCCCGGGTTCTATGTTCCCCGCTCCCGCAAAAAAACAGGGTCCTATGTTCCCCGCTCCCAAAAAAGCGACAGAGTTGTGTGAGGGTGTAGATGGTGCAACAGATTCAACAGATTCGCACATGCCCAATGCGATTAAATAGAATGGCACTGGTAGTAGGCCTATTCATAACAAACAGCTGGCGCCAGGTGCTATGTAGTATAATATGCGCTCGCGCATAATTAGCCCGCCAGCTATTCTTTTTTTTTTAATATGTTTTGATTTTTTTTTCATCTGGTCTAAGTGTAACGCGAAAGCAACATGTATCAGACCTGCTATTCTTGCATAACAGATTTTCATTGGCTATCGATAATGTTAGCAGTTTTGTTGAGTGGCACGAGATGCTGTAAAGACGTCAACACACTAGGAAGCACACTAACACTGGATTGCTTTTGTAAAACTGACCAACCAGGGAAGGTTACTTGCAAGTCTGCCACTCAACGGAGAGCTCTGCTACTCAAGGGAGAGCAAGCATTGTCCAGTTAATGTGAAGCTCTGTAGAAACATCATTTTCAAACGCTCAAGCATGAGGTACAGAAGCCAACCTAGACATAACCAAGACGCTGAGATGGAGAAATGTCACCACCTTCATTCTCAAAATCTACCTGAGAGCAAAAGAGTCCATTAGTCCAACTGCAGCCCTTCGCAGTAGGCAAGACTTCGAGAGGAGGCGGTTTTACAGGTGTTGCACAATCTGGTTGCAAAGAAGAAAAGATAAGGTCCGTTAGTGTTTGAGCCAGGATGACTTGGGAGGGGTCAAGATGACCCCCTTTAAATTTTTTAGGGGGACATTGATATATTTGATTCATTTTCTTTGTCCCTTTCCTCTCCCACCTTCCTCTTCCCTGTGAACAGTTCAATATACAAATACAATGTGTTTATTCATTCAAATGGAGTGTTTATAAAAAAATTTAAAAGATTGTTTTGAAAATGTTCAGGTTTTTTTCTTAAGGCGCAATCACATCCCTGTTTATGTTTTATCCATGTTGAGAGTGTGAGGATGGGGGGTTCTTGCGGAGCCCAATAGCAAAACACAGGAGGAGAGAATGGAGCGGTTTAGGGTTCTTTAATTATTCTTCCCAACCAAGCAGAGTATAACAGGAATGTGAAACAGGAATGTGAACAACACAGAGGTTATAATGTTCTTGGGGGGAAGAAGAATGAGAGCAGGTGCACTTCAGTGCAGCTGTCGGCAGCGAGAGAGAGAGGACACAGGTCTTGCGCTTGAGAGCGAGCAGGAGTCCTCTTTGCGGGGCTCGAGACATCAGGGTGGAAGGACGCTGGGGCTCGAGACGTCAGGGTGGAAGGGCGCTGGAGCGAAGTCCTCGGTAGGCAGTTTAACACTGCAACGTTGGATGACGGGTTCTGCCAGTTGAAGTAGGGAACGCTTGATGAGGTGATCTCTTGTAGCCGCGCTGATTGCTCCTCATCTGGCAGACACGAGCTCCGATCGTGACAGGACCCCCCCCTCGACGGGCGCCTCCTGGCGGGCCCCCAGGCTTGTCCGGGTGACGGCGATGGAAATCCCGGACGACCTCAGGGTCCAGGATCATCCCTCGGGAGACCCAGCTGCGCTCCTCTGGGCCGTAGCCCTCCCAGTCCACGAGGTATTGGTACCCACGGGGACGCACGTCCAGCAGCTGGTGGACGATGTAGGCCGGGTGGTCATCGATGATCAGCGGAGGAGGAGGCTCTGGAGCAGGAGGAGACAGGGGACTGGAGAGAACCGGCTTCAGCTGCGACACATGGAAGGAGGGGTGAATGCGCATGATGGCGGGGAGCTGGAGCTTAACGACCGAGGGGTTGATAACGGACAGGATTTTATACGGACCAACAAAACGGGGGGTGAGTTTGCGGGACAAGGACTTGAGTGGAAGGTCTCGGGACGAGAGCCAAACCATCTGACCTGGTTGGTAGTCGGGAGCCGGAGTCCGGTGGCGGTCGGCGAAGCGACGGCAGCGCAGCCCTCGTGTCCTCCCATATCCTCCTGCAGCGGCGAAGGTGGTCCTGCACCGAAGGCATGGCAATCTCCTCTTCCTGTGCAGGGAACAGTGGGGGTTGGTAGCCCAGGGAGGACTCAAAGGGAGACTGACCTGTGGCCGCGGAGGACAGCGAGTTGTGGGCGTACTCGATCCACGGCAGGAACGTACTCCAGCCGGAGGGGTCCCGGGTGGTCACGCAGCGGAGGGCGGATCCCAGGTCCTGGTTGGCCCGCTCCGATTGACCGTTGGTCTGCGGGTGGAACCCGGAGGAGAGGCTGACCGTGGCCCCCAGGGACCGGCAGAAAGCCTTCCATACTTGGGAGATAAACTGCGGGCCCCTGTCGGAGATGATGTCCACCGGGATCCCGTGGAGACGGAAGACGTGGAGCACCATCAGGTCCGCGGTTTCTGAAGCAGAGGGGAGTTTGGGGAGAGCGACAAAATGCACGGCCTTTGAGAACCGGTCCACGATGGTGAGAATGACAGTGTTACCGTGTGAAGGAGGCAGTCAAGTCAAGTCAAGACAAGTCAAGAGTTTTATTTGTCACGGCATACAAGTATACAATGAAATGCGGGTGGTCTTGCCCGCAACGATGTGCAATACAGTGGTACAACATGTAATAGAATCCAATAAAAAACAGCATTGTGCAATAAACAGGTAACAGGTAACAGGTAACATGGTGGGACATCTCGGTATCTGTACATAGTTATTTACAGGGCATATAGGACATGCTAGGTAGCTTAGGTAGTGCAATACACTGTTACTGTTGTTATACTAATTTAAAGTGACCTTTCCTTTTTGGCCATAAGTGTGGGCGTGTGCGGCATGAGTGTGTGTCTGCTCATGTCAAAGTGTTAAAGTGGCTGCTACTGTGTGAGCGTGTCGTGTGTGTGCTCATGTGTGCTTGTGTGTGGATAGATCAGTGTTCTGTGGCACTCAGTGTTCATTGTTCAAGGCTCTGATGGCCTGGGGGAAGAAGCTGAGCCTAAGCCTCTCTGTCCTAGTAGCTGGGGTTCGCAGGCGTCTGCCTGACTTCAGCAGCTGGAACAGGCTGTTATTGGGGTGGTGGGGGTCTTTCATTATTCTGCAGGCTCTGGAATTCCGGGAACAGGGAGCGGCCTGAGGAGCCCGGCTGGTGGTTGGTGGGAAGCCTTTCCACGGGCACAGACGGTGCACGCAAGGACGAAGTTGGAAATGCCATCCCTCCGTCGGCTTTGTTTCTCTGTGCGGTGGATCTTTTTATACGTGGTGGTTTGTTATTCCAAATAAATTTATATGCGGAAGAGTGTAATTTTTTTCCAGTAACCATCTGGAGGGGGTAACGGAAGCATTGAGCTGATGAAGTTGATTCTAGGTAAGACATCCATCTTAACTATTGAAACCCGTGCCTGTACTGAGTTTTAAAGTTTTGACCACCTGTCAAAGTCGTATTTTATTTTATTTTGGATTTCTATGTAATTGTGTTTCACCGTTTGGCTTATGGTAGGGAATACTTCAACTCCCAAACATCTAAAGTGTTTAACCATTGGTATTTCTTCTGGAAGACTTGTATTCTTTGCAGGGGCGTTCAGTGGAAGGAAAGCCGACTTTGGCCAGTTTATCTTAAATCCCGCATATAGACTAATTTTGTGTTGTGTGCCCTTGATTACGATTGGTTCTATGAGTTGGGATTGTCTTATATATTGTGCTAAAGGTTCTAGTGATAAATCGAATAGTCCGGGACTAAGAGGGCAACCCTGTCTAGAAGAGCGTGATACCGGAAATATTCCGGAGGTGATTATACCTGTTGTAATCATGGCCGATGGGTCTTTGTATAATACTTTAATCATATCAATGAATCCTTTTCCTAACCCCATCATTTCTAATACTGCCCATAGATACGACCATTCCAGCCTATCAAAAGCTTTCATTGCATCCAGGGACAGCATCGCCTTAGATGTGGTGTCGTCCTTGCTGGCATCTAGTACGTATAGTAATCGTCTTATGTTGTCAGTGATCAAACGGTTTCTTATGAAGCCAGTTTGATCCGGATGAACTAAAGACGTCATATGCTTTTGAAGTCTGATGGCTAATACCTTAGAGAACAGTTTGATATCGGTTCCGAGGAGGCTTAAGGGTCTATAAACTAACGAGCTGGCGCCTCGTTACGTGGGGCCGTTTGAAGTGGATCGGATCATCAACCACGGTACGTCTGATATTACCCCTCTCCCTCAAGGTCCATCCCGTGTTTCATGTCTCCCTGCTCAAGCCTGTGTCGGAGAGCGGCCTGTCTGCCCCTGTCACTGCACCCCCGCCTCTGCGGGTCCTGCGAGATGGCGACCCGGTCTGGACGGTGAGGAAGCTGTTGGACGTCCGCCGTAGGGGTCGGGCTTCCAGTACCTGGTGGACTGAGAGGAGTACAGCCCGGAGGATCGCAGTTGGGTTCCCTCCTCGTACTTGGCCGATCCAGCTCTCCTGGAGGAGTTCTATCGGCAGAACCCTGAGGCCGTGGGGAGGTTGCCTGGTGTCTCCCGTGAGAGGGGGGGTACTGTTGTGAGGACTGCGTCTGACAGCTCCCCCAGAGGTCGCGTGGCGGTGTTACTCAGCCCCAACGTGCGCTTCTCCCTAAATTGTATATAGTATGTATCTTTACTGACACTACTTCCAATTTCCCCTCCAACCATGCAGTCACAGTAATACGAGGCAGATCAAATCATAATACACAACATTTTCTACCCTGCATTATATACTGTACAGCTGTTTCTTTCCAAATTCATATTTACTTCGGAAGTATATCTGAAACTTGTTATTGAGTGCTGTGTGTCACACAAATCAGACCTCCCATAAATATGAATTGAAAATGGGGGACCCTGATGTAAACAAGACAAACGTCTTTCTCTGGTCTGCATCCCCTTAACAATTGTGTGTATTGAGCCGTACTGTATTGTACCCATTCTGCAATCTGTTAAATAACGTTTTCATTCATTCATTCAACCTGTAAAGTAGGATATGATGCGTATGTATATACACTGGTCATATTTGACCCACTGATGCCTCTCTGGTAATATGGCACACAGTCTTTTCCCACTCGCTGTACAAACCCATAGCTCTCTCAGAGGAGCCTCCATGTCTGTCATTTGGCCTCCTGAGGTAACATTACTCTGATGTCATCGCATCATAAGAAAGTGAATAAAAATAGGATTTGGTTGAAATGGGCTCTTTCTTTGTGTGTAAGTGAAATGTGACCTGTAGAAAATCACTCAACAAACAGACCTCTTCTTTTATAGACCTGGCAGGGCCCTCATTTATCAACGTTGCATACGCACAGATATGTGCGTAACCCGTGCGTACGATCATTTCTAAGCAAAGTGTGGGACTTATCAATTTGAACTTGTGCTTGACTTTGTGCGTATATTTACGCTCAGCTCAGGGCATGCGTACCTGGCGCCCGGCGGTAGAATATGAATACTGCAGACGGACGGCATATGCTCTCATCAGTTTCATGCATTCGTTTCAATGCGGAAATCAGCTTTCGTTCATTAGTTTGACTGACGTGTTCTGTATGACCCCCGTAATTCATTATAGTTAATTGTAAAATAGCAACAGTAGTGTAATTATGGTCAAAACCCTATAAATAGCATTTGGAATAATAGGTCTTTCCTTCTGAATGAATGCAGCATGGTTTATATATAGCGTTATCGGAATATACGGGGTGTACTGACTGCGCTCCGCGTAACTCAACTCGTTATTATTTTGCGCATAGATTGCAGAAATACGGGAAAGTTTTGATTATATTTTAGAGGCTTTGCCATCGTTAAACGAAACAAGTGGAATTTCGAAGCTGTAAGCAGAATACAAGTCATATGAACACCCACGATATAGTGTTCTTCCCCCTTCCTACTGTATAAGAAAGAATTAAAAACGCATTGCAACGAGAACAGAGGTTATTTGTTGAGTTTATGTGTGTACAAAACCCTTGCAATAAATGTGTCTTAAATGAATGAAAAGCATACATGCTCTGGATACAGGTAGCATTATCGTGTGGGTGATATGACTTGTATTCTGCTTACAGCTTCGAAATTCCACTTATTTCGTTTTGTGTCAAAGCCTTTTAAATATAAATCAAAACGTTCCCGTATTTCTGCAATCTATCCGCAAAATAATAACGAGTTGAGTTCTAACAAAGAACGTATTACATGCTGGGTAGGCTGATAGAGTAAACTGTAAATGAAATAGCCTATAACATTATAAAGGATAGGCTATGAGAGCAGGGTCTTCCCAACCTTTATTCCCCAGAGCCCCATGATTCCTGGGAGACATATAGGCAGGGTGCGATCCACGGGGGGAGCTGGGTCCGCTATAGCTCCCCTAGATCAGACATCAGCTCCCCTGGGGGTCTCTAAAGCTCCCCTGGGGGTCTCTAAATTACTGAAAATAAATGCTACTTTTGCCATGCATTTCTCATTTTTCTGTAATTTTCTGTATCATCATCGTGTATAATAATAAACGTATGCTATTTTGGATGTATGATTAATGATTTGCGCACTAATTCACACGTAATATGGCAACATGCATGCTATTCTTGCAATTACCATTCGGAGCGCGGCGGCGCTGCAGCCTGCACGCACGCACGGCACAAATCAAACTTGACCCACTTTGCTCCGGTGGGGACTATTATTGACAACGCCCGGTGACCGTGCCGGCGCCTGCGGTCGTATCAGAACACAGGATAGGATACTGTAGACAGTGTTGGATGATGATCTATCATCTATCTAACTAAATGGATACTTTTTTATCATGGAATGTGCTGTGGAAGCCCAGACCGTCCAGACGGCCGGACCTCAACAAGTGAGTTGTCTAGTATTATGTGTTCTGTAGTTACTGAAACTGATTGAATATATGACAGGATTCAAGAGGTTTATTAGTCACATACATACATACACAAGGCCTACAGGCTACAGTAACGTCTGCGAGTGCGATCACAGTGTCCTCCAACTCCCTCCCTGAAAAAATTATTTGGCTCACCCAAAGACCATGCTATGGTTCGCACACTGCATATAGGAATATGATATGATATATTATATATGCGCAAGTTACTGTTGCATAATGTAGGCTATGGCTGCTATTATATGTAATTCATATAGGCTACCTAATACCGACAACAAAATAGATTGTATGCCTCTACAAATCATATGCAGGTAGAACATTGACGAAAAATTTGGAAACAAATTTAGGAGAACTTTAATCCCTGGGTATTAATAGAACAAAACGGAAAAAGGCAGTCATATTCCAGCACGGTCTTTATTAGTTAATATGGTTTTTAAGTTAATAGATATCATATCCGACATCACCGTACGTGTACATGTCTGTCAGCCTGTCACGTATTTCTCCCATAACACGCTTCGCTCGGCTTAGTCCACTTTTCCACATTTCATGGGGGTGTTCCATTACCGTATATGGTTAATTACAGGCGGTGCTATATGCAAATACTTAAAATCGTGCACGAGCGCGGAGCGTAGAACAAGTGGCATTTGACAAGAGCAACTGACTAGAAAGTGCTGTCTGGTGTAGTGCTCTACATTGTTTTAAAAAAACAGGGACCAGTGATTAAATCAGGTAGCTAATCAAGTCTCTATATGTAGCAAAATTATTTAAAGAACATTTCACCTGTCACAAAATGTTTTTGTGCAAAATAAATAGAAACACATACAAATACATTAAAAGAAAATAACATCAATATCTGCAATGTATTTAAGCACAGCTTAATTTTTTTTAATAATAATTATAATAATAAAGGTGTGGTTAAAAGCTATTTCTCTTGGCTCAAATAGTATGGTATGCAAATAAACTGACCACACAGCCACAGCAATGTCCCTTACACTGCATCCTGAGCCTAGACTAAAGTATGCAGCTCTTATACCTGGCCACAAATGTTTATTGCCATTGTTTTGAACTGGATTCAGACAGCAGTGGGTGGTTTTGTCGTAGAGGGAGGAGGAGGAGGTGAAGACGGAAGAGGAAAAAAAAGAGAGAGTGAAACAGGTCTCAGAAGATAAGAGCAGTAATGGGAATCACAGGAGAAGAGACGGAGAGGACCTGGCTGCAGCAGACAGGGGCCCAGCAGGAGAAGTCTTTACCATTAGCCCATCAGTTTTATAGGGACCATGGGGCCAGAGGACACAGGCTGCTTTAGCCATCCGACGGCGCTACTAGGAAAAAGGAAAAGTAATAATGGTCATAAAAAGGCCATTAATCACAGCACAAATTACATGTTTATTAAGAAGAAATCACATGATTATTAAGAAGAAAGGAATATGACAACAATAAAAAGCAGTGGGAAGAGAACCAGACATACTTAAGCAGTGTAAGGCATGCCACGATAGATCAGACCATGTGGCTAACTGAAATCACATAACGGTTGAGGAACAAGTCACACTGTGTTCAAAGTATCATAGCGTTAGCTGATTCATGTCTGTAAAGTATCATACCATTAGCTGAATAATGTCTGTGTTAAGTACCATCACATTAGCTAATTCATGTCTGTAATTAATTATCATAGCATTAGTTGAATAATGTCTGTGTAATGTCTGTGTTAAGTATCACACGTCCTGGCTCTAACTGTTTACATCCCACCCAGCGCGGTGGCGGCGCAGGCGAGTGACGTCATACACTCCACCGTCGCGGCGCTTCAGACAAAACACCCGGATGCATTTATTTTTATCAATGGGGACTTCAACCATGTCAGACTGAACAAGACCCTGACAAACTTCACCCAGTATGTCACCTGCAAAACCAGGGGAGACAAAACACTGGACCTCCTGTATGCTAACGTGAAGGAGGCTTTCAGTGCGACTTCCCTGCCCCCCCTCGGCCAGTCAGACCACAACCTTGTGAGGCTTGTATCCACATACACGCCTCTCATTAAGAGACAGCCTCCGACCACCATGTCTGTCCCACAGTGGTCTGACGACGTCGAGGAGGAGCTACAGGAGTGTTTCAGGTCGACAGACTGGGACATGTTTGAGAGGGCCCATGGTGATGACATTGATGGACTATCCCACTGCATCACAGACTACATCAGGTTCTGTAGTAGAAGGTACGCTGCTTTTCAAACAATAAACCCTGGATTAGCAAGGACATTAAACACCTGCTAAACAGGAAAAAGAGGGCCTTCATGGCAGGGGACACTGAGCAGGCCAGGGCTGTCCAAAGGGAGCTCAAAAAAGAGCTAAGGGCAGCCAAGGTCAGCTACAAGGACAGGCTGGAGGGCAGACTACAGGCCAACAACACCAGGGAGGTGTGGGCGGGGGTCAGGAAGATCACTGGTTTCAAACAGCAGGGCACAGCTGTTGAGGGCCCGCCAGAGCGTGCAAACGAGTTCAACTCGTTTTTCAACCGCTTGACCAGAGTGGCCTCCCCACACCCCTCCCCCCACCCATCGACACCAGCACCAGATCACACCTACAAAGCAGCCCCCCCACCCCCCACCCACCCACACCCATCAGCAATGGCACCCCACCGCCAACACCAGCAGACTGCCCACCACCCCCAACCCTGACGATCACAACCAGTCAGGTCAGTAGGCAGCTCACCAGGATTAATGTAAACAAGGCCAGAGGACCGGACAACACCAATCCCAGGGTGCTCAAGGTATGTGCGGAGCAGCTGGCAGCACCGCTCCAGCATCTTTTCAACCTCTCCCTGAGGCTGGAGAGGGTGCCCCAGCTCTGGAAGACCTCCTGCATCGTCCCGGTGCCCAAGAAGGGACGTCCCAGCACCCTCAACGACTACAGGCCAGTCGCTCTGACGTCACACGTCATGAAGACGTTTGAGAGACTGGTCCTGCAACACCTCAAGCCCCTGGTGCATGACTCCCTCGACCCCCTGCAGTTTGCATACCAGGCAAACATCGGGGTGGAGGATGCCATCATCTACATGCTCCACAGAGCGTACACGCACCTGGAGAAGCCGCGCAGCTCAGTGAAGATTATGTTCTTTGATTTCTCCAGCGCCTTCAACACCATCCAGCCGTCACTGCTAGCGGAGAAGCTCTCCGCGATGCAGCTGGAGCACGGCTTGGTGGCCTGGATCAAGGACTATCTCACTGAGAGGCCACAGTACGTCAGACTAAAGGACAGTCAGTCTGACGTACTGGTGAGCAACACCGGCGCCCCCCAAGGAACTGTGCTGTCACCCTTCCTCTTCACCCTCTACACCTCAGACTTCTGCCGCAACTCAAGCGGGTGCCACCTACAGAAGTTCTCAGACGACTCCTCCATCGTAAGCTACATCACCGACGATGATGAGGAGGAGTACAGAGCCCTGGTGGAGAGCTTCGTGGGGTGGAGCGACAGCAACCACCTCCAACTCAACACCAGTAAGACCAAGGAGCTCAGGTCTTTCAATGTGTGCAACAAACTGCTGCAGTCTTTTTACCAGTCTGTTGTGGCCAGCATCCTCTTCTATGCTGTGGCATGCTGGGGAGGCTACATCAACTCAAGGGACACCAACAAGCTCAACAAGCTGGTGAGGAAGGCTAGCTCCGTGGTGGGAGTCGAGCTACCTAGACTTGAGGTGATGGTAGAGAGGGGAATGATAAGGAAGCTGGCTGCCATCATGGAGAACCCCTACCACCCCCTCTACGACGAGCTAGTCAAGATGAGAAGCTTGTTCAGCCACAGACTCATTCCCCCCCGACACTCAACTAACCGCCTCGGACAGTCCTTCATACCAACGGCCATCAGGCTCCACAACAGTGGGCAGCGACTAGCAGCCTCCAGGCTCCACAACAGGGGGCAGCGACAGCGACTGCTACCAGACATTGACCTGGGACTTATAGGAACCCAAGGAGGACAACCTACACTACCTTAGGCTTACTGCACCCTATGTGGATACTGTGATACTGTGATACTGTGAATAATGTATATTTCAGTGGATACCGTGATACTGTGAATAATGTATACTCAGTAGATAGTAAATTATAACACTACCTCATGCATACTGCACCTTATGTGACACTGTGAATAATGTGAATATTCCTCAGCTAGTCAGATAGTAAATTATATTGACCATATTGATCAAATTGTTTACACTGCCTGTGTTGTTTTTTACTACCTGTATACTGTGTTGTTTTACTACCTGTACCCCCCCCCCCTCCCCCCCATGCTGCTATGATGCCTGAATTTCCCCAAGGAGATCAATAAAGGAATATCTTATCTTATCTCATCTTATAACATTAGCTAATTCATGTCTGTAAAGTATAGTATTAGCTGACTCATGTGTATCATAACATTAGCTGACTTATAGGTATTATATCGTTAGCTGACTCATATCTGTGTTAGGTATCATATAACATTAGCTGGCTGTTTATAGCGTTAGCTGACTCATGTCTGTGTAAAGTATCATAGCATTAGCTGACTCATATCTGTGTTAGGTATCATAACATTAGCTGACTGTTAGGTATTATAGTATTAGCTGACTCATGTCTGTGTAAAGTATCATAGCATTAGCTGATTCATATCTGTATTCTGTTCATTATGTGACATGCAACTGTCTGATTTGCAAAATACGGTTGGAGTTATTTGTATTAATTCACTCCTATCTGCTCACTTCACACTTTAGTGCAAAGCAGGGCAAAACTGTCCCAAAGAGTCCCAAAGGGAGCAAGACATTCTATTAGTCAATTCACTAATAATTGCAGAGAGAATTTATAATAATTTATAGAGAACTTTCTTGTTAGGCCTTGTTTATTTATATGTCGTACTTCATGTGTTGTGTGGCCTGACCTACAACAACCACCTGGCTGGTTTAACAGTCACGTCACAGAGGAATAAATTAGCAGTTATGTGGCATATTTACAAACAACACTATGATGACAACATTTCTAAATAATCAATGGCCACTTTAGCCCTTGGTCCTCAATGTCAAGAAGCAGTTTGGGCAGTCAACGTTACTGTCTCTATTATCTTTTGTTCCTATCAGATGATTCCATCCATGGTCCTCTAATGCTTCCACCAGCTACCTACTCCATGACCTCCACCCCACTATTTCAACCTGACTGAGACGTATCAGAAAATACACTGGATTTTCAAGGATCCAGTACATACTGTTAACTATGAAAAGTTGTTGAGAACCTATGCAACTCTGGCTGTATGCGTGTGAGTCTGTGTGCATAATATGCATGTGTCATGTGTATGTTTATGTGTGTGTATGTATGTATTTATGAGTATGCGTCCGTTCATTGGTTTGTGTGTAACCTGGTTATGCATTTCCTCCTAGCAGTATAATGCTCACTAGTTCTGGATGTGGATGCTGTCATATAGAAGTGCTAATTTCAGGACTGGAGCCACCGCTATGGAAAGACATGGCCGTTATCAGAGGGAATAAGATAAAATATTGTGCCCATAAAAAAGTAGGACACTGTTCCCTAAAGGTCTGTATGCACATGCACACACACACACACACACACACACACACACACACACACACACGTGCACACACACACACACACACACACACACACACACACACACACACACACACACACACACACACACACACACGTGCACGCGCGCACACACACACACACACCTACACACACACACACACACACCTACACACACACATGCATGCACACTCGTATTATACATTAATATTCACACGCACACAAACACACACACACACACACACACATATGAGCAGCTGATGTGAAAGCATTCAGAATGAGAAACTGAAGTATCTGGCCTCTCAAGATGAACATGGTCCTCATCCATCATCTCATATTTATTTTCTGGTTGTTTGCTGATAGTATCTACTACTCATTAGATGTTTCACATAGGGCCAAAGGACAGACTGCTAAGCCTCTTGGCAGACCTCTGTTTGTGCATGACTTCATCGGATGCCGTTTTCAGTAGTTTATTTTTACGAGACCAGAGACCACAAACAGTTACAGACCTCTAAATCAGAAACCTAACAGAAACCTTGTGTAATGTTTTTCAATAGATGATTCCAGTATCCTCCATCTTAGGCCAAGTTAAACCCTGACTCTCTCACCCACCATGATGTGGTTACTTTCTTCGTAGCATGTGTACCAAGAAATGTTGCGTCATTCATCTAAACAGGACATGCTGCAAAACACGTTCACTTATCTGATCACAACCTGTGAATTTTCCCCCACAAGAGAAGGGCGTTTTATAACATGAATCTTTCCTTCTAACACAGAAACTGATATTATCTGTAATATTAATAGATGTGTATACATAGTATGACATTGACCTGCGATACAAATTTGATATATATATATATTATTTTTTTATTGGTTTATGGAGTAAACAGCTCCACCAATATTTAAAATTCAGGGCCATATTGTTAAGGCCTCATCACTTCTTAGCATAGTTAAGGAAGAGTCATGTTCTTTGTAGAGTTTATTGTGATGAATAGACTGCCTGTGGTTTAATGGGGCCTTAATAGCTCTAGTGGACGTTGATACAGTAGCTGGCAGAGAGGTCAACAACTTGTACTACTGTGATAATGCACCTGTCGCCTCATGCCATTGGCATGTCCACTTGTCGTCCTGAGAACAGCCAGAGGTTTGTCAACTGGCGCCCTGCGGCCACAGCCACTTTCACTCTGAGTCGGAAGGAATAAGACCTCGTGCTAAAAAATCTCCAGCCTATATTTTCACAGCTGGAAATGTACTGGAGCTACTCAGATAACACAGAGCGGGGAAGGTTGTGAATTCATGGTAGATACTGCCAAACTAGTCTCGTGTGCAGTGCACCTGCAATCTTAATAAAAATGATAGATATGTTCAAATTACCGGTAGCTCTGTCTGACACCGCATCATTTCTTTATTATTATTTTTAATCAAGTGAATTAGAAAAGCTATACAAATGAAGAGCAAGTCTAGCTCAGACTAGACTCACTGTCAAATCAATACTTTTTTTTATGTATCCCTAAAGCACAGTTTTCACCCTGACGGACAGATTTGAATTTCTTCACCTGACCACAAAGTCCACAGTACCAAGGCTTAACACACCAAACACTGGAATGTCCTCACCATGCAGCTGTAGACTGTGTATATGTAGGCTAGGTATGTGTGTAGTGAGGTTCTTTCTCCCATTAGCCTCCCTTTGAAGATCAAAGCTGCAAGTATTACAGCCAAACCATATTGTGTAAAGGCATAATCTTTGACGGAGGTATAGATTATTTAATTATTATACTGTTACAACCAGTAACGGTAAATGTTTTAACTTAATCTTTGAGAAAATGTGCTTTATATGTTTGTAATCTTTACTCGTTTCCATGGTAACTACGATTGTAACTGAGGGGTACAATTCCCTGACTGTATTGATAAGTATGGTATCATTAAACCACTACCGCTTTATGTACTTTAATTACTGGCCATACAGTACATGATATATAAATATGATGAACACTTCCCACAATGAATCGGTTCCACACAAAGGTGTAATCAAGTATTTATTGCAGCAAAAGGTACATAATATACTTCTCTATTATACTTTGGATGCGCTTATAAGGCAAAGGAATGTGCGTAGGCAAATCAATAATGAATGTCCATTCTCTGGTTACGCAGGAGGTAATTATACAACCTGAATCTTAGGGAATTATATCTATGGTACACTAGTAATATATAGCGGGAGATACTGGAAGGGTCCCCCCGGTTGTAAGCCAGCAGGGGTAGAGGATCTGTCGGTAGTAGAGAGTCTGGTCAACGATGACTAAGGAGACTCCAAGTACAGGAGACGGTGCAATAGTCTCTTGATCCACAGACGAATACAGCTGTTCTCCGTAGACTGTAGCTCCACAGTGAAGAAAGCTAGCCGGCCTCAGGCTCTCTGAGGCACAGACTCGACTGGTCTCCTCACAGGGTAAATCCAACACGTGTAGGCGTCGGCGATTCTCCGCTCCATAAATCACAGGACCAAAACAAATATAATCCAGCCGCAAAGGGCTATGCAGTCGTCGGGTAGATTAATCCAGTGTACATGTCCACACGGTTCTCGTCTAGGTCTCCTCGGGTGAAAGCGCCATGAAAGCAGCCCAGCCTGGATAAGCACTCTAGCTGATACGAGGAAGCGTTGGTGATGCTGGTCACTGTAGAACTTTAGCCGCACGATACACTATACACAAATAGACTATTACTGACTTAATAGAAATATGTCGCACTCGACGGTATAGCGCCAAACTCTGACAATTCAGTTATTAATTCGCACGCGGTCTCAATGCTCTATTTGGGGCCAAACAGGCCATACTTCACCGCACGGAGTATCGTGGGTGAGGCTTCAACTTATTGGGTAACTCTACTTCTGTATTCACCTGCGCCATATTTATATGCACGGCGAACAATCTAGTGCCAACCTCATTTCTGTCTCGTATCCCTGGGCAAGGCCGGGCATGTACAGACATGTCTTGACGGTGGCTTTGAACCTGACTCTGGAGGCACGGCCCCGGCGCCTGTGGACCGCTGTCCAATAGGAGAATGAAATATTATGGTCTGCACTAGGCTAAAGGGATATTCCGTGTATATGTACAAGGAATATACAAGGGATATCAAACGATATACAAATACTATGCAATATATATCAATCAATAAATATATATATTCGGTTTAATCTGATCCTTTGTAACAGCCGCCTCCTAATTAGTCCCACCTAATTAGCTAAGCAGAGACAGATTAACCGCACTGTCCACTACTCAATGTCTGTTGTGAGGGGTCGGGCAGTTCACAAAGTCATAGGGTCATGGTCGTCATCGATAGTATCGGGGAGCCTTGGCAGTTCTATTAGCCTCGCCACGGGTCGGGTGTAGATCCGTCCTTGGACGAGCACTTCGGCTGCTCGGACCTTTCCGTCGGCACCGGTGATCACTTTGCTTACGCGGCCAGCCGGCCACATAGCTCGGGGTAGTGACTGGTCGATAATCATGACGACTGTTCCTTCTGTCAAATTGTCTCTCTCTTTCACCCATTTCTGGCGGGTCTGTAGAGACGGTAGATAGTGGAGTAGGAAGCTGTTCCAAAACTTGTCAGCCAATACTTGACTGTACCTCCACATTCTTCGGCCGTTCGCTTCTTCAGGCCTGTACATTGTCTGTGGTAGCGCGGGGTCCAGCCGCCCCATCAATAGTGTGTTGGGGGTGACTGGGTCGACATCTGCTACATCACTTGAGACGTAACCGAGGGGCTTTGAGTTCAATACTCCCTCGATCTCCGTGAGGACTGTCATTAGGACTTCTTCCGCCACGGTCTGGGCCCCAAGCACGGCGTACAGGGCTGTCTTTATTGAACGTACTTCTCGTTCCCAAGTTCCACCGAAGTGAGGTGCGTTCGGGGGATTAAACTGGAAGTCAATCTGGGATGGAGCGAGGTGGGTCTTAAGTTCTGGGCCCATAGCTTGGAAGCTCTCTCTCAGCTCTCTTTCTCCGCCTTTGAAGTTTGTCCCGTGATCAGACAATAATATAGACGGTTTGCCTTTCCGCGATGTGAATCTTCGGAAGGCCATAAGGAATGAGTCTGTGCTCATGGTTGGAAGGAGTTCTATATGCATCGCTCGGGTGGTCATGCATTTGAATACAATACCCCACCGCTTCTCGGTTCCTCTTCCTTTCTTTATATACAGCGGGCCGAAACAGTCCATACCGGTGGAGTGAAAAGGCTTGTCGCCGAGTCGGAGGCGACAGGGAGGTAGGTCAGCCATCCGGGGTATACTGGGCTGCGCTCGCCACTTACGACAGTCTAGACAGGTTCGCTGGAAGCGCCGCACTGCTTCTCTCCCTTGCAGTATCCAATAACGACGTCTGATCTCCGCGAAGACTCTCTCTGCCCCGGCGTGATGCACATCCTCGTCGTATTTCTTTATGATCAGCTCTGTGACCTTGTGTCGGCTGTTTAAGACTATCGGGTACTTGACGTCATCCGGTAAGTCTGGAGCTCTCCGCAGACGACCACCCACTCTGATGAGACCATGGGCGTCGCTCTCGGGGGCTAGGTGGAGCAGTCTGCTGTCTGATGGGACGGGCTTTGCTCCCTGTAGACAGTCTGGCTCATCGGGGAACGAGTCTCTCTGGGCTCGTTGTAGTAGAAGAAGTTCTGCTTCTTCGTAGTCAGCTGCTGTAATGTCAGTAGTGAGCTGAACCTCTGGGTGGTGCCACAGGAATGTCTTTAGCTGCGCACTCTCTAGGGTGAGGCAATTGTCTATGTCGGGGTCTGTGGAGACGAGTGTGTTCAATCCACAGAACATAGATTTCTTGTTTTCGGCCTCCTCTTTACTCGGTTCCCGTGGGGTGGGTGTAGGCCACTCTTCTTCCGGGAGCTTGAGGAACTCTGGCCCGTCACTGTATAGGTTGTGACGGGTGAGGTCATCCAGGGACATTCCCCGGGTGATGACGTCAGCTGGGTTGTGTTTTGTGTCCACATACCTCCAGCTTGCTACTTCTGTTAAATCTTGAATCTCTGTGACTCTGACTCCCACGAAGACCTTGTATCTGCACGAATCAGACCGGATCCATGTGAGTACTGTCGTGGAGTCTGACCACAAGATTGTTCTTTGCACCGGAATGGTGAGTTCACGTTGGATTAACGTGGCGAGTTGCGCTCCTGCTAGGGCTGCGCAGAGCTCTAGACGCGGGATAGATTGTTGCTTTCGTGGGGCTATTCTTGAGCGAGCCAGGATGAAAGCAGTATGTATTTCTCCTCCCTCCTCTCGGGCACGCAAGTAGGCCACCGAACCGTAGGCTACTTCGGAGGCGTCGCTGAAGACGTGCAGGTCCATCTGGCACGTCTCCGGCCTCACTGTGGGTGGGAAGTAGCTGCGGCGTATGTTGACACCTGGGAGTGAGCTGAGTTCCGTCTCCCACTCTCTCCATGTGGATGCAAGGTGTTCGGGTATGGGGTCGTCCCAGCCCTGGTCCTTGTCCCATAACGCTCTTACAATCATCTTTGCCCTGGTGGTGTAAGGTAGAATACATCCCAACGGGTCATATTGTCTGGCGAGTGTTCTGTATACACTCCGTCTGGTGGTCGGTAGTGCAGTCGACCTTCCCTGCTCCTTGGTCAGGGGTGTGTGTTTATAATGGAGCGAGTCTGTTTTGAAGCGCCAGACTAGTCCTAATGTCATTTCTTGGGCTTCTCCTGGGATGGTCGCCATCCAGGTCTCGCTGCTTGCTGCCTTGTCCTCGGGGGAGAGGCTGCGCAATACTTGCGGGTCGCTGCTGGCCCACTGCCTGAGATCAAAGCCGCCTTTGATCAGGGAGGCGCGGAGCTTGAGTAGAAGGGCCTCGGCTTCTTCTGGCGTCGAGACGCTTTGCAGACAGTTGTCCACGTAGAAACTATTTCCTACACTTTGTCGGACCTCTTCATCAGCTGCTGGGTCCTCTGCGACGTGTTTTTGCAGTGCAAACGTAGCACAGCATGGGCTGCATGTGGTTCCGAAAGGGAGGACTTCCCATTGATAGATGGCTGGTTGCTCATCCCCGATCCTCTCTCTCCATAGGAACCGCAGCAGGGGCTTGTCCTCCTCCACTAGTCTCACCTGCAGGAACATCCCTTTGATGTCGCCGCTGATGGCCACCTTGTCTTGGCGGAAACGTAGTAACACGCCTAGTAGAGGGGGGCCGAGTGTTGGGCCGGGCAAGAGCTCTTTATTCAGATTTTGTGATCCGATCTGGTAGCTGCAGTTGAACACAATACGATCCTTGCCGTTGTGGTGGACTTTGTGGTGCGGCACGTACCATGATTCGGTCGTCTGATAGGCCTCTTTAATGTCAATTTTCTTTATGTGTCCCGCTGTGATTAGCTTGTTAATCTCAGCGCGGTACACCGTCTCTTGAGCGGGGTCTCTGGCTAGGCGCCGCTCTGTGTTCAATAGATACCGCTCCGTCGCTTCTTTTGGGGCGTGGAAGGTAGGCATACCCTCCCGCCTCAGGAGTGGAGTTGCGTATCTCATCACTCCGTTGACTTTGACTCTCTTTGTCCCCTGCTCGAGGAGGGCTATAGCGTAAATGTCTTCCTTGGAACGAATGTCTTTCTTTTCGTTCTTAAAGGGCATTGTCTCTAGTGTCCATAGCCTCTCGACATGCTGTAGGAGGGTGGTGTCTTCTTCTGTCACTCTGGAGTGGAGGCAGTTAGTGGCTGCTGTTCGGTTAAGAGACTTAGCGAGGGGGCCTTGTAATGTCCATCCTAGGCGGGTCTCGACTGCTGCAGGACAGCCTCTGGGCCCTGTGTGGACCCGGTCTATCGGGACGATGAGGTCTGCATGGTCGGAGCCTATCAGCAGGGTCGGGGTGGCACCGTCTATGAGCGGTATAGGTAGTTGACGCAGGTGCACATATTTATCCATCAGCTTGGCGATGGGGTAGGTGTACTGCGACAGGCCTATTTCTTGGCTGGTGAAAGCGTTAGTAATCCTATACCGTCTCTCTGGCTGCCCGCTTGCTGCGATAGTGAAGGAGACATTCTCGCCCTTTATCGTCTTTAGATCTCTTCTTATTGTCCGAATCGTCATCTGGTTTTCGCTCCCCCGCAGCCCCAGCTGGGCCGCAGCGGACGCGAGGAGAAGGGTCTTCTCTGACCCGTCGTCAAGGACGGCGTAAGTGTCCATGACCTTATCTTGGTAACTCAGTGTTACGCGGACCACCTTTAAGAGCACCCGGGCGCCCCCGCTGCTGGCGGGGTCAATGTACATAACACTTGCCTTTGTGCTGCTTGAGGGTGCAGGCTTTCTTCTGTTACTGTCGTGTAGGACATCTAGGTGGGCTCCGTCACACCGACTACACCTCTTCTTTAAGCGGCAATCGGCTGCCATGTGACTGTGCGCACATCGGTAACAGCGTCGGTTGGACTTTATCCATTGACTCACCTCGTCGGCGGTCATCTTCTTGAACGTGTCACATTGTGACAACCAGTGTTCCTTTTCGCAGTACGGGCACACCATCTTCCACTTCTCTTTCATCGAGGGGGTACTGTGGTTCTTGCTGCTCGGTACTGATTCTGATTGGTGCATGACGGTCACCAATCTTCGGCCATCGTTTGCTCTCCTAGGTCCCTCTCTGGAGCTTGGGGTGCTCCGCATGAACGTATCCAACCGTAGGCTGTTGACTTCTCTCGCCAGGAAGTCGGCTAGGTCTAGGAGGGATGGCTCGGGACCGTTAGGATCACGGTGGTCTCTTTGCCGCCTGAAGCGCTCTTGTCGGGCGGGCGGAAGCTTCTCTAAAATCCTCTCGACATTAGAGTTTGCGTACAGTTCGTGCATACCCTTTTCTCTTTGCGCCCCCAGCATCCCTACCAGGGATTGTACCTTGATAGACAGGTCATCTAGTGAGCGATTGTCTGTGGCTGGGGGTAGGCGGTCAATATGCCTTATCTCTTGTATTACGTAGTCCCATATGCGTCCATATCTTTGGTCGAGTGCTGCTAGAGCCGCTGTGTATGGGGTAGTAGAGGTGGCATAGGCCAGCGCTATATTGTGCGCTCGGGGCACCTTGAGGTGCTTCAGTAGGATAGCATACTTGTACGGTTCATCAGCTACATCGGACATCATTGTCTCTAAGCACATTCGTAGCTCCGTGTACTGTGCTCTGTTCTCGTGGGTGAAGTCCGGAAACGTCGGTGTGCCAATGTATGATGCCATGGATGGCTGGCACATCGGTGAGCGTTGGAAGAGAGGCCTCCTAGGCGAGTCTCCTCTTACGCCTCTTGGTGGGCTGGTACCTGCTGGGTACCATGGCCCGCGTATCCAGGTGCTGTTCCTCGGGGCTGGTCGTGCGTCAAGCTCACCCGTGAATCGAGTCGGGGGTCTGTAGCGCAGAGCCGCGGGGGGTAGAGCCTGGGCTGTACTGGACCTCCTGGTCCTGTGGAGTACTGTGCTGCTGTCGGGCTTGACTCTCCTCCTCTCCCTCTTCTTCTTCCTCTGGCAGGTCCTCTAGATCCTGTAGTCGTCTATTTAGCCTCTCCGCGGTGTAGACCGTTTCTTCCTTGTAGCTGGGTCTCACTTGGACCGGTCGGGGAAGGGGTTCGGAGGGGGGTATAGGCTCTCTCTGGTGGTCGGGCTCAGGGTCGCTTGATCGGGTAGGGGAGGGTGCCCTTGACCCTTGTCTTGACGAGGCCCTGGAACCCCGTGCGGAGGGAGGGGGTGTTGCCCTGGTGATCAGCTGCTCCATTATCTGCGCTTGTAATCGGTCGCGCTCGGCTTCGCGCTTGGTGAGAGCGAGGTCGCGCTCTGCTTCTCTTTGGGCACCGGCAGCGGCGCGCTGGGCTTCGGCGGCGGCGCGCTGGGCTTCGGCCCGGTCCCTTACCATATTCTCTTCCGTCTGAAGGCGTCTAATCTCTAGACGTATACGATCTTCGTCGCTCCGTTGCTGCGCCTGAAGGCGTTCTCTTTCCATGGAAGAATGTTCGCGCTCACTAAGCGTCTGTGCTTGGAGTCGATCGCGCTCTGTTGAGGCTGCTAGGCTGGCGAGGAATGCCTGTGCCAGCATCTTGTCCGCCTCGCTGGGGGAAGACGCTGGTTGAGGTGATCCGCTCCTGGCAGTACTCGTTGGAGATCTGTTCTCCTGTGGCGAGTCCTGGAGATCCATCTCCGGGGTGCCCTCCTCTTCTTGTAGCGGGTAGAGTTCCATCCCTGGAGAGCTGTCTTTATCCTGGAGCTCTCCGGGGACTACTTCTTCGGTCTTGGCGGGGGGTAAAGTCATGTCGGGTCCCTCCTGGTCCCTACCGTGAGCTTGGTCAGTTACGTTAGAACCCACTAGGGCCTCTATTGGCGGGGTAGCCTGGTCGATAGGGTCGGACATAATTTTACTATCTACTTTTTCCGCGTTTACCGTCTGTAGAAAGCTAGGTAGTATATTGGCAACGTAATCCTCTAAGTACTGAGGTGTCTGCCGTCTACGCTGCGGGCGATCTACTTTAGGAGAACCGTTTTGTGGAGTGTTCATCATAGGCCATGTCAATATTAATACCACTATATTAATATTACACTAGTTACCCTCCGGCTCGAAGGACCAATTGTAACTGAGGGGTACAATTCCCTGACTGTATTGATAAGTATGGTATCATTAAACCACTACCGCTTTATGTACTTTAATTACTGGCCATACAGTACATGATATATAAATATGATGAACACTTCCCACAATGAATCGGTTCCACACAAAGGTGTAATCAAGTATTTATTGCAGCAAAAGGTACATAATATACTTCTCTATTATACTTTGGATGCGCTTATAAGGCAAAGGAATGTGCGTAGGCAAATCAATAATGAATGTCCATTCTCTGGTTACGCAGGAGGTAATTATACAACCTGAATCTTAGGGAATTATATCTATGGTACACTAGTAATATATAGCGGGAGATACTGGAAGGGTCCCCCCGGTTGTAAGCCAGCAGGGGTAGAGGATCTGTCGGTAGTAGAGAGTCTGGTCAATGATGACTAAGGAGACTCCAAGTACAGGAGACGGTGCAATAGTCTCTTGATCCACAGACGAATACAGCTGTTCTCCGTAGACTGTAGCTCCACAGTGAAGAAAGCTAGCCGGCCTCAGGCTCTCTGAGGCGCAGACTCGACTGGTCTCCTCACAGGGTAAATCCAACACGTGTAGGCGTCGGCGATTCTCCGCTCCATAAATCACAGGACCAAAACAAATATAATCCAGCCGCAAAGGGCTATGCAGTCGTCGGGTAGATTAATCCAGTGTACATGTCCACACGGTTCTCGTCTAGGTCTCCTCGGGTGAAAGCGCCATGAAAGCAGCCCAGCCTGGATAAGCACTCTAGCTGATACGAGGAAGCGTTGGTGATGCTGGTCACTGTAGAACTTTAGCCGCACGATACACTATACACAAATAGACTATTACTGACTTAATAGAAATATGTCGCACTCGACGGTATAGCGCCAAACTCTGACAATTCAGTTATTAATTCGCACGCGGTCTCAATGCTCTATTTGGGGCCAAACAGGCCATACTTCACCGCACGGAGTATCGTGGGTGAGGCTTCAACTTATTGGGTAACTCTACTTCTGTATTCACCTGCGCCATATTTATATGCACGGCGAACAATCTAGTGCCAACCTCATTTCTGTCTCGTATCCCTGGGCAAGGCCGGGCATGTACAGACATGTCTTGACGGTGGCTTTGAACCTGACTCTGGAGGCACGGCCCCGGCGCCTGTGGACCGCTGTCCAATAGGAGAATGAAATATTATGGTCTGCACTAGGCTAAAGGGATATTCCGTGTATATGTACAAGGAATATACAAGGGATATCAAACGATATACAAATACTATGCAATATATATCAATCAATAAATATATATATTCGGTTTAATCTGATCCTTTGTAACAACGATACTACCCAGAAGCAAAGATAAGCCACGCCAATATTGGACCATTTACATTTTTTACATTTTGTCATTTAGCTGATGCTTTTATCCAAAGCGACTTACAAGTTCTGTACGACAAGTCATCAGGAAGGGTACAACTCTATCAGCTGAGTAACAATGTTCATCAAAGTGTTGAGTGCTACAGTGTAGGTTAGTATATTAGGACAAGTGCATGACAATGAGGTTAGTTAGTTAGTTAGTTAGTTAGTTAGTTAGTTAGTTAGTTAGTTAGTTAGTTAGTTAGTTAGTTAGTTAGTTAGTTAGTTAGTTAGAGCACAACTACTCTGACATGACATCCCTTGACATTCTCGTTGATTATCGTGGCATTTGCCGCCATCTTTGTTTTAATTTTAGCCATCAATACAATTAGAAAACTATGGCATTTAAAAACAAACAAGTCAGGTAATCATGAGAATATAATTCCAATACTGTATTATGTCTGTAGTTTTGACTATTTTGGTTTTGTAACATTGACTTCTCATATCGGCAGCTTTCGCTCGAGACTGTTCTTTAAATGCAATTAATCCATTCCTGGAAAGATGCTTTGCATCAGGTACCCAGTCAGGTGACTCCCCCCAGTTCTATAGCACCTTTGTGAAACAGAGGGAGCTGGGTTCTGGGTGGACTAAGGTTGTTCGCTGTGAGAAAGTATTCAAACCTCCAAGTATTTATCTTTTTGGATTGAATATGAAGAAGACATCGGTTTGCCATGTTGACACGCCGGGTGAGTAGCTTCTGAGACTGATCAGGAGACTGTGCGCACGTGTGTGTGTGTGTGTGTGTGTGTGTGTGTGTGTGTGTGTGTGTGTGTGTGTGTGTGTGTGTGTGTGTGTGTGTGTGTGTGTG
>NC_140166.1:191184429-191299754 GCF_963971535.1 Notolepis coatsorum
ATTTTTGGCTGTCACTGAAAAAGGACCAGCCAGGTAACTGGAAATGGCGTGGATCATAATGCACAAGGGGACTGTGGTAGAGAGAGAGGAGGGGAGAGGGAACAATAGAAAGTTTATCTTTGGAACGATTTTGCTTGGGGTGGAAGAAGAGGTAGACAGTCTGTGTTTGTCATTATAGACACTTAAGGGGATGGACAAAACAGATGTGTGTGTGTGTGTGTGTGTGTGTGTGTGTGTGTGTGTGTGTGTGTGTGTGTGTGTGTGTGTGTGTGTGTGTGTGTGTGTGTGTGTGTGTGTGTGTGTGTGTGTGTGTGTGTGTGTGTGTGTGTGTGTGTGTGTGTGTGTGTGTGTGTGTGTGTGTGTGTGTGTGTGTGTGTGTGTGTGTGTGTGTGTGTGTGTGTGTGTGTGTGTGTGTGTGTGTGTGTGTGTGTGTGTGTGTGTGTGTGTGTGTGTGTGTGTGTGTGTGTGTGTGTGTGTGTGTGTGTGTGTGTGTGTGTGTGTGTGTGTGTGTGTGTGTGTGTGTGTGTGTGTGTGTGTGTGTGTGTGTGTGTGTGTGTGTGTGTGTGTGTGTGTGTGTGTGTGTGTGTGTGTGTGTGTGTGTGTGTGTGTGTGTGTGTGTGTGTGTGTGTGTGTGTGTGTGTGTGTGTGTGTGTGTGTGTGTGTGTGTGTGTGTGTGTGTGTGTGTGTGTGTGTGTGTGTGTGTGTGTGTGTGTGTGTGTGTGTGTGTGTGTGTGTGTGTGTGTGTGTGTGTGTGTGTGTGTGTGTGTGTGTGTGTGTGTGTGTGTGTGTGTGTGTGTGTGTGTGTGTGTGTGTGTGTGTGCGTGTGCGTGTGCGTGTGCGTGTGCGTGTGCGTGTGCGTGTGCGTGTGCGTGTGCGTGTGCGTGTGCGCGTGCGTGCGTGCGTGCGTGCGTGCGTGCGTGCGTGCGTGCGTGCGTGCGTGCGTGCGTGCGTGCGTGCGTGCGTGCGTGCGTGCGTGCGTGCGTGCCAGGGTGGGAAATAACACCGGCCGATAAGTCTGCCCACTCTACTTGACACTATGACAGATAAACAACCAGACTCTTTTCAATTCTAAAGTTCAATTTTGCCGGTTTAATAAAGTGTCTGGTGCATTTATGAATTCTCTGAATTCTCCAGTCTCTGTGAACTCTAGAAGAAAAAGGTAGTTTCCTGCCCAGGTGTGTGCATGCATGTGCATGTTTGCATGTGTGAGTACGCAGGGGCATGTGTTTATGTGACCACGGTTGTACGTTTTAGTTTCTGTGTCTATGTCTTAGATTTTTTGTGCACAATTTATACCACACTTACAGTCGGCAGGTTAGGGGTGGTAGTTCCCCTAACCCCAGGCAGCCTACCAGTGTGTGTATATTTTGTTGTTGCACGTTTGTACAGTGAATAAACAGAGTGACTGAGTGTGTTGCTGCTTAGCTCACTAAGTAGAATTAGCTTAGCTCCCCTGAGAACTAGAATGTAGTGATTTTGTGTGTGTCTTTACATAGCGCAAAGTGGTTAACATACTCATGACAATACTAACGTTGAGTACTAACCCCTGCTACCCCAGTACTGAGAGCTATAGTATAGGCAAGCCAGAGTTATCTTAAAACCTCTTAAAGGAAAACTCCAACATTTGGGGAAATTAGCTTATTTGCCATCTACCCTGGAGTTAGACAAGAATATACATACCTTTTTTCTTCTCTGTGCATGCAGTAGGAGTAGGAAGACACGCACCGTTAGCCTAGCTTAGCGTCAGTCACTGGAAGTAGGTTCCTCCATTAGCCTAGTTCCCAACGTCTTCCTACTCCTACTACATTCACAGAGAAGAAAAGGGTATGTATCTACTTGTCTAACTCCAGGGTAGATGGCAAATAAGCTAATTTCCCAAAATGTTGGAGTTTTCCTTTAAGCTGCAACGTCCCTCATATGGGACGTTTTTTGGACTTTTTGCAACCAGCACGTTGGCGACCCCTAGTGGCTCGGGTGTGCATATTTTGTAATACAATATATATATCGAATTGAAGGCTTATTTGTTGCCTGTCGATAGCGACAAAATCCGACAAAATCCATTCAGCGGTTCTCGAGTTACATGCCGGTATTTGAGGCTTGTGCAAAGTACACGGTATTGCGCAAAATACCACTCCCAACTCAGGCTGCAGTAGTTCTGTCAATCTAGATCCGATCTCGAAAATGATTGTGGATCGTTGTAGCCAATGAGTGTGGCTTTCCAATGATACCCCACATGGGGATCTACATACAAAAACAAAAAACACGAAAAAAACACGAAAACAGGAAGAGCAAAACAGCCGAATGAATTGAAGTCTATGAGAAAACTGAGTTTTTCTTTGTTGAGTAACAATTCTTTTTACAACTCAAGTTCAGACCTATGTTACTCTATTACATTAGCACTAAAAGTGAATTTTTTCAGAATGTCATCTTTCAAAAGAGACCAGCTCATGCATGTGCTATAAGTATAAAGTATGTTGTTTTGGTTTGCAAAAAAAAGTATGCAGTCCTCAAAAACGAAAACGAAAATGGCCAATTTTGGAGGCGCCTGTTAAGAGGTACTGCTGCCGCAATCCTCTGGAGCCCCCCCCCCCAACACCACTAACCCCCCTCCTCCAATATCTCCCTGAAAGGGGATATTTTCCCAGTTTATTGTACCATGTATAGCCTATTGATAATTGAGTACCTCAGATGAAGAACCATATAAGTCTAATTTAAGTTTCCAGAGGAACAATGTTTTCAAACCTTATCATCTAAAGATGGTAAGTTAGAGTGTTGTCTTCACTCATAGTTAAAGACAGGCGAGGTTGAGTAATTTCTTGTGATATATCACATTCACACACCAATTTAGATTAACTTTACACCTGCAAATACATGGGCTGTCAAAAAATTTCAAAACACTTAAGACTTATATGGTTCTTCAGTGCAAGGGTTCAATAATAACAACATTATTCTTTCGACCCATATAGTGTCTGTCTACTCTGTCTGTAAACCTACTATTCCCTTTACGTCCAGCTCCATTTAGGTCAACTTGTGACACTAGCTCCAGGTAGTTAGCCACAAACTATGTCAAAAAGTGTGTTATTAATGAGGTCAAGCTCCTATCTGTAGTTGTTGACTGAAGCTAACTGAAATCTACTCCACAGTGCACAAGTATATTTCAGTTAGCTTCAGTCAGCAGGTGCTTGACCCCATTGCATTTGTTTGTGGCTAACTAGCCAAAACTAGCATGAGGAACAGCCTGGATTGTGCTGAGAAAGGACTCTACCGATCATCATTGATATAGGAAATAGGGCAATGGTTCCAAACATCAGAACTATCCTTTTAAGCTGTGTGCAGTGAAATGCAAATGGAAGACGAAGGGTTATCTCTAAATGGTAAGTTAAAAAAAAAATATATATATATATATATTATATATATATATAATCAATCAAAACTCTTAGCATGGGACGTGACGTCTCAACTGAGGTTAAGGTGAGAGTTGAGGTAGGGTTAGGTTTATAAACTACTTTTTGTGTGTGTGTGTGCGTGCGTGCGTGCGTGCGTGCGTGCGTGCGTGCGTGCGTTCTCTCTGTGCTCGCAAGGGTTTCCCCTCCCGATAAGATAAACCCAATAGAAAAACATGCACAACAGATCGCTAACGCTGTCGCATCCCTGATGAAGACGGGCAGGAGCACTTGGATTGGTCCCCGGGGCGTGGTCCCTCGCCGACGCCCCTATATGCTCCTGGCTGCCCTTGGGGGGAAGGACGACGGGATGGGTCAAGTGCAGAGACTCAATCGCATCGGCGACCCAACAATTGCATGTGTGTGTGTTCCTGTGTGTGTGCCTCCCATCACATGTGTGTCACTGCATGGCAAATAAAGACTTCTCCAAAGTCCTGCATTATTATTATTATTATTATTATACACCTCAACAACATAAAAGCTAATGCAGCGTTGATTTAGTCCCAAAATAAATGGCAGAATTGAAACCATTTAGTTGAAATGCTCTCCTGGGGGACCACCGTGCCAGGTCCTCCACGTTCCAGTCAGCATGCTTGAAAGCATAACGCTTAGAAGAAGAGGAAATTAACATGAGGTCAAGAGCTGCTTGTTGGGGGGTTGAGTCATACTGTGGCGAGTCTTTTTGGTCTAGACAAATAATAAATCGCTGCTGGGATGCTTATTGAATTTCACTATCATTCATTTTATTTATGGTTTTGGTTCCATTTAGCTGTAACCAAAATAATAAGTGTTGTTGAAGTGGGGGGACCGTGGAGAATCCATTTATGTTTCATAGAGAACATATCAGAAAAATGGCTATGAGACGGAAATACTTCAGATAAGCTCGAGAAAAATGCTCTGTGAGCTTTGGAAAGAAAGCATATTATTCTTGCCAGTTTGTATTGGTGTTATTGTTTTTCTTGTCATATACTTGTTTTTTAGACTGTTTCAGGGGAGAACAATAATTAGTTTAGCCAAAATGATTTAGCCAAAGTAAAACCTTTAGCAGCTGTTGCAGTACATATTATATTTCTATCTGGAACAGTCAGTATTACAGGTCTCTGCTGGTGAGGGAAGCATTCGTGAAATAGACCCTGGGGATGAGAGAACCCAGGTTAACCCTTTCACTACCAAAGGGTTAACCCTGTCACTGCGACAATACAGAAGGTTAACCCTTTCACTGCCACACGACAAAGGGTTAATGGGTTAGGTTCGGAGTACTGGGTTGTGATGATCTGATGACGATTCGCCTCCATGAGGTAATTTCTGATTATATTCTTTCTTTATATTAGTGCTGTCAATCGATTAAAATATTTAACTTGATTAATCGCATGATTGTCCATAGTTAACTCGCGATTAATCGCAATTTAATCGTTTTAATTTTTTTTTACCATAAACTGATATTTTTCAAGTTTTAATACTCTTATCAACATGAGAGTCAACAAATGCTTGCTTTATGCAGTCATTTAACACAAAAGGATGACCCTCATGCATTGCAAATTCAAAACAGAGTGATGCACTAAATAACTTAAAAGAAAATAATAATTTAAAACAATGAATAAAGTGCATGAAATAATAGGGGAAAGAAAACGTTAGGAACTTGTTACATTAAAGGATAACTCCACTTTTTTTTTTAAATTAGCTTATTTAACATCTTCCCTGGAGTTAGACAAGAAGATGCATACCTTTTTTGTCTCTGTGCGTGCATTTTAGCTTTGGGAATAGACGCTCCGTTAGCATAGCTTAGCTTCATCACTGGAAGTGGGGGAGGACAGTAGCCTTACAGTGCCTTACAGAGTATTGCAAGGTCTGACATTGACCAAACTTGATATGCATGACCTTGGTGGGCTCTAGGTCAACTCCTGAAAAGGGGGTCAATGTCAGACCTTGCAATCAAAAGTTAGGGGCGCACTGAAATTATGGCAAGGGTTATTAGCCCCCTAACTTTTGATTGCAAAGTCTGACATTGACCCCCTTTTCAGGAGTTGACCTAGAGCCCACCAAGGTCATGCATATCAAGTTTGGTCAATGTCAGACCTTGCAATACACTGTAAGGCACTGTAAGGCTACTGTCCTCCCCCACTTCCAGTGATGAAGCTAAGCTATGCTAACGGAGCGTCTATTCCCAAAGCTAAAATGCACGCACAGAGACAAAAAAGGTATGCATCTTCTTGTCTAACTCCAGGGAAGATGTTAAATAAGCTAATTTAAAAAAAAAGTGGAGTTATCCTTTAACCCACACAAGGGCTGAGAACTCTCCCAGCTCTCTTTCTCTCTTGCCCCTTCCTCATCTCTCTCACCCCCCCTCTCTATCTCTCACACACACACACACACACACACACACACACACACACACACACACACACACACACACACACACACACACACACACACACACACACACACACACACACACACACACACACACACACACACACACACACACACACACACACACACACACACACACACACACACACACACACACACACACAGAAACAAACATAGTATCAATGAGAGTATCAATAATACACATGAGTGAAGGCCAATACAAAAAAAAAGTAAAAAAGAAAAAATATATATATATATATATTTCTTTTTTGAAAAAGTTAATCTTGAGTTAAAAAAAAAAGTGGCGTTAATAGAATCGGGCGATAACGCGTTAATACCGCGTTAACTTTGACAGCCTTACTTTATATATATATTTCTATTTCCATCAAATCATGCAGCAGCGTCTGGCTTCACTGAAGTATGTAAAAGCTATACCCTGGCCTATAGCTACAGCTGCTGCATATTAATACATCAAACTAGATGAATGGATCAATCAAAAGAGCTGGCTGTGTTAGGCCACAACAAAAACACGACAATAACACAACACTCATACCTTTAAAACATTATAAGACTAACCTATCGCTAAAATTGTATACCCCACAATAACTAAAAACTGATTGGAAACCCATTCAAACTATAGGGGGCTATTCTTCTATTCTGTCCATGAGCCACTTCCTGACGCTTCTCTTGAAGCTGTGGAGGCTCAAGCTCTGCTTGATGGGGATAGGCAGCTTGTTCCAATCCTGGGCTCCAGAGAAAGTAAGGGAGCACTGGCCCAGTTTGGATCAGAAAGAAGCAGGCTTCAGGTTTGCTATGCTTGCTCTAGTTCTGTGGTTGTGGGATTCGTTGACCGGGGTGAAGTAGTTCTGGAGGTATCTAGGGGACCTTTGGTTTATAATATTGTGCACTATGTTCAGTCTGAGCTGGGTAACTCTGGCCTCCACAGGAAGCCAGTTTAGCTCCTGGAAGTGACTCCTCCCTATGTGGGTGCGAGGGCCAAGACCCATTACCACCCTTACCAGCTTATTTTGGGAAACCTGAAGCTTCTTTTTTATGTTCACTGTCAGGCCCTCGAACCACGACACGCTACCATAGTCAAAGTGGCAGAGTACTAGGCTATTTGCTAGTAGCCTGAGGCTATCTCTGCCAAGGAGGTTGGCTTTCCTAGCTAGGTACCTGGTGCGGGCATTGACTTTGCCCAGTACCTATCTGGACCCTATGGTACACAATCCAATTATTGGCTTACACCTAGAGACTACAATGAACTAAAGCAGGGAAATCTGCCTTTAGCTTGCTCCTGAAATGTAGAACATCATAGAACAAACTCTAAACCTCAACATCCTTGGTATCCTTTGGTCAGTTTAAATCGATAATCACCAACCATACCACCAGGACCGGCAGTTGTTTTAGTTGATGTTTTGCATTCATTGTATATTTATTTTAATGATGTATTTAATATGTACATACGCTCAACGTCATTGAAAATGAGGGCTTGCCCTCAATGGATTCTAGAGTTGAAATGAAGAGTGAATGAATGAATTTGACTTCATTAGGCCAGGGTACAGCTATAGCTGTGCAAAAAGCAATCTGTGGAACAGAGCTGATGGGAAAACCATTAGGAATGAGCGATGGTGTCCAGAATGAGAGAGACTTTTGGAAGATGGTAACAAAATGAAAGGATTACATTCAGTAATCTCAAACCGCAGACAGTGATGACGTTAACTCCCCGCCAGGATGATGGAGTGCCGCGGTGATCGGCCCAACAACCAGCCAGGTGGTTGGGAACGATCTCCACGAGGGGAGGGTGCAGAAATGAGAAGATGCTTCCGTGACAGCACTATGAACATGATATTTACTGAGAGTTTTTGGCAGAGCGTGATTCCCCTGTTCTATTTGTGTTACTGTTCCCCCTCTTGAAATCTTGACCCATTTAAACAGAAACCTGAGTCTGGGGCTTAATGGCTCAATTAGCAGAACAAAAGCCCAGTTTTAAACACATCCCCTACTACCAACTCAACTGAAACCTTCAGTTCAGTTTTAAGATTAACTAACAGAATTAGAAAAGCTTACCCTGAGTTCCATTTTAAAGCAATGTTTCTCAGTAGCTGTCCTTATCCCCCAAGCAAGGTCAGTACTACAGAGTAAAAATCTAGACTGGATCTTGTGGCATGTTTTAGTTAAAATATCCCAATTGGTTGGAAATTCAGTTGAATTGCAACTCTGCACTGTCCATTCAATACACAGTGCACTCCTCCACGTGTACAATCGCCAGCATCTAGAGTCTGTCCATATAATGAGCAGACAGATCACTGTGGTAGATGGCGGCAATGACAAAACTATTTAGTGCAAAATATAACATATTCTGAGAAAATAATTAAATGTGATTTCATGTTTAGTAAGATTATAGGAGAAGAAGCTGTTCCTGAGCCTGCTTGACTCCTATAGTGCATCCCAGAGGGAAGGGGGGTAAACAGTCCATGATTGGGGTGAGACTGAGAGGTGTCCTTAACAATGATGCGTGCCTTCCTCAGACACCGTTTGTGTTGGATAGTCTCAATTGCAGGGAGTGATGTACCCAGTGGTGCGTTGCTCATGGGACGGGGTTGCACGCCGTGCAACCAGCTTTTGTGAGCAGAAGCGCGTGCACGCACATGCACTCAAGAACGCGCTGCACTCGACTCGTCGCGTGTACCTGGCTACCTTGCATAAGCATAACAATATCCGGTCGCTAGGTTTGGTGTGAACGATGGTCTGACTCAGGCAGAGCACCACTCACACCAAACCTGTGAATGTGATTGCCATGAAATGGGTTGCAATCCATCCCTAGAGGCAATTTAGTGCTGTGACAAACTGTCAAAAAGGGCTTTAGTTTTTGAGATACACCTACCGGAGGTAGAACAAAACACAAGCATGTTTTTCCTCATCTCTAAGGTCTCCCATATATGAAATGGATTCTTGTATAAAAATATTTTACTGCAAAACTTGTTAAATTGATAGATATTGTTATACGCCCCCAAAGGAAAAAAGAAACAAAATATAGCCTGGTCGTATGGGAGTTGAGACATATAAACTCATGTAGATTAATAATACAAGCTCCAAGAGCTTTCAAACTTGACATGCTAGCAGTCAGACAGTTGCTTAACCTAATAGAAAAACCTGGATGTGAATATCTTTATGCATGTAGGAAATATATACCTATGTACACATACTTAAAATAAGCGGAAATGTAAAAAATTAATATCTATGCAGAATGTTCTCATTCACGTTGTAGTAGCTCTGCCATGGATTGTCATAGAAACACAGATCAGGGCTTTTTCGGAAAGGGGTGGTTGTGCTGAATCCAGCAATACCACATGTGTAAATATAGCATGCATGGTCAGGGAGTTACATCAGTAAATGTATGAGGTGTCCTAAATGAAAGAAAATGAAACATTGACATAATGAAGTCTTCAGTCCAAAGCCCATTATCAGTGGTGAGAAGCATGTTGACACATTCAATGTTACTGCAAAGTAAAGTCACTTTAGGTAATGTTCTGGTCTATAATGTTAATATATTTATGATACATTTAATAAAGTATACATTTCATATGATACTTCATATGGAAACAAAGATCCAATTGAATCAGGTTGAAATAGAAATAGAACACCTTTATTTCAATCTACTGCGTTCTGAGCCCCCTGCTCTATTCACTGTACATACATGACTGTGTGGCCAGGTTCAGCTCCAACTCCACAGCCAGGCCATCAGAACACTGAATACTGAACTCTCCAATCACAAGTAGCCTACACATGAGCACACACACACACACACACACAACACAAAAGGAAAGAACAGATGTGGTTCTTGTATAGTATAGTTTAGATATAGTTAGTAAAACATAATGACAGAGTTAAAATTGTATATTGTATAGTAGTGTACATAGGAACCAGTGCCTTCTCAGGAATTTAGCATGTCTATTTTTATCATGCACATCTTATGTCTTACCTGTTTTCTTTCTCTATGTCTATTTTATTATTGTATTATTGCACAATCGATGCGGGCATGACCACCCACATTTCACTGTATGCCCTGGTATGTATGTGACAAATAAACCTATTGATTCTTGATTCTAGCAACACATCACTGTCACTCATCCACATTATCATCAGTGACAAAATGGATCATATTTAGGCAGTCAGGGAAAGAGCAAGAGCAAAACTCAGTGCAAGTCAAGCCCACTGAAAGACATTGGCATTTGCTGACATCATTGCAATTATATTAGTCATACTGGCGAATCACGTCCTGCTCTTCGCCATCGAGATATACCTCATCTCCAGTACCTAGTGTACTCCATCAACGAATAAAAACAATACACCCAGCACCTGCCAGGCCCCGCCCTAGTGACGTACTATATAGCACTAGGCGTGGTCACCACTCGCTCTTCCTCTATTTTCGTTTCCATCATAGCGGATGCGTGCACCCTTTGCAACTAGTTGTCATGAAAAGTTTAGAGAAATTGCGTAATATTGAGTGCTTACCGGAGATTTGCCTACCCCTGGAATCTTCGCGGCATGTTCCAACGACATGTCGGGTCTATTCTGATGTTTCCTCGTCTTGTGGCAGCAGATCGAGGGACAGCGTGCAAGGTTTGGCTATCGAGCCGGCTCGTACACAGGTAGGCCCTGTGTCATCAGGCATTAATGCTAGTGTTAGTAATGCTGGTTGTTTTGTTACACAACCGAGTTGTGTGTCGGCGCCAGGGGCGGGATGTTTTGGTGAACGTTCCCCTGAAGTAGACGTTTTCCAGGCGATCCTGGAGCGCGCTGCTAACACTAATGCTGTAATGCTGGGTCACTGTTCTAATGTTCCCCGCCGTGGGATGTTGCCGCGTTTCCCTCCTCTTAACCGGTTCATTGATGAAGGTCAGTCGGTAGCTAATGTGGGGGGTTTTGCTGAGTCCTATTTACCCTTTTTACGGGTGAATGGGTTGACAACAGGGTGCAGGGCGGGTGTGCCGTGGCTAGGTAGCCAAGTAGCATCGATCCTGTGCCCCGGCGGGGTTGAACGGTGTCCCACCCGGAAGCCGACGCTTGAGAGCGAGTCGGCCCGGCGGGTGGCAGTATGGACTGATGAGAGTTATACTGCTACAGGATGGAATTTAGCGGCGGCCAGTGTTGTGGCTCAGCTGACTGTTTTTCTGTCCACATTAGCGTCGGGTAGTGGGGCTACAGGACCAGCCGACGCTGAAAACATTTAGCATGTTTTTGGTGTTATAGAGATCTTGACTCAGTCGCAAGCTGTAACTGCGGGGAGGATTAGGATGCTATCAACGCTTGTTAATAGGCATTTCTGGTTGGAGCAATCTCCTCTTGGGGAAGAAGAAAGGTTGTCTCTCCTCACGGCTCCTATTTCCACAGAGGGACTCTTTGGTCGTTCTGCGGAGACGCAGGCGGTTGTTGACCTAGGTCCCACACCGCCTCACGCTATGCAGCCAGAGGTTGGAGCACGGCCTCGTCAGCGACTGTGGCGAGGCCCTCGACAGGCGGCCATGTTTCCCCCGCCAGTGGTACCCTGGGCGGAGAGTCAACAGGGGTCCACAAGGCCGACAGCCTTGGCGGCCGAGGGATCGGCCATGTTGGATGTGCTCGGCTTGGAATATACAAGCCGTCGCCATTCTGCCGCCAACAGCCCGCTCCCCGATCACTCCTTTCCCCGTCACCAGCGGAAGAGGGGCTCTGATCGTTTTCCTTTGGCTGCGGGCCACGAACCTTCTTTGAAGCGGATGCGGCCCCACGTTTCGCTTCTCATGGGGACAGGGGCTGACACCCAGTTGATGGCTGAGCCTGGGTCTGTCCGTGAGAATGTTGTGCTGTCACGTGGCTCCCGCGCCACACGTTGTGCGATTGGTGAGCCTGGTGTTACGGCTGCCACTATTTACAGTGGTCAGCAGGGGGACTCGAGGCCTCTTCGTATGAATGCTCAGCACGGGTTACCCCGACCTCGCCTTCGCCAGGCGGGGTATCACGTTGATGCCTCCCACTCCCGCGAGATCGGCAGTGGTCTGCAAAGAAGTGGCGCGCGTGATTTGGGTGGTAGCAATATCACTGCAGGGCTACGGTGTGTAGGAACCCATGGGGTCCTCACGCCTTGCATGTCTGGCTGTGGAACAACTCCTCAGCATGCTCTGGAGGGGTGTTCAGTGGGGGAGCGTGTGTCAACTAGTTTGATGGCAGTTTCTCCCGTATCAAACCGGCCCTTTCTGTCGGGGTCCCCCCTTGGGTGCGACCGCCCTGTCCGCTTTGGCGGGTTCAGAGGCTACGCACAGCGGGAGGGACCGGGCCACCTATCTGCTGTTCCTTGCGGCCCAGCGTCAGTTGACGGCGGGTGCGCTCTGGGATTATTATCACATATGGCGACAAGAATGCCGTTTGTTGAGATGGGTAGAGAGAACGTTGAGGCTGGGGCTTGTTTTGCAGTTCGCACAACCCCACCCTCCGTTCTCAGGTTTGGTGCAGACCCTATTGTCAGGGTCAGCAGCAGTGACAGCTCTGGCCGACGAGATCCAATCTCTGTTGGTGAAGCAGGCCGTAGTCATGGTCCCGAGAGATGACGCGATGTCAGGCATCTACTCCCGTTATTTTCTGGTGCCCAAAAAAACGGGAGGGGTCAGACCTATACTGGATCTGTCCGCGTTCAATCGTCTGATTGTGGCGAGACCATTCAGAATGTTGACCGTCAAACACCTGCTACTTGCTGTCAGGGTGGGAGACTGGTTCACCTCCATAGACCTGAAGGATGCGTATTTTCACATCCCGATTTTCCCTCCTCACAGGAAGTTCCTACGGTTCCTGTTTCAGGGCGTAGCGTACGAATACCAGAGGTTGCCGTTCGGCTACTCTCTGGCTCCCCACACATTCACCAAGTGCGTAGAGACTGTGCTGGAGCCTCTACGTCGTCAGGGAATACGAATTCTATTCTATCTCGACGACATTCTGCTCCTCAGCCGGTCGGAGGAGGTCGCCAGGTCTCATACCAGGCTGGTGGTGGAATTCCTCACCAAGCTGGGTTTTGCTGTGAACTGGAAGAAGAGTACGCCTCTTCCCAGTCAACAGGTGGAGTACTTGGGCTTGACTCTGAGGTCAAGACCCATGATTGTAACCCTCTCGGAGAAACGGAGGGTGTCTATCCTCCACGTGATGGCATCTGCTCACGCGGTGGTCCCTCTTGGCCTCCTCTTCATGAGGAGGATACAGAGGTAGTTCTCCAGTATGAGAATAGACTCGGTGAGGGACAAATGGAAACGGTTGACGGTTCCTTTGTCAATATGGGGGGATCTCGCCCATTGGAGGAGGCCTGGTATCCTCACCAATGGGGTCCCCATGGGCAGCAGGCGTTCACACGTCACGGTCTTCACCGACGCTTCCCTCACGGGTTGGGGAGGGACGTGTCGGACCGACGCAGTGGGGGGCAGCTGGACGATCCATGCTGCCCGTCTACCCTGCACATCAATGTGTTGGAATTGAGGGCGGTCCTCCTGGTCCTCAGACGGCTCGCCCACCTGGTGGTAGGCAAGCACATTGTGGTCAGAACGGACAGTATGACGGCAGCGGCGTATATCAACAGGCAGGGTGGAATACTGCACAAACTCTGGCTATGGGCATCTCGCAATCTGCGCAGTCTGAGGGCGCTTCACATCCCTGGCAAGGGGAATGTGGGCGTGGATATGATGTCTCGGGGCGGTCCTCGTCGCGACGAGTGGGAACTGCGCCAAGACATAGTCAGGCAGATCTGGGATCGCTTCGGGGAAGCTTCAGTGGATCTGTTTGCGAGCAGACAATCTCACAAGTGCCCCTTGTGGTTCTCGGTCAGCCGGGAAGACAATCCTCCCTTGGGGGTGGATGCCTTCTCGATGTATCCATGGCCGCCCGGGCTTCTGTACGCCTTTCCCCCCATACAACTGTTGAGTCAGTTGTTGGAATGGGTACGGAGGGAGCGCAGGACCATGATCCTGGTTGCGCCGGACCGGGGCACAGCTGTGTGGTTCCCGGTCCTGATCCAGCTACTGGTAGCCCCGCCGTGGCCTGTTCCTTGGTCGGCGAGGGCCCTCTCTCAAGCGTACGGGTCGCTGTTTCAGCCCCCGGTGATGCACCAGCCTCTGATGGTTTGGCTGGTGAGAGGGTGAGTCTGGAGAGGATGGACCCTTCTGTGGTTGACACCATCCGGAATGCGTGTGCTCCCTCCACTATCGAGCTTTACGCGGGTAGGTGGCGTATGTTCCATGAGTGGTGTAAGGCGGGGGCGCACTAGAAAGCCCTCTAAGTATATATATCGTCGAAGGCGCAAACAGTAGTTCGTTCGTTCGTCAGTACAGCGGTGAAGTTCGACCTAATGCAGTAACGTGAAGTTCGTCCGGAGTAATGCAACAGCAGTAGTTGAACCTAGCGTATAGCAGATGAACCTAGCGTATAGCAGATTCAAGTTCGACCTAACTTAATGTGAAGTAAAGAGTCGTCATTTAGTGTGAATCGTATTACAGCAGTTCGTTCGGTGTGCAGCATTAACAAGCAGTTCGTTTGTTTAGTAACTAGCGTGAACCTTAGCAAGTGTGTGTGGACTTAAAGTAATTAGTGCCAGCACACGAGGTGGGCCTAGTAGCAGAACTATTGAACATGTGCGCATTGGAACCTACCGCGGCGATATTGTAGAACCATTATTGGTTGGATTATAGTGATTGTGGAAACGTAGTACCGTGGAGAAGAGCATCGTTAATACCCTCGTCGTTTGGATTTAACTACCCTGAAGATTCTACATCGGGCTAGCTTCGTGGACGAAGCTGGCTGGCTATCATCATTGCTATCGGGCATTGGATTACAGCTATTACCTTGCTGCCGAGCACTTGGATTATAAAGACCGGATCCGTATGAGAACCCCCTTTTCTTCAAGTGAACAGCCTGAGTATCCGTACATTCTTCCTTCCTCTGGAGCTTACAACTCTGGGAGGATATCACCAGTCTCCAGCTGTACCCTCGTTTTGCCCCCCTATATTGCCATCCCACGCCAGGCGGCGTCTGGTCTAGTATACCTAGCCTAGGAATTATTCATTCCCACTGACTTTGCTACTCTCTGACTTTCTAATATCATTCGCCATAAAAGAGCGACCCAGTAATTGACAGTTGTATCTTCTGCATAATAATAAATACTGTAAATGATATCTCCTTGTCACCGTGCCGTCTATTCTGAGTGTCTGCCATAATTAACTGTACTGTCTGGCAAGTAATAATAATAATAATATGTAGTAGTGGTTTAATCTATCACAATCTTTAATACAGTCAGGGTTTTGTAACCCCTGAGTTACAACTAGGTTATATACATAACCTATTGTTTCCATCTTTACAGTATAGGTGGGTGATGTCTCGAACTTACTTAGGTGCCGGTGCTTTCTGGAACATAACAGGTTCAATGGTCCCATCTTCTCTGAGCCTCCACCCTCTACCAACTGGGTTCCAGAGAAGAGGCTTGGCCAGATGGCTGTGACGCCACACTGCTGTTTGGTACAATGCTCTCAACACATGTTGCTGGAAGGCATCTTCTGTTGGGGGGTAGATTTGCAGCTGATGAATCTGTGGTAGATGCTAGTGTGTACCTCAGCTCATCCAGGTTGGTGCAAGGATGTCCATTCTCCATTTCTTTTGGCCACACAATTGTAAACAGGAAGAGTTTAACACACAGAGATGGAAACTGGATGATATAAAGAAAACTAATAACCAATAAATATGAGGTTATGTTTAAACTTCTATTGTCAAGCGTTAACCCACCCCCTTTCCTCACGAATGGAACTAGTGTTGTGGAGTCCGCTTTGAGCGTTTTCCAGGGTTAGCAGCTAACGCTAGTTAGCTTAGCATAGTCCTCATGGATAACTTGGTTAGCAGCTAACGTTAGCCCATTGTTTGTGTCAATTAAATTGCATGTCATTAAAGGTCCGCGCTGGTCTGTCTAATGAAATTACAATTGCATGTAATTTAAGGTCCGCGCTGGTCATGTGTCTATAATGAAATGAGAGGACAGCTCTGCGCAAAAGCAAGTCTCATCTCAGCCGCGACGTGACAACATATACTCGATGTTCACGATATAGTAACTTACTACATCTCATGTAGAACAAGCCACGATACATCGAGTATACTCGATATATCGCCCAGCCCTAATTCAGTGCCACGCCCCTTTGACCATATGGGCTAGAGTGCCAATAAGGAAGTCAATGGGAGGTCGGGGAAATTTGCGAAGGCTTAAACTATATCTTAAATTATAGCACCCCTCGCTTATCAATGACTTGCTTGCAGTCAACATGTACGAAACAAATTGTTTTTTCATTGGTACCTTTCCGTTTTATACCGTTTTGAATACGAGTATAGTTTTGGAGAGTTCTAGTAATTCCAGAGAAATTCCACAATAATAGCTCTTTAGTGGAATACACAAAACACGTTGAAATTTTTCGGCTGATTTATGAATAGTTTTCAAATAAACGCTAGATTATCGATAGTATATGTGTACTTATGCACGCTAGAGAAGTGGGCTGAAAAATCTATTATCCATGACCTGGTCAGCGCTAACGTCATACACACACACACACACACGCGCACGCACGCACGCACGCACACACACACACACACACACACACACACACACACACACACACACACACACACACACACACACACACACACACACACACACACACACACACACACACACACACACACACACACACACACACACACACACAGACACGCTGCGATGGCTGAGAAAAACAGTCCTTACCTCACATCAGATGTTCTGCAAATTAATCCAATTCCTGATCGTCATTCCAAATATTGATCGTGTTTATTGATCCAACGTTAGTCCAAAACACATAATCGAAAGCTGCTCCCAGCCTCCCCAGTGAATGTGGTAACAGATACTGCTTGCCAGATAAGGGAAAACCCCGGACGGGACTTTTTTTCTGATGCACATGCCCACCCAATCCAATCCAATCCAATGATGTGCAATACCATCCGGGAGATGATAGGCGGCGGTATTTGCCCTTTTCGAGCTCAGACCCATTCGCGCTCGGTTAATATATACACACAAGTATAGTGCCCTTTTCTGCCTTTGAGCACCTGCCCCTCTGAAGTCCTGTGCACGTCCCTGCTCCCAGGTACTGCTCACCCTGTGCAGTGCACGATAGCCCCATTTATCCGCAGTGATGTGTGTCACCTGCTGTATTCTCCTAAAATCCACGATCAGCTCTTTGGTTTTACCAATGTTCAGGAGTAGGCTGTTATCCCGGCACCAGCGTACCAGTTCATCAACCTCCTCCCGATAGGCCTTCTCGTAATTGTTAGAGATCAGCCCCACCACCACCGTGTCGTCCGAAAACTTCAATGTGGAGTTGGAGCTGAACCTGGCCACACAGTCATGTATGTACAGTGAATAGAGCAGGGGGCTCAGAACGCAGTATTCTGAAATAAAGGTGTTCTATTTCTATTTCAACCTGATTCAATTGGATCTTTGTTTCCATATGAAGTATCATAAAATGTATCATATGAAATGTATAATTTATTAAATGTATCATAAATATATTAACATTATAGACCAGAACATTACCTCAAGTGACTTTACTTGGCAGTAACATTGAATTTGTCAACACCACTGATAATGGGCTTTGGACTGAAGACTTCATTATGTCAATGTTTCATTTTCTTTCATTTAGGACACCTCATACATTTACTGATGTAACTCCCTGACCATGCATGCTATATTTACACATGTGGTATTGCTGGATTCAGCACAACCACACCTTTCCGAAAAAACATCTGTGTTTCTATGACAATCCATGGCAGAGCTACTACAAAGTAAATGAGAACATTCTGCATAGATATTCATTTTTTACATTTCCGCTTATTTTAAGTATGTGTACATAGGTATTTATTTCCTACATGCATAAAGATATTCACACCCAGGTTTTTCTATTAGGTTAAGCAACTGTCTGACTGCTAGCATGTAGCTTGGAGCTTGTATTATTAATCTACATGAGTTTTTATGTCTCAACTCCCATACGACCAGGCTATATTTTGGTTATTTTTTCCTTTGGGGGCGTATAACAATATCTATCAATTTAACAAGTTTTGCAGTAAAATATTTGTATACAAGAATCCATTTCATATATGGGAGACCTTAGAGATGAGGAAAAACATTCTTGTGTTTTGTTCTACCTCCGGTAGGGGTATCTCAACATTTTGGGGGCATTGTCACTATAGGCTATAATGCTATAATGTCTTCTTAACAGAATAAGTATTTTACTATGTAGTGTGGTATATGCGAGAGGGGGTTGTACTCTTGAGTAATGGTTCAGCAGATACAGTTGGACCAGTCACACAACCTGATATATTTTTTATCTATTATTCTACAATTGTATTGCACTGCACTATTGCACTATTTTACTGTCTATTTTTATCTTACTCTTTTTATTATTTAAAACTGAATCAAACCATAAACAAGGTGGCCTGTTGGGATGTTAGATCCTAATGTGAAAAACTGTGATTTTATGTCTGCACTTCATGTGCTCATTTTATGTCTTTTTTCTGTTGTGAAGCACTTTGAGCTGCAGTTTCTCTATGAAAGGTGCTATACAAATAAAGTTTATTATTATCATTATTACATCCTGTGCGCACGCTAGGGAACATTTATGCGCATGCACGTGACGTCAATAAAACTCCGGGCAACCAGCTTTGAAATCAGCAACGCATTACTGGATGTACCGGTGATGCGTTAGGTGTTTTCACCACCCTCTGCAGTGCTTTCTGGTCTGAGACAGTGCAATTGCCGTACCAGACTGTGATGCAGTTGGTGAGTATGCTTTCTATGGTGCACCAATAAAAGTTCACCTGAATCTGAGGAGACTTTCTGAGGTGGGCTTTCCTCAGTCTCCTCAGGAAGAAGAGGCACTGGAGAGCCTTCTTGTATGTGTGTGTGTGTGTGTGTGTGTGTGTGTGTGTGTGTGTGTGTGTGTGTGTGTGTGTGTGTGTGTGTGTGTGTGTGTGTGTGTGTGTGTGTGTGTGTGTACGAAATGTACGAAACAAAATAAAATTAATGAATGAATGATGGTGACTTTACACTGCACCAGAAATAAATGGTAGGTTCCCCTGAATCATAAAATATATAACACTTGATACTGACTCAAAGAATAAGCTATACTATATCCAGGTGAACCTTTGTCTATGTAGGGTTTAGAGAGGGTTAACAAGACGTTAGAAGTTATTCTTGCTATTCTTATCTTGCACTAAGGCCAAGCTATATCTGTTGAACTGTCAAACCACGTAGATCCTTTTTCAAGATCTGTGAAAAATACTTGAGAATGAGAATGTTCTGCAACATTCTGTGTGTGTGTGTGTGTGTGTGTGTGTGTGTGTGTGTGTGTGTGTGTGTGTGTGTGTGTGTGTGTGTGTGTGTGTGTGTGTGTGTGTGTGTGTGTGTGTGTGTGTGTGTGTGTGTGTGTGTGTGTGTGTGTGTGTGTGTGTGTGTGTGTGTGTGTGTGTGTGTGTGTGTGTGTGTGTGTGTGTGTGTGTGTGTGTGTGTGTGTGTGTGTGTGTGTGTGTGTGTGTGTGTGTGTGTGTGTGTGTGTGTGTGTGTGTGTGTGTGTGTGTGTGTGCGTGCGTGCGTGCATGCTCGTGCGTGCGTACGTGCGTGTGTGTGTGTAGCATGAGCAACAGTGTCAAACTGTGGTTGTTAGTTGTACTGGGAAATGCCCAGGTGTCAATGTTTCTAACTGTACAGTAGAGCGTTTCTGAAAAAGAGCATTTGTGGTTAGTGAACCTTCCCTGGGTTTCCACCCAAGATGTTTTACCATAAATTAAGTCTATACTTATATTTATAACCAATGATAGTGCCTTAAGGAATTTCCACCCCTGTTTTCTTTTACTCATATAAATTGTATCAATAATGAATGCATTTTGAGAATATCTGCTCTGTGTGATCCTTCAGATTATTGTCTGAAAATATTTCAGAAAAATGCTTTACTCAAAGTAACAGTAGAAATTCCACCACATGGTGCATGCATAGAAACTAGTCTAAATGGAACAACTGCATTTTTGACCAATGTATCTGTTGACTTAACATGCTGTGTTGTAATCAGAATCAGAAAGGTATTTATTGCTTTATAAAGTAAGCTTGCATGTACAGGACTTTGTCTTGGTCGTTTGGTGCATCAACATTAACAGACTTAATGAATTAAAGTAGAATAAAATTAAATGGAATATATAAACTAAATTAGAATAGAAATACAGTGGAATATAATATGTAACAGGGCTGTACAATTGTGCAGTAATGTGCAAAGAATGTGAACAGTGTCATGTTCATATGCATACAGTTTTGAGTATAATTATGTGCATATATATTGTCCAGGAAGGGTGTGTTAACGTAACACATTGTGACAGACGCTTATTTTGCGTATAGTGTCTATGGGGAGAGGAAATGAGATACGTGTCAGTGGGGGTCCGGAGCCTTGTTGATGGGGCCCACTGCAGAGGGGTAGAAGGTGCTCTTGTGGCCCTGATGGACCACAGCCTCCTGCCAGAGGGGAGCGTCTCAAACAGATTGTGACCGGGGTGGTAGGGGTCGGCCACAATCTTACCTGCATGCTTCAGGGTCCTGGAGGCGTACAGGTGAGATGGCAGATTGCAGCCGATCACCTTCTCAGCAGAATGAATGACACACTGCAGCCTGCCTTTGTCCTTCGCAGTGGCTGCAGCGTACCATACTGTGATGGAGGCGGTGAGGATGGAGGAGGTGAGGATGGACTGGATGATGGCTGTGAAGAAGTGCACCATCATCATCTTTGGCAGGTTGAATATCTTCAGCTGCCGCAGGAAGAACATCCTCTGCTGTGCTTTTTTTTGATGAGGGAGCTGATGTTCACCTTCCACTTGAGGTCATGTGAGATAAGAGTTCCTAGGAGGGATGGACTTCACAGTGTATACCGGGGAGTCACACAGGGTGACAGGGGTGAGTGAGTGGTGATGAGTCATCCCCACCAGAGATAAGTCCAATGAGGGTGGTGTCGTCCGTGAACTTCAGGAGCTTGACAGACTGGTCAAAGTCAAAGTCAGCTTTATTGTCGCTTCTCATAATGTGCAACACATACAGAGAAATGAAATTGCGTTTCCCCCTTTTTCATTTCTCTGTATGTCTTGCACATTATGAGAAGCGACAATAAAGCTGACTTTGACTTTGACTTTGACCAGTCTGTGACTGGAGGTGCAGCTGTTGGTGTACAAGGAGAAGAGAAGAGAAGAGGGGAAAGAACACAGCCTTTGGGGAAACCTGTGCTGATGGTGTGGGAGTTGGAGATGGGTTTTCCCAGTCTTACATGCTGCCTCCTGTCAGAAGTCTGTGATCCACCTGCAGGTGGAGTCGGGTGAATGAATGAATGAATGAAAACTTTATTGAACAGATTGCAGAATGGGTACAATACAGTACGGCTCAATACACACAATTGTTAAGGGGATGCAGACCAGAGAAAGACGTTTGTCTTGTTTACATCAGGGTCCCCCATTTTCAATTCATAGTGACATTTATGACATACACAACATACATGATATCATGACATTTATGGCATAGGGACATACATGACATACATGTATATAGTACTGTTACATTTGTGACATATACGATATGAAAATATACAGTACTGTTACCCATAGATCCTAACAGAGATTATATACATATGATGGGGAGGAGACTGTACATTAGGAGGGGGTGGGTGGGTGGTAGAAAAAATATACATGCGGTGGGGAGAAAATATATACATACGGTGGGGAGGAGACTATTTGGGTTGGACCTTTACGGTGGCCAGTTTCGAATTGCAGCCTCCCGTAGGTGCTATTTAAGAGCAATTTTGAATGTGGGTAGGGATTCACATCTTTTTACGGCTGTGGGTACGGCGTTCCACATTGTTGTGGAATAATTGCTAAATGTGTTTAGTCCCTTGTTTGTGCCGAATATGGGTTACACATGATTTGTGGACATGGTATTCACTGACCTTTGGGAAGTCTTTTGACATGTACATGGGTACCTGTGTGGTGTAGTGTATCTTGTAGACAAGGCCCATTGCAAGTTGCTGTACTCTGTCGTCTACTCTAAGCCATCCTAGGTAGTCAAAGTGGGCAGAGGTGAGGTGGGTTCTAGGAGTAAGGTCAAGTAGTAGTTTGACCAGTTTGTTTAGTGATCTTGTTTTTAGCGCCTTTGAGGTGCTTTGGTACCATGAGGTTACGCTCAGCTGTGAGAGCTTGTCCTGTAGCAGGGCTGGAATAACTGTGTTGTGAAGCAGAAATCCACAAACAGGATCCTGGCGTAGGTTCCTGCGGAGGCCAGGTGCCTTAGGATGAAGTGGAGTGCCATATTGACAGTGTCATCTACAGACTTGTTGGCTCTGTAAGCAAACTGCAGGGGGTCCAGGAGAGGGTCTCACCACTTTCCCTCTGGAGTGTAGGAAATTCCCTCCGGTGAAGTTTGCAAAGCTACTGGACTTGCTGTAAGTCTGCATAAAGGGCTCATAAGGACCACCCTCTGCCCCCGAGCTTCATGAGAACGTGCTTCAAAGTCCAAGAACCTTGCAGAACCTCTAAATCTGAGTGTAGTGATTGAGTGATTTGCAGAAACTTCACTCATACTGTCAACTTCTTCCCAATATATCTTTATTTGCATTATTCAATTTTAATCAAGTTTGTAATGCATAGAATTTCCCCCCATTTCCCCATTTTTTTGGGTATAAGAATCTGGTCAGGGCCTGAGATATAGAATAAGGCTTTCTTCTTTGAGGAATCTTTCTTTGCACAATTTTAAATGTTAGTGGGCTTGCCCCACATGAGAATAGGGATAAAATCACTGAATCCCATTCCTTGCGGTTTCCAAAAGAGAGGTAAAGTTCCTCCCCTTCCGCTGGACCACCACAAAACCCTATTTTGGAAGAAATGTGAATGGTAGTCAACAGGCAAGAGACAAATATTTGTTTGATCCTGTTTAAGTTGTGCCATGAATTACACATATGATGTTTGTCAATTTAAAAGTGTAATTGTCAGCTAGCTTACATCACGTTATAGCATCTAAACGTATCGATAATGTTAGCTAACGTTAGCTAACTTGCTTGTCAATCAACTTTCTTGACTTGCAAAATTATCTTTTTAAATTGTCCAACGTGGCACAACTGAAACGGGATCAAAAGATTATTTGTCTCTCGTCATTGACTACCGTAAATATTTATTCTGAAATAGGGTCCCGTGGTGGTTAGGAGGGGGAGGGACTTTGCCTCTCTGTAGGGGTATGGAAGACAGGCCTCCCTTAACCCTGGATCCTCCAGGTTTCAGACAGCAAATATATTCAATACCTCATGTACAGAAATTATACTTAAGTGAAAGTACCGTCTCAAAAGTAAAAGTCAGAGTATCTGGCTAAAAACACACTTGAGTAAAAGTCAAAAAGTTTCTACTTTTAAATGTGCTTAAGTACTAAAAAGTAAAAACTTTTTTTTTACTGTCTATTCTTCTGATAGCAGGTGTTTAATCAAAGACCCCGCTTTTTAGTCTTGCATAAGGACCAATCAGCATGGGTATGGGCGGGTTAATTTTCCATTGATGGGGATATGATTGGCTGTTTTTAAATAAAGTATGGCCGCAGGATTAATAACGTTATAGTTTGGCCAGAGAAACAAATATACTTAAAGTTGTTGGATCTGCGAGATTTGTACTTTGTAGGTCTGCATTTTAAATGTAAGGAGTAAAAAGTATGTTTTTTTCTCTCAAATGTAATTCAGAAAAAGTATACAACCTAATAATACTTGAGGAAAGTACAAATCCGCAAAAACAGTACTTAAGTATTGTAACGAAGTACAATTACTCAAGTACTTTACACCCCTGCCCATGAACCCTTCTGCAATCCTGTTGGTCTCATAGGAATGTCAGGTATAGCTATACATGGAAGGTTGTAACGTGCAGACTGCAGACCATAGACCTCTTTAAGTGTGTCGTAATTCCAAGCTGCTCTCATCTCTCCAGGATCTCCTGCAGCTATAGGAAGATGAAAGGGTTATTAATAGATCATCCCTAGCTTTGTTTGTGGTTCATGCAGGCTCTTTAGCTTCAATAAGGTCTTCTAATATTGATTTTTCTCTCTCTGCTGAAGCAGGGGATTTAGAATTTCGAAGCAGCAGCAAAAAAATGCTTAGCGTTGCAGATCTTATCATTTCCATCAGAAGTCATCATGGCTACTGTGGAAACTGGCACACCTAAACCAAGAACCGAGCAAATACCACCACTTCCTTATCATATCAGGATGTGGTTGAAACACAGTTTCAGATACTGATCTTGAAGAAACACATCGCAAAGGGACTGCACAGAAATAAGCATCATCTATGACAGTTCCAGAAGTACACAGTTCCTTTACTTAAGTACAAGTAGAAATACCCAGATAAATGAGTACTCTGGTAAAAGTCCTCCATTCAAATTCCACTTAAGTAATAGTAGAGAAGTATTTGCTATTGAATGTGCTTGGGAGCATTCAAACCTCGATCCATTGACCTCTAAAAGTTATGTTAAAGTGGTATGTGGTCCAGCTATGTGGCTCTGATTACGTCCTCTTGAAGTTGACAGGCTTCAAATGTGAAAGTATATAATCTTCATAAATTTTTGTCATGTTTTCTATGCAAAATATTTTTCTTCAAAGTAACTAGTAACTGATGGGTTCAGATAAAAGTAGTGGAGTAAAAAGTACAATATTTCCTTTGGAATGTAGTGGAGTAAAAGTATAAAGTTCCCTAAAATTAAAATACTCACGTAAAGTACAAGTAGCTCGAAATTGTACTTAAGTACAGTACTTGAGTAAAGGTTACTTTCCACTACTGATCTATGATGGAAAATAACACGATATAACTGTATATTTTAGACAGTACCACAAAAAGACATCATTAAAACATTATACAATAAACTTGCAAATGTTCATTTTACTCAAATGGATTGCTAACATAGCGTTAGAGATTAGTGCTGCAGAAAATCTAATTTTAGGCCACTAAAGGATTACACAATATACACTCTGCCTGAAGATGGTACAAAGACAGCCCACATGCTGTGCCATGAGATCTTTGTTTCAGAATGTTCTCTTTCCCAGATGGAGGGCTGCATTCAATGCATGTTCTCATCCACGACCTATATGAAAATTCACCATAGTAAAACCATAGTATTCCTGTGGGTTTTTCTTTCCATGCACCAACTATATAGAAATACTATAACATTAAAAAATTAATTAAAAATAAACGCAGCATTTCTGGTAAAACCACAGGAATAATATTGTGATTCAACATAAATGTCAGAAATGGAATATAATATTCCACTACCAAAATACTATGATAAATCAATCCAGTATGTCCTTGGTAAATCTATTGTGTATGGGAATAAACAACAACATAAGAATACTATAGGTTTCACTAAAGTACATTTTCGTATGCTCAGTGAGCCTGTATGTCTGGGGGGCTGTTTGACAGGGGGCTGTAATGTGGGTAGACTATGTAGGCCAATGTAGATTACATCATTCCCTGCACAGTCTCTCTCCCAAGTGATACCTTGGTATTGCTTGGCTTAGTTTCCCCTAAATCCCAACGCTCACTGTCAAAAGTTAAACCACAACACCACTCTGACACCTCCATGCTGGAGTGATTTTACCCCTCTCTCTCTCTCTCTCTCTCTCTCTCTCTCTCTCTCTCTCTCTCTCTCTCTCTCTCTCTCTCTCTCTCTCTCTCTCTCTCTCTCTCTCTCTCGCTCTCTCTCTCTCTCTCTCTCTCTCGCTCTCTCTCTCTCCTGGCTGAACATTAATGGAAGTCTGTTTCTATGAGTACTTCCTTGTCTCCCCGTCCCTAGTGGAAACTGGAGAACATGTGAGATCTGCTGCTGTAATATAACTCGGTCTCAGTGTATTTGTTCTTTAGCTGTGAGTCTCCTGAGCCACATAGCCACAGTGAGGTATGATGGCATGCAATCTTTAAATTAACAGGAGGGGAAAACACTTCGTATAACTAAATATATGGACTCCTCATGAGGATGGACTTGTTTAGATATATGTCTCAAGTGAGTGGAGGAATGGAGAGAGACTTGGCAGAGGAGTGGCTTATTCGATACAAGTTTAAATAGTGGGAGTTTTAAAACATTTTTGGCCCTCTATAGCATGTTGTCAACAGACATTATGTTTTGCCCTTGTGGCACAATACCCACCCAACACATATACAACACATATTCAATTCAAACAATTGTTTTGTTTGAATTGAATGGCGATGTGAGTGGCATGCGGGCTGTTTGTGTTTTCCTTCGGTCATGACATGCTTTATCAGGGGGGGGGGGGTGTCTTGGATGGGGATGTGGTGGGGACTGATGTGTGGGGTGTTTGGGGGACTGGCTGTTCCGCGGGGGTTCACATGCCTTCGAGCAACACTGTACTTATTGTACTTATTTTATGCCTATTATTATGTCTGCACATTCTACGTTGCACTACTTTTATTGTCTTTATACGTATTCTTATGTCTGCATTTTATACATTGTTTTTATTCTGTCGACTGTATGCACATTTTATGCCTATATGCTCATTGAGTTGTTATTATTTATATTATAAAAAAGGTATGCATTGAAAATGAGGGTGACCTCAATGGTCCTTTTTGAGAATAAATAAAGTTTTGAATGAATTTACACAGTAAATTTCGCAGAGTAAATTTTACTCAAACTGAGTACATTTTACTCAAACTGAAGTTTGAGTTTCTGAGTAAAATGTACTCAGCTAAATGTACTGTGTACAGATGGAGATAGTCGGCTTCCCATGTGGGACACCATGGTTCAAATCCTGGTGCGTTACAGTGATACTGTGACCTGGATAGATTTCTCTGCAGGGAGAGGTCAAAGGGTGCCTGCCTGATGCCCATACCTGTAATATCTTGACCATGGTGAGTTCCCCTGTTGGCTGACTATAGGAGATGTTTGGCCTCCCGTGCAGGTGTTAATGAAGAGCACTGCCTCGGGACATGCAGAGGTTATTGAGAGCCGTGTGGAGCTATTCATCTGGGGAAATGTCCTCAAGAGAGGACTCGCTTGGGACGGAGCCTGTGGCAGCAGCTGACCCTCGGTAGCACTAGCAGCAGACTGTAACAGCATTAACACCCCGTGGGCCAGTTTGCAATCCAGTGCTTCCAATTTGAGACTGGGCTTTGTGCAAGAGCAGACACCTCCTTGCTGCCAAGACATGTGCTCTTTCTCAGGTCTCTCTTTCTCTCTCTCCCTCTCTCATTTAATTGACTTTGCAGACACTTTTGAATCCTCAAGGAGAAGTGACGGTATAGGTAGGGTAAAGTGACAAGTCTGTATTCTTTGTAAAGTGAATTTTTGTAAGTTTGTAAAGTGGCAAGTTTATTATAACTAAAGGTGTCTGCCAAATGCTGCTAACTTGTGATAATGTTTATTTTCCTTGAACAGGATGCGTTTTGGTCAGATTGACACAGTAAGGCTCAGGAAATTCCACATGGCAGGTACTTAGTGGCTACACACTTTTCGTCTATATACTTTGTAGATTATCATAGTACTAATGAATAGTGCCCATCAAAACTACTGTCAGATTACCAGTGGCTATATACCTTTCCTCTACTATATATATATATATGTTGTAGGTTATTAGTAGCATTGATGTATAGTTCTCACCAAAACTGCTAACCGAATACCACTCTGTTTTTTGAGAACGCAACTCATCACATTGCATTGCTTATATTATATGGAGGATCATTTCTCATCTTATCAAACTCAATACGTCAACAAGGCCCAGACATAAACCACATGGCACATGTAGCCATCATTACGAGCAGACATGCCTGCCCCCTGGGGTCCAAGCCTGCAAGTTCACATGGTGAATTCCTATCTCCTTAACCCTTTCACTACCACACTACAGAAGGTTAACCCTTTAACATCCTGTAGTGGTAGTGAAAGGGTTAACCCTTTGTCATGTGACAGTGAAAGGGTTAACCTTCTGTGTTGTCGCAGTGAAAGGGTTAACCATTTGGTAGTGTGGCAGTGAAATGGTTAACCTCACCCCCCTTCTCTATCTGTCTCTGTGTCTATGTCTGTCTGTCTGCTTGGCTGGTAGCAACAGGGTCTTGGAGAACAAGGCATGTGTCTGGATACAATCAGGACCCAGGAGATGAAAAGAGGAATGTAGCCGAGGCTGATTTCTCCTAAAGATTATGTGCAGCAGCAATGGAGAGGAGGACAGAGATCACCAACACGTTTTGAGAAGAGTGACTCAGTCATATGTAGCCTCACAGGCACAAATAAATGATTGTGGACTTATAGTGGTCATGGTTACGCCCTCTTGGAAGTTTCAAGTTTGTTTTTATTTGTCACATATAATGTATGTACTTCACAGTGAAATGCTTGGTTCTGTATGAGCCCCTGAGAATGTGCTTCATACAGTAAAAAAAAGTAAAGAAGGAATAACACTATACAATATACAATACAATATACAAACTAAAGTACAACCTAAGTACAATCTAAGTACAGTGAAAGACAATGAGGTACAAATGCAGACTTAATAAGGTACAAAACCTTTAAGGCAAGGTGCAAATGCAAATGAAGAATGAATGTAGTGCAAATCTTTTTAATAAATAGATAAATATAATGTAGTGTTAAAGTGTCTAAACTTTCTAAAGTGACTGTTAAGGTGAGTGTGCATGGGCCTGGTCTACAAGATACACTACACACGACCAAGGTACCCATGTACCTACATGTCAAAATACTTCCCAAAGGTCAGTGAATACCACGATCACAACACCAGAGGGAGCTCCACAAATCATGTTAAACCCAGATTCGGCTCAAACAAGGGACTAAACACGTTTCGCAATTATGCCACATCAATGTGGAACGCCCTACCCAAAGCTGTAAAGGAATGTGAATCACTACCCACTTTCAAAACCACTATCAACGAACACCTACGGGAGACTGCAATTCGAAACTAGCCCCTGTAAATGTCCTAACCCAACCCCATCCAATGTACAGTAAATTACCAAGTATGGTTTCGTCAATATTCCAATGTACAGTTTTGCTTGTACAGTTGTACACCCCCCCCCAAAAGATTATATATTAATAATAAAATAAAAACACAGTTAAAAATCATACACATGAACAAATAAATGTCGTATCTTAAGTCAATACATTGGGTTATTTACAGTGCATACATGTTGCTAACTAGAGGGAAGAAGGACAGAGTGATAGAATGGTCTCCTCATCTGACTTCAAATATAGCCAGCAAGGAATAAACGTGCAGTCAGACAAAGGAACTATAGTTCAACTCAACGGGTTTATTTGCCTCTGGGCTCAGAGTGAATTAAAAGATTGTTTACATACAGGGATTATTCATCATTTTTCATAAGACATGATTGTACAACAGGATTGATGAGGTTTACATAATCATAGCCCATTCACGGTGGCTCTTCACATCAAAACAAGTCTGCACATAAATTTAGTCATGTTTATCAATGGAATAGACTACCTTACTTTTGCCACCACATGGTTAAACCTGGTCTAAGATAGGCATCTTACTCTATATATCACAAACAGTGATTACTCCATACAGTTTACTCACGTCGCAGCAAGAGGGCAGTCTGTGGAAGTGGTGGAGACCAGAAACACCCCCTGGGGATGGGTGCATCTGTCTGGCCTCCTTCTCAAACACCGCGCTCTCTGTTAAATACTCTGATTTCCACCAATAATAACCTAATAATACGTTTGGTCCAATTAGGTTTCTTGTTTCTATATATGGAGTTTTCTCTGTTCCTTGGTTTCCAATCAGATGATATTCTGGGGGGGGGGGGGGGGGGGGGCGTCCCGACCCCCTGTCTCTCCTCGGGGTGTGTTGTCCTTCAGTAAACAGAGTGGTCTGCTTTTGGCCCCCTCCTTTGCTGCTCAGGTCTTCTCAGTCCAGGGGGTCTGTGGCTTTTGATGAGCACAGAGTCTTAACCCTAAAACCTTTTCTATATCTGTAGCTTTTAATGTAATGAGTTACATATGTATTCAGCATTTAACCCATGTGGAGTTTGTCTATATTTTAATACCAGATTCCCTATATAAAGTATACTGAATTAATAGTTCCTTGGTTTTAGATTCTAGCAAGCTTTACAACCAGAGTGAAATAGCATTATTACTTATTACTTTTAAATTGATATGGTTTAGTTAGTTTGATCTTGTTTATGAATTAGTTTCCATGTACCTTTTGGTTAATCTCAAAAGTAGTTTAGGTCTGTAATCAGACCTCTGTTTCTCTCTATCTGTAATCTGTTAGGCGCTAAGTGTGACTTTTCAGTTCCTTTGTTTCTAGTGGTTGACCACATTTGCTTGAGTGGGGGTTGAGTGACTGTTGAGTGACTGTTGGGCTGGTCTGCTGGTGCAGCTGTTTCTAGCATGGTTCCTCATTTAACACTGACAACTGAAACTCAGTTTGTTCCAAACGGCACACCAGGCTCCTTGCATATTTCTCTAGTTATAGACATATGGATTATGAAATACACAGTCAATGTTACCACATAAACAAATAAACACATGCACAGCCTATGTAAAATGTAATGTGTATGCAAACAGATGCGTGTGTAGGTGCAAGTAATGAAGATGAATGAGTGCTTGTATATTATGTGTGAGGGTGTATGCACGTGTGAAACTGGGGTATCAGCAAGAGCAGGAGGGATCTACTGTACTAAGAGCGTGTTGAGTATATTCTTGAAGGCAGTCAGTGAAGTAAGAGCTGTAAGTTTAAGCGTGTCTTGAATAGCGTTCCAGTCATAAGCTGCTGCAAAGTGAAAGGAATTTCGGCCGAAGGTGGTCTTAGATCTTGGGATGTTTAGTTTGATGAGCTTGCTTGATATTGTGCCATAAGTGCTATGAGCAAGGTGGAGCAGGGAGGAAAGATAAGGTGGGGTCTTGCCCAGGATTGTCTTGTAAATGGAGTGGAACCAATGTTGGAGTCGGCGGGTGTGGAGGGAGGGCCAGTCAACCAGTTTGTAAAGGTCACACTGATGTGTATTAAAGGGTGCATTGGTGGCAAAGCAGATGGCAGAATGGTGAAGAGTGTCCAGTTTGTGTATAGCCATCTTTGAAGCCATTTTATAGATGACATCACCATAGTCCAAGATGGGCAGGACAGTCATCTTTACAAGGGTGAGTTTTGCGGAGCATGTGAAGGAAGCTTTGTTACGGAAGAGGAATGCCAGTCTGGCTTTCACTTTAGACTGAAGATTGTTAATGTGAACGGAGAAAGAAAGGGAAGAGTCCAGCCAAAGCCCTAGATATTTGTAGGACTTGACAAACTCCAGTTCGGTGTCATCAGCACAAAGGATCTTGCGGGGGCTGGGGGGTTTCTTTTTGCGATCGAATAAGATGCATTTGGTCTTTTTAGTGTTAAGCCAAGGTGGAGGTTATGAAAGGACTGCTCGATGGTGTCATCAGCATAAAGGTTGGTTCCGAGAGCTGCCTGCAGCCTTCGCCACATCATTCATATAAATGGAAAACAGGGTAGGACCCAAGATTGAGCCCTGAAACAGCCCTTTAGTGATGGCAAGTGGCTCAGACAGGATATTCTCTGTCTTGACCTGTTGGATCCGGTTAGTAAGGTAGCTGGCAAACCAGTTGCAGCCAGGTGGGGGATAAACCAATGCTGGAGAGCCTACCCAGAAGGGTCTTGTGGTCAACTGAATGGAATGCCTTGGCTAAGTCTATAAAGCTGGCAACGCAGACCTGCCTGTTGTCCAGGTCAGTGATGATGTCGTCAAGGACCTTAGGAACACGGCAACCTTTTGAGCCCTGTTGCTTTTTGAAAAACTGGGCGTTTGAGGTGATGAAATCACTGTGCCCAGGCAGCAGTGGTTCGGCAAAAAAAAATCCAAGTATGTATCTGCTTAGAAAACGATTTTCTTTAGTTTTTTTCCCTCCACGTGGTAAATACACAGGTCACAACATGTTTAGGCCTACCGGAACGTTTTGGAGTTGTATTTGGAGTTTATTTCGTGACTGTTGGGAACTAGGCTACACTGGCACACCTACTTCCAGTGACCAGGGGTCAGAGCTAGAGCCGCCCTTGAAGAGCGGGAAGATTAGAGCTGATTTCCAGTCAAAGGGGAAGACAGAGAGTTGAATGGACAGATTGAATAATTTTGTGATAGGGTCAGCTAAAAGATGAGCGGTTGCTTTAAAATAAACTTTGTATCCAACCCATCAAAGCCATCATTGATTGATTGATTGGTTGATTGATTGATTGATTGATTGATTGATTGATTGATTGATTGATTGATTGATTGATTGAAAACTTTATTAACAGATTGCAGAATGGGTACAGTACAGTACAGCTCAATACATACAATTGGTAAGGGGATGCATACCAGAGAAAGACTTTCGTCTTGTTTACATCAGGGTGCCCCATTTTCAATTCATCATAACATATATGACACACACGACATACAGATAGACAGTACTGCTACATCTATACATTTAGAGAGTAGAGTCCAGAAAAGAGAGTATATACATTTGACGTAGAAACTGTACATTGGAGGAGGTGGGGTTGGGGGGGGGGACTGTTCATTGGAGGTGGTTGGGTGGGTGGGGCGGGGGGGTGGGGGGTGGGGGCCACTGTACACTGTACATTGGAATATTGACAAAGCCATACTTGGTCATTTACTGTACATTGGAGGGGGTTGGGTTAGGACATTTGCAGGGGCCAGTTTCTAATTGCAGTCTCCCGTAGGTGTTCTTTGAGAGTATTTTTGAAAGTGGGTTGTGATTCACATTCCTTTACAGCTTTGGGTAGGGCGTTCCACATTGATGTGGCATAATTGCGAAACGTGTTTAGTCCCTTGTTTGAGCCGAATCTGGGTTTAACATGATTTGTGGAGCTCCCTCTGGTGTTGTGATCATGGTATTCACTGACCTTTGGGAAGTATTTTGACATGTACATGGGTACCTTGGTCGTGTAGTGTATCTTGTAGACCAGGCCCATTGCAAGTTGCTGTACTCTGTCGTCTACTCTAAGCCATCCTACTGTAGGTTGTCAAAGTGGGCAGGGGTGAGGTGGGTTCTAGGAGTCAGGTCAAGCAGTAGTCTGACCAGTTTGTTTTGAGATGTTTGTAATTTAGTTTTTAGTGCCTTTGAGGTGCTTTGGTACCATGAGGTGCAAGCATAGTCGTAGTACCCTTGAATGAGTGCTCCTGCCAGAGTCTTCAGGGTATTCTTGTTTACCAGAGAGGAGATCCGGTACAAGAATCGAGTTCGTTGATTGACTTTTTTTTATTACATTGGATGCCATTTTGTCACAGGAAAGATTAGCCTCTAGGATGGAACCCAGGTAGGTAATTTCATCTTTCCTTGTGACAATATTGTCACCCACCACTGTAACTGAGAAGCCGTCGGTCTTGCTGAGTTTGTTATTTGAACCGAAGAGAATGGACTCTGTTTTGCCCATGTGTAATGATAGTTTGTTATTGGCGAGCCATATGCAGATTTTGCCTAGTTCCGAGCTGAAGGTTTTTTCAACCTGTAACTTGTTCTTGTCAGAGACCAGCAGGGCTGAGTCGTCCGCAAACAGGAACAAGTTGCAGTCACAAGCTGACGACATGTCATTTGCATAAATTAGGAACAGTAGCGGTCCTAGTATGCTTCCTTGTGGAACACCACAGCTCACTGGGAGGGGGGGGGATAGGGTACCATTTACCTCCACCATCTGTTCTCTCTCCTTCAGCAGACTTATTTGGATCCAGTCTTCACACTTGTCGGTGTATTTCTGAAGACCCAAGGGAGTGCAGTGTCAAAAGTGGTGCCATTGACCAGATGGTGGTGCTATAACAATGAACTTCACATTTTGACATGTAACTTAAGGAAGAAAGTTGTCTTTCCTAGGGGGATGGGAACAGGGAACAAAGAGCTGTGTTGCTGCAAGCAGCACTTCCAGGGACCAAGCAATTGCACATTTCTGAAGGGCCATGTGTTTTGAACCAAAATGCCGTGTTTTGAACGGGCACTACATTAGTATGTGGGAACTTGACACCTTTAGCTTCAGCATACACAGAAAGCTGAATATGTATTGACATTTCTTGAAGGAATATAAGCTGCGAACTTGGATTTCCTGATAAATATCAATCAGATCTTAATGTGTAGAGACGTACTAACCCAACCACTGGTGGACGCAGGGGGGGCGACCCCCTGGTGCCCCCACGGTTGAAAAATGCGTGCTAAAGTGCCCTTTTGAGTGGCGAAAAATTAGAGGGTGTGCCCTATTGGTGCTCTTCCAATGGTCTAAACTTGACCATGGGCCCCAACTGTTTAAAAAAATCACGCAAAAGTGCCCTTTTGTGTGCTTTTGTGCCCCACGGTTAAATAATGTCATGCAAAAGTGCCCTTTTGAGTGGAAATAATTAGAGGATGTGCCCTATTGGTGCCCCTCTAATGGTTAAATGTGACCATGTGCCCCCACCCACAGTTGAAAACATTGCGCTAAAGTGCCCTTTTGAGTGGCGAAAACTAGAGGACGTGCCCATTGGTGCCCTTCCAATGGTCTAAACTTGACCATGTGCCCCCACAGTTGAAAACATCGCGCTAAAGTGCCCTTTTGAGTGGCAAAAGCGAGAGGACGTGCCCTATTGGTGCCCCTCCAATGGTTAAACTTAAACATGTGCCCCCACAGTTGAAAATATTGTGCTAAAATGCCCATTTGAGTGTCGAAAATGAGAGGACATGCCCATTGGTGCCCTTCCAATGGTCTAAATTTGACCATGTGTCCCCACAGTTAAAAAACATCACGCAAAAGTGCCCTTTTGAGTGAAAAAACTAGAGGATGTGCCCCTCCAATGGTCTAAACTTGACCATGTGTGTTAGGATTAGGGGTGCTGTGAGGGTGAGAATGCAATTTGCAGACAGGGAAGAGAGGAGGCAGAGACGGCAGGATACATGGAAATATAAATAGGTTTACTAGGACGACAAAATAATACAAAATAACACTGAAGGGGACGGGAAAACAAAGATGAACGAACACGGGATATATAAACTACTTACAGCACAGACGAACATGAAACAAGGCAAGGAGAGGCACGAAGGGCAAGGGAACACGGAGTAAGTGAGGGTACAATGAGGGTACAGGAGACAATGACGCCACGAGGAAGTGATGACAAACAGACACCTAAATACCAACACTAATTAACAACGATCAACACCTGGCAGGGCCAGGCCAAAACACAGAATCAATAACAACCTAGACACAAAAAGCAATGACACCAAAAGCACAACTAGACATAAAAGGCAATGACACACACAACAACCAGACAGGGGGACGACATCAAACACAGACAGGGATGGCCCAAGATAACAGATAATTAGAAATTAATTATATTACTTTGAACCAACATAAGATGGCCGCCTGCACCATCAGGCTTTGGTCACTAGAGGGAGGTAGGGGACCAATGTCAGGAGGGGGGAAATGTCCACTGTCATTCTCATGCCAGGCCCAGCAAGGGGACACATGTGCCCCCACAGTTGAAAACATCACGCTAAACCTAAAGTGCCCTTTTGAGTAGCAAAAGCGAGAGGATGTGCCCATTGGTGCCCTTCCAATGGTTAAACTTGACTATGTGCCCCCACATCTGAAAATATCACACTAAAATGGCATTTTGAGTGGCGAAAATGAGAGGATGTGCCCATTGGTGCCCTTCCAATGGCCTAAACTTGACCCATACGGTTAAATAATGTCACGCAAAAGTGTTAGCTACAACTCTGAGCAGCCCCATCACTACAATATTCCATCTATTTAAATGTTCAGTTTTAGACACATCCCCTCTTGAATGTTCAGATGCCAGAGGGCTTAATGCAGTCTGAGCTGTAACCCTGCATCCTACTGCTGTGTGTGAGGTAGGTAATACATCAAGCTTTCTTTGAAGTAGCAAAGATTGAGTTTGTTTTTACCAATTATACATTACTAAATACACTATTAGTATTTAGTAATGCATAATTGGTAAAAACAAACTCAATCGTTGTACACTGCAAGTGCTTTTATTGATAGTAGTATGTGTTAGCCTAGGCTAGCTGTATTACTACTGTAGCTAGCTAACTAAACAGGTACCTTGCTTAGCTGATTATATGCTAACCTGTGTTCTCAATTTAGAAATAAAGTGTACAAATTATTTTAGGATTATTTGCACAACATATACCCATATAGTTCACTGTGAATTGCTTTTTAAAGCTAATTTAAGAGTGGTAGTAAACCCCAAAATTGGCCATTTTAGTTTCCGTTTTAAACCTAGAGCGCCCTCTATAGGTCAGAACTAAACATTACCAAGCTCACTGAACATTATGAACATAAAATCAACTCAAGGACATTACAGACTGCATACTTTTTTTGCAAACCAAAATACTATACGTATACCACATGCATGAGCCTGGTCTCTTTTGAAAGATGACATTCTGGAGTTTCCGATACAATAAGGAAGACTCACCTTTAGTGCTAATGAAATAGAGTAACATAGGTCTGAACTTAAGTTGTAGATAAACTTGTTACTCACGTTTTTCTGTAGTGGTCCAGAAGTAGTATTTCCCCAGAATGGCTAGAGGCTTAAAAAACACCCGAGATCCATAGCCTGAAGTCTTATGTAGATCATAAAGATCCGTTCAGAAATGAGTGATTAGGAGTGATTTTGGTAAACTGTGTACAAAAGAAAAGCTCAGTTTTCTCATAGACGTCAACTAATTCTGCGTTTTTTCTCTTCCTGTTTTCGCTCGTGACTTTTCACCTGATCCCTGATTCGTACATCCCCAGGTGGGGTATCATTGGAAAACCACACTCATGGGATACAACCCTGTCCAATCATTTTCGAGATCGCCAAATGATTGACGGAACTAGAGCCCCAAGAGTCAGGAGTAGTATTTGCGCAATACCGTGTACTTCGTGCAAGCCTCACATATCGGCATGTAACTCGAGAACCGCTTAATGGATTTTGTCACCTGAAAGGGCTATCGACAGGCAACTGATGGGGCTTTAATTCGATATATATTGTATAAAAATATGCACAACCAAGCCACTAGAGGTCGCCAAAGTGCAGGTGGGCAAATCGCCCCCACCTGATAAGAGGTTTAAAAGTGGGTTTAGCATTGGCCTATATTCTATGATTACAGAATGCCAAGGAGAGAAAGAAATCGGAAGTGTATTAAAAAGCAGCTGAAAAATGAAAGCTTCTCTTTGAAAAATTGGGTCCAAAGCAACAATAGTAAGGGAAGAGATAAGGATACAGGTATCTATTTGTAAGTCCTCACTACCATAGTTTGGATTATAACTGAGAATCTGGTGCTAACATGGTCAATAATGCTTATTTTGGACAGAAAAATGTGTCTTAAACATTTAAATTGACCAACCATAGACCCTTTTTATTCCAATCAAGGCAAGAGGGCTAGTGGTGGTAGTGCTATATGACATATTATTTTATAATACAATTATAACATTGTAGGCTACAGTACGAATATTATATACATATATAATTATATTACTATTATAAAACAAATATTATTTCCTCCACCTTAGATAAAGACAATGAAGATGGAGATATTCAAGAGGGAAATAATATTTCCTGAAATAATCAGGAAGAGAGATGGTGAAGAAGTGGATGAAAGAGAAAATGCAGATGATTCTATGGAGAGAAATGATGAAGAAGTTGAGGAAAGAGAATGCAGATGATGCTATGGAGAGAAATGATGATGAAGACGGTCATGGAGATGCTAAAGAAAGCGAGGATGAAAATGATGATAGGGAGAGAAATGATTCAAACGACACAACAACAAATAACTTGAATGCTCTCCTGTTGCCATTAAAATATCCCACTGAGCCAGCCAGTATCCAGGTACAATATATTAACTTTGATGGAGAGAATGGGGAAGATAGAGAGGGGGGAGGGAGAGATAGAAGAGAGAATGAGAGGACAGGATGAGAGAAGGAGAGGAGAGGACATGAGGAGAGAAGGAGAGGAGAGAAGGGGAGTACAGGAGGAGAGAAGGGGAGTACATGAGAAGGGGATTGATTGATTGATTGAATTGATTGATTGATTGATTGATTGATTGATTGAAAACTTTATTAACAGATTGCAGAATGGGTACAATACAGTACAGCTCAATACACACAATTGTTAAGGGGATGCAGACCAGAGAAAGACTTTCATCTTGTTTACATCAGGGTCCCCCATTTTCAATTCATCAGGACATATATGACATACATGACATACAGATAGACAGTACTGCTACATCTATACATTTATGACATACCAGATTTGCGAGTATAAGAGGAGAGAAGGAGAGGACACGAGGAGAGAAGGAGAGTTAGGAGAGAGAAAGGAAGAAGCTCAACGGCACTCAAATTAACTTTAACTGTTAAACTGTTTTATATCCTGTAAAATATATGTTGTAAATAGCTTTTAAAGAATAGGTTCACTATTTTTCAACCCAGACCATATAAAAATGCTGTTTCCCAAATATTTATATTCCTCACTGATATCTTTATCATTGAGAAATGTACCACTGCAGCAATGGTTTAGGCCTTCAAAAACCATAATCTACTTTTCAAACACCATGATAAATCTAAGTTTCAAACACTATGATAAATCCACTTTTCAAACACCATGATAATTTACTTTTCAAACACCATGATACATCTACTTTTCAAACACCATGACAATGAGGTGAAATAAACATTTGAAACGTGTATTGTTCCCTGTGTTTTTATCATAGAGGTGCGTTATACTATTAATCTGGATTGTCTATGTTATTCTAATGTTAATCTTAATCAAGGATGAAGACTATCTCACCATACATGACGCATCATATATTTTTGCTCACTGATGGGGTCCCATGTTGTGCAGTAGGTGCCCTTTTTTTCTTTTCGCCCCTGCCCTTCAAACAGCCTGAGTGCGCCACTGAACCCAACCCATGTTCTGTAGTTTATTGAACAATTTAGTGGAAAAACATATTTATACAAATTGTTATTCAATATAGAACATGTTTTAAGTGTTTAAAATACATCTGAAGGGGATATTTATGTTTCAGCTTGAGCAATTGACCCATCTCAAACCATGCCCTCTTTTCTTTATTATAGGAGCGACAGTGGCTTGGGAGATAGAGCAGTCGTCTGGTAATCCGGAGGTTCCAGGTTCGATTCCCGCTTCTCCCAGACAGCGTGTTGAAGTGTTCTTGAGCAAGACACTTAACCCCTAATTGCTCCCGGTGTGCATGGTTGCCTCTGCAATCGTTGTGTGAATGTGTGTGTGAAATGAATGGGTAAAATGTGAGGAACATGCAGCCATTTGATCCTCCAGTCACAACTGTTACTTCCCTCAAATCCACATGTAATACCAAATTATAACAAAGTATGATAGATGATGGCATAATATAACACTCAATTAAGTTTATTGCACAAAGTGCAGCTCCTCACATTAATAGCTGCCTATACCAGTCAGACATGAAACACCAAATAACTATTTTCTGGGTACTTCATAGAAAGAAAATGCAAGGAACATTAACTTTCTGTTGTATGTGCCTTGCACAATCTTAACAGCTATATATAAAATGTTGAACTTGCACCTTTTTAGACTCTTCACCAACTTGATAATAACAATGGTCGGAACAATGGGCAGCTTAGTGGTAAGAGGAGAATCTCTCACTTATAAGACAGATGAGCAGTCTCTCCAAGTCTTCTTGTTCCTTCCTTTTATAGACATAAAATTGTTTGTACACTTACACTTGTTAACTACACCTGTAGTGAAACTACTCCCCAACACTGCTAATATGTAATAATGATATGTTATAAATATTTCATAATTTAAGATCACATACATTTGTTCTGTCAGATTACAGGTCCACAAATACAGCACATCTCCAGATTTCAACACTAACATTTCCAGCATTTCCACTGGTAGCTAGGTGTTACAAAGGATCAGATTAAACCGAATATATATATTTATTGATTGATATATATTGCATAGTATTTGTATATTGTTTGATATCCCTTGTATATTCCTTGTACATATACACGGAATATCCCTTTAGCCTAGTACAGACCATAATATTTCATTCTCCTATTGGACAGCGGTCCACAGGCGCCAGGGCCATGCCTCCAGAGTCAGGTTCAAGGCCACCGTCAAGACATGTCTGTACATGCCCGGCCTTGCCCAGGGATACGAGACAGAAATGAGGTTGGCACTAGATTGTTCGCCGTGCATATAAATATGGCGCAGGTGAATACAGAAGTAGAGTTACCCAATAAGTTGAAGCCTCACCCACGATACTCCGTGCGGTGAAGTATGGCCTGTTTGGCCCCAAAATAGAGCATTGAGACCGCGTGCGAATTAATAACTGAATTGTCAGAGTTTGGCGCTATACTGTCGAGTGCGACATATTTCTATTAAGTCAGTAATAGTCTATTTGTGTATAGTGTATCGTGCGGCTAAAGTTCTACAGTGACCAGCATCACCAACGCTTCCTCGTATCAGCTAGAGAGCTTATCCAGGCTGGGCTGCTTTCATGGCGCTTTCACCCGAGGAGACCTAGACGAGAACCGTGTGGACATGTACACTGGATTAATCTACCCGACGACTACATAGCCCTTTGCGGCTGGATTATATTTGTTTTGGTCCTGTGATTTATGGAGCGGAGAATCGCCGACGCCTACACGTGTGGGATTTACCCTGTGAGGAGCCACGTCGAGTCTGCGCCTCAGAGAGCCTGAGGCCGGCTAGCTTTCTTCACTGTGGAGCTACAGTCTACGGAGAACAGCTGTATTCGTCTGTGGATCAAGAGACTATTGCACCGTCTCCTGTACTTGGAGTCTCCTTAGTCATCGTTGACCAGACCGACAGATCCTCTACCCCTGCTGGCTTACAACCGGGGGGACCCTTCCAGTATCTCCCGCTATATATTACTAGTGTACCATAGATATAATTCCCTAAGATTCAGGTTGTATAATTACCTCCTGCGTAACCAGAGAATGGACATTCATTATTGATTTGCCTACGCACATTCCTTTGCCTTATAAGCGCATCCAAAGTAAAATAGAGAAGTATATTATGTACCTTTTGCTGCAATAAATACTTAATTACCACTTTGTGTGGAACCGATTCATTGTGGGAAGTGTTCATCATATTTATATATCATGTACTGTATGGCCAGTAATTAAAGTACATAAAGCGGTAGTGGTTTAATGATACCATACTTATCAATACAGTCAGGGAATTGTACCCCTCAGTTACAATTGGTCCTTCGAGCCGGAGGGTAACTAGTGTAATATTAATATAGTGGTATTAATATTGACATGGCCTATGATGAACACTCCACAAAACGGTTCTCCTAAAGTAGATCGCCCGCAGCGTAGACGGCAGACACCTCAGTACTTAGAGGATTACGTTGCCAATATACTACCTAGCTTTCTACAGACGGTAAACGCGGAAAAAGTAGATAGTAAAATTATGTCCGACCCTATCGACCAGGCTACCCCGCCAATAGAGGCCCTAGTGGGTTCTAACGTAACTGACCAAGCTCACGGTAGGGACCAGGAGGGACCCGACATGACTTTACCCCCCGCCAAGACCGAAGAAGTAGTCCCCGGAGAGCTCCAGGATAAAGACAGCTCTCCAGGGATGGAACTCTACCCGCTACAAGAAGAGGAGAGCACCCCGGAGATGGATCTCCAGGACTCGCCACAGGAGAACAGATCTCCAACGAGTACTGCCAGGAGCGGATCACCTCAACCAGCGTCTTCCCCCAGCGAGGCGGACAAGATGCTGGCACAGGCATTCCTCGCCAGCCTAGCAGCCTCAACAGAGCGCGATCGACTCCAAGCACAGACGCTTAGTGAGCACGAACATTCTTCCATGGAAAGAGAACGCCTTCAGGCGCAGCAACGGAGCGACGAAGATCGTATACGTCTAGAGATTAGACGCCTTCAGACGGAAGAGAATATGGTAAGGGACCGGGCCGAAGCCCAGCGCGCCGCCGCCGAAGCCCAGCGCGCCGCTGCCGGTGCCCAAAGAGAAGCAGAGCGCGACCTCGCTCTCACCAAGCGCGAAGCCGAGCGCGACCGATTACAAGCGCAGATAATGGAGCAGCTGATCACCAGGGCAACACCCCCTCCCTCCGCACGGGGTTCCAGGGCCTCGTCAAGACAAGGGTCAAGGGCACCCTCCCCTACCCGATCAAGCGACCCTGAGCCCGACCACCAGAGAGAGCCTATACCCCCCTCCGAACCCCTTCCCCGACCGGTCCAAGTGAGACCCAGCTACAAGGAAGAAACGGTCTACACCGCGGAGAGGCTAAATAGACGACTACAGGATCTAGAGGACCTGCCAGAGGAAGAAGAAGAGGGAGAGGAGGAGAGTCAAGCCCGACAGCAGCACAGTACTCCACAGGACCAGGAGGTCCAGTACAGCCCAGGCTCTACCCCCGCGGCTCTGCGCTACAGACCCCCGACTCAATTCACGGGTGAGCTTGACGCACGACCAGCCCCGAGGAACAGCACCTGGATACGCGGGCAATGGTACCCAGCAGGTACCAGCCCACCAAGAGGCGTAAGAGGAGACTCGCCTAGGAGGCCTCTCTTCCAACGCTCACCGATGTGCCAGCCATCCATGGCATCATACATTGGCACACCGACGTTTCCGGACTTCACCCACGAGAACAGAGCACAGTACACAGAGCTACGAATGTGCTTAGAGACAATGATGTCCAATGTAGCTGATGAACCGTACAAGTATGCTATCCTACTGAAGCACCTCAAGGTGCCCCGAGCGCACAATATAGCGCTGGCCTATGCCACCTCTACTACCCCATACACAGCGGCTCTAGCAGCACTCGACCAAAGATATGGACGCATATGGGACTACGTAATACAAGAGATAAGGCATATTGACCGCCTACCCCCAGCCACAGACAATCGCTCACTAGATGACCTGTCTATCAAGGTACAATCCCTGGTAGGGATGCTGGGGGCGCAAAGAGAAAAGGGTATGCACGAACTGTACGCAAACTCTAATGTCGAGAGGATTTTAGAGAAGCTTCCGCCCGCCCGACAAGAGCGCTTCAGGCGGCAAAGAGACCACCGTGATCCTAACGGTCCAGAGCCATCCCTCCTAGACCTAGCCGACTTCCTGGCGAGAGAAGTCAACAGCCTACGGTTGGATACGTTCATGCGGAGCACCCCAAGCTCCAGAGAGGGACCTAGGAGAGCAAACGATGGCCGAAGATTGGTGACCGTCATGCACCAATCAGAATCAGTACCGAGCAGCAAGAACCACAGTACCCCCTCGATGAAAGAGAAGTGGAAGATGGTGTGCCCGTACTGCGAAAAGGAACACTGGTTGTCACAATGTGACACGTTCAAGAAGATGACCGCCGACGAGGTGAGTCAATGGATAAAGTCCAACCGACGCTGTTACCGATGTGCGCGCAGTCACATGGCAGCCGATTGCCGCTTAAAGAAGAGGTGTAATCGGTGTGACGGAGCCCACCTAGATGTCCTACACGACAGTAACAGAAGAAAGCCTGCACCCTCAAGCAGCACAAAGGCAAGTGTTATGTACATTGACCCCGCCAGCAGCGGGGGCGCCCGGGTGCTCTTAAAGGTGGTCCGCGTAACACTGAGTTACCAAGACAAGGTCATGGACACTTACGCCGTCCTTGACGACGGGTCAGAGAAGACCCTTCTCCTCGCGTCCGCTGCGGCCCAGCTGGGGCTGCGGGGGAGCGAAAACCAGATGACGATTCGGACAATAAGAAGAGATCTAAAGACGATAAAGGGCGAGAATGTCTCCTTCACTATCGCAGCAAGCGGGCAGCCAGAGAGACGGTATAGGATTACTAACGCTTTCACCAGCCAAGAAATAGGCCTGTCGCAGTACACCTACCCCATCGCCAAGCTGATGGATAAATATGTGCACCTGCGTCAACTACCTATACCGCTCATAGACGGTGCCACCCCGACCCTGCTGATAGGCTCCGACCATGCAGACCTCATCGTCCCGATAGACCGGGTCCACACAGGGCCCAGAGGCTGTCCTGCAGCAGTCGAGACCCGCCTAGGATGGACATTACAAGGCCCCCTCGCTAAGTCTCTTAACCGAACAGCAGCCACTAACTGCCTCCACTCCAGAGTGACAGAAGAAGACACCACCCTCCTACAGCATGTCGAGAGGCTATGGACACTAGAGACAATGCCCTTTAAGAACGAAAAGAAAGACATTCGTTCCAAGGAAGACATTTACGCTATAGCCCTCCTCGAGCAGGGGACAAAGAGAGTCAAAGTCAACGGAGTGATGAGATACGCAACTCCACTCCTGAGGCGAGAGGGTATGCCTACCTTCCACACCCCAAAAGAAGCGACGGAGCGGTATCTATTGAACACAGAGCGGCGCCTAGCCAGAGACCCCGCTCAAGAGACGGTGTACCGCGCTGAGATTAACAAGCTAATCACAGCGGGACACATAAAGAAAATTGACATTAAAGAGGCCGATCAGACGACCGAATCATGGTACGTGCCGCACCACAAAGTCCACCACAACGGCAAGGATCGTATTGTGTTCAACTGCAGCTACCAGATCGGATCACAAAATCTGAATAAAGAGCTCTTGCCCGGCCCAACACTCGGCCCCTCTCTACTAGGCGTGTTACTACGTTTCCGCCAAGACAAGGTGGCCATCAGCGGCGACATCAAAGGGATGTTCCTGCAGGTGAGCCTAGTGGAGGAGGACAAGCCCCTGCTGCGGTTCCTATGGAGAGAGAGGATCGGGGATGAGCAACCAGCCATCTATCAATGGGAAGTCCTCCCTTTCGGAACCACATGCAGCCCATGCTGTGCTACGTTTGCACTGCAAAAACACGTCGCAGAGGACCCAGCAGCTGATGAAGAGGTCCGACAAAGTGTAGGAAATAGTTTCTACGTGGACAACTGTCTGCAAAGCGTCTCGACGCCAGAAGAAGCCGAGGCCCTTCTACTCAAGCTCCGCGCCTCCCTGATCAAAGGCGGCTTTGATCTCAGGCAGTGGGCCAGCAGCGACCCGCAAGTATTGCGCAGCCTCTCCCCCGAGGACAAGGCAGCAAGCAGCGAGACCTGGATGGCGACCATCCCAGGAGAAGCCCAAGAAATGACATTAGGACTAGTCTGGCGCTTCAAAACAGGCTCGCTCCATTATAAACACACACCCCTGACCAAGGAGCAGGGAAGGTCGACTGCACTACCGACCACCAGACGGAGTGTATACAGAACACTCGCCAGACAATATGACCCGTTGGGATGTATTCTACCTTACACCACCAGGGCAAAGATGATTGTAAGAGCGTTATGGGACAATGACCAGGGCTGGGACGACCCCATACCCGAACACCTTGCATCCACATGGAGAGAGTGGGAGACGGAACTCAGCTCACTCCCAGGTGTCAACATACGCCGCAGCTACTTCCCACCCACAGTGAGGTCGGAGACGTGCCAGATGGACCTGCACGTCTTCAGCGACGCCTCCGAAGTAGCCTACGGTTCGGTGGCCTACTTGCGTGCCCGAGAGGAGGGAGGAGAAATACATACTGCTTTCATCCTGGCTTGCTCAAGAATAGCCCCACGAAAGCAACAATCTATCCCGCGTCTAGAGCTCTGCGCAGCCCTAGCAGGAGCGCAACTCGCCACGTTAATCCAACGTGAACTCACCATTCCGGTGCAAAGAACAATCTTGTGGTCAGACTCCACGACAGTACTCACATGGATCCGGTCTGATTCGTGCAGATACAAGGTCTTCGTGGGAGTCAGAGTCACAGAGATTCAAGATTTAACAGAAGTAGCAAGCTGGAGGTATGTGGACACAAAACACAACCCAGCTGACGTCATCACCCGGGGAATGTCCCTGGATGACCTCACCCGTCACAACCTATACAGTGACGGGCCAGAGTTCCTCAAGCTCCCGGAAGAAGAGTGGCCTACACCCACCCCACGGGAAGCGAGTAAAGAGGAGGCCGAAAACAAGAAATCTATGTTCTGTGGATTGAACACACTCGTCTCCACAGACCCCGACATAGACGATTGCCTCACCCTAGAGAGTGCGCAGCTAAAGACATTCCTGTGGCACCACCCAGAGGTTCAGCTCACTACTGACATTACAGCAGCTGACTACGAAGAAGCAGAACTTCTTCTACTACAACGAGCCCAGAGAGACTCGTTCCCCGATGAGCTAGACTGTCTACAGGGAGCAAAGCCCGTCCCATCAGACAGCAGACTGCTCCACCTAGCCCCCGAGAGCGACGCCCATGGTCTCATCAGAGTGGGTGGTCGTCTGCGGAGAGCTCCAGACTTACCGGATGACGTCAAGTACCCGATAGTCTTAAACAGCCGACACAAGGTCACAGAGCTGATCATAAAGAAATACGACGATGATGTGCATCACGCCGGGGCAGAGAGAGTCTTCGCGGAGATCAGACGTCGTTATTGGATACTGCAAGGGAGAGAAGCAGTGCGGCGCTTCCAGTGAACCTGTCTAGACTGTTGTAAGTGGCGAGCGCAGCCCAGTATACCCCGGATGGCTGACCTACCTCCCTGTCGCCTCCGACTCGGCGACAAGCCTTTTCACTCCACCGGTATGGACTGTTTCGGCCCGCTGTATATAAAGAAAGGAAGAGGAACCGAGAAGCGGTGGGGTATTGTATTCAAATGCATGACCACCCGAGCGATGCATATAGAACTCCTTCCAACCATGAGCACAGACTCATTCCTTATGGCCTTCCGAAGATTCACATCACGGAAAGGCAAACCGTCTATATTATTGTCTGATCACGGGACAAACTTCAAAGGCGGAGAAAGAGAGCTGAGAGAGAGCTTCCAAGCTATGGGCCCAGAACTTAAGACCCACCTCGCTCCATCCCAGATTGACTTCCAGTTTAATCCCCCGAACGCACCTCACTTCGGTGGAACTTGGGAACGAGAAGTACGTTCAATAAAGACAGCCCTGTACGCCGTGCTTGGGGCCCAGACCGTGGCGGAAGAAGTCCTAATGACAGTCCTCACGGAGATCGAGGGAGTATTGAACTCAAAGCCCCTCGGTTACGTCTCAAGTGATGTAGCAGATGTCAACCCAGTCACCCCCAACACACTCTTGATGGGGCGGCTGGACCCCGCGCTACCACAGACAATGTACAGGCCTGAAGAAGCGAACGGCCGAAGAATGTGGAGGTACAGTCAAGTATTGGCTGACAAGTTTTGGAACAGCTTCCTACTCCACTATCTACCGTCTCTACAGACCCGCCAGAAATGGGTGAAAGAGAGAGACAATTTGACAGAAGGAACAGTCGTCATGATTATCGACCAGTCACTACCCCGAGCTATGTGGCCGGCTGGCCGCGTAAGCAAAGTGATCACCGGTGCCGACGGAAAGGTCCGAGCAGCCGAAGTGCTCGTCCAAGGACGGATCTACACCCGACCCGTGGCGAGGCTAATAGAACTGCCAAGGCTCCCCGATACTATCGATGACGACCATGACCCCATGACTTTGTGAACTGCCCGACCCCTCACAACAGACATTGAGTAGTGGACAGTGCGGTTAATCTGTCTCTGCTTAGCTAATTAGGTGGGACTAATTAGGAGGCGGCTGTTACAAAGGATCAGATTAAACCGAATATATATATTTATTGATTGATATATATTGCATAGTATTTGTATATCGTTTGATATCCCTTGTATATTCCTTGTACATATACACGGAATATCCCTTTAGCCTAGTACAGACCATAATATTTCATTCTCCTATTGGACAGCGGTCCACAGGCGCTAGGGCCATGCCTCCAGAGTCAGGTTCAAGGCCACCGTCAAGACATGTCTGTACATGCCCGGCCTTGCCCAGGGATACGAGACAGAAATGAGGTTGGCACTAGATTGTTCGCCGTGCATATAAATATGGCGCAGGTGAATACAGAAGTAGAGTTACCCAATAAGTTGAAGCCTCACCCACGATACTCCGTGCAGTGAAGTATGGCCTGTTTGGCCCCAAAATAGAGCATTGAGACCGCGTGCGAATTAATAACTGAATTGTCAGAGTTTGGCGCTATACCGTCGAGTGCGACATATTTCTATTAAGTCAGTAATAGTCTATTTGTGTATAGTGTATCGTGCGGCTAAAGTTCTACAGTGACCAGCATCACCAACGCTTCCTCGTATCAGCTAGAGAGCTTATCCAGGCTGGGCTGCTTTCATGGCGCTTTCACCCGAGGAGACCTAGACGAGAACCGTGTGGACATGTACACTGGATTAATCTACCCGACGACTACATAGCCCTTTGCGGCTGGATTATATTTGTTTTGGTCCTGTGATTTATGGAGCGGAGAATCGCCGACGCCTACACGTGTGGGATTTACCCTGTGAGGAGCCACGTCGAGTCTGCGCCTCAGAGAGCCTGAGGCCGGCTAGCTTTCTTCACTGTGGAGCTACAGTCTACGGAGAACAGCTGTATTCGTCTGTGGATCAAGAGACTATTGCACCGTCTCCTGTACTTGGAGTCTCCTTAGTCATCGTTGACCAGACTCTCTACTACCGACAGATCCTCTACCCCTGCTGGCTTACAACCGGGGGGACCCTTCCAGTATCTCCCGCTATATATTACTAGTGTACCATAGATATAATTCCCTAAGATTCAGGTTGTATAATTACCTCCTGCGTAACCAGAGAATGGACATTCATTATTGATTTGCCTATGCACATTCCTTTGCCTTATAAGCGCATCCAAAGTAAAATAGAGAAGTATATTATGTACCTTTTGCTGCAATAAATACTTAATTACCACTTTGTGTGGAACCGATTCATTGTGGGAAGTGTTCATCATATTTATATATCATGTACTGTATGGCCAGTAATTAAAGTACATAAAGCGGTAGTGGTTTAATGATACCATACTTATCAATACAGTCAGGGAATTGTACCCCTCAGTTACACTAGGTATCTTTCAGAATGTCTGTGTGATTTCAAAGAGAGTGGTGTGTTGACAGGATCAGTAGCTAGATAGAGATGTGGACAGAGACAAGCAATAGGGAGTGTGTTCACTGTTCTATTTCAACACCTTCAATTACACCGGACCAGGAACTCACTGAACCGTCTCTCTGCATGACTGTGTACTGATCAACAAACCATTAAGTTAATGTCCTTTTCCCAAGGATTTTTTGTTAGTCATTGTTGAGCTGTGAATGTTGAATACAGAGTGCAGGGTGTCTTGGCAGGAAAACTGAGGATTTGTTTTATTTGATATGAACCCATACGAACACACGGCATGGACTGCAGTTGAACTGTAATCAGTGCTCTCTCTCTCTCTCTCTCTGGGGACAAACTCTTTGTTTCCAGGAGCCTTGGGACGGGAGTTCATTCTCAGGTTTAGTTTCCTGTTGAATCCCCAGAATCTTAATTTTAAGTTAGCAGGAAGAGGGGGCTTCTGGGTAGTGTAGAGGTCTAAGCTCTTGCCTACCACTGCAGAGACATGGGTTCAATTCCCAGCAGCGGTAGCTCCAGTTTGGTCAACAGAATTGGAAGTTTTCGCAGGTGGAAGGCCGGTGGGCTAAATGACTAAATTGGGATGATGGGAGCTAAATACAAAAAAAGGAAAGAAATGGTTGATATTCCAGAGTACATTAAACACTGAACACAGTAATCAAATAGACCCAAAAGGTGACTTTACATCATACATCACATCACCACCTAAGCCATTTGGACACAATAAATAATAAGTGTTATTATAACTTATAACTATTATAACTTTAAAAGATGGGGAGTAAGGAAAAGAGATTTGTGCGCAGAGCAGACAGTAGCACCGAAACAGGCAAAGCTTTTGCTTAGGTAATGAAAACCATACTGGCTGGAGAGCTGTTTGTCCATCCAGCCTGGGCTGATGAGTTAGTAGACTTTTGGGGGTGGTTACTGGGATGAGGACAATGTTTTGGAGAAACAAGAGGATAGACGAGCTTGGACTCTGTTAACTGACAAATGTCAAATTTAACCCTGTGCAAACAAAGTTACACTGGCCAGTGTGGCAGGAGCATTTCTTTATAGGGGGAAAAACAAGGATTTATGGACAATGCTATAGACCTGGGGAGTGAGGTTCCACCTGTGATTTTCCCCCATTGTAGCCTCTCATTGAAGATTGAACAGCCAGTTAGGAAACCAAAATAGTCAAAACAACAGATATAACATACAGTTCTAAAATTTTAATAAAGATGGCAGCAAATGCCAACGAGAATATCAAGGGATGTCACATTAGAGTAGTTGTGCTCTTGTGATTGGTCCAAGATTGGCGAGGAATGCCGAGGCATATGGGTACTGTAGTACCATGGAAACAAGTAAAGATTACAATATAAAACACATTTTCTCAAAGATTAAGTTAAAATATTTACCTCTATTGGTTGTAACAGTATAATAATTAAATAATATATACCTCCATCAAAGTTATTAACGCGTTAACGCACAATTCTTTTAACGCCACTATTTTTTTTAACGCAAGATTATTAACATTATAAAAAAAAAAAAATACAAAATTAATTAAACTTTTTTTTATTTAATTTTTTTACTAGACTTCACTCAGGTGTATTATTGATACTCTCATTGATACTATGTTAGTTTCTGACTCAAAGTGTGTGTGAGAGAGAGAGAGAGAGAGAGAGAGAGAGAGAGAGAGAGAGAGAGAGAGAGAGAGAGAGAGAGAGAGAGAGAGAGAGAGAGAGAGAGAGAGAGAGAGAGAGAGAGAGAGAGGGGGGGGGGGTGAGTCCTCAGCCCTTGTGTGGGTGAATGTAAAGTTCCTAACGTTTTCTTTCCCCCATTATTTCATAAAACGTCATTGTTTTAAATTATTCTTTTCTTTTAAGTTATTTTGTGCATCACTCTGTTTTGAATTTGATGCAAATGTGTAGATTTAGAACAGATAAAAAATATGCGATTAATCGTGAGTTAACTATCATGGACAATCATGCGATTAATCAGATTAAATATTTTAATCGATTGACAGCCTTAGCTGTAATACTTAGTTTTGATCTTCAATAAGTGGCTACAATGGGAGAAAATCACAGGTGGAACAACCTCACTCCCTAGGTCTATACTCTTATGATCAATTCTGACTCAATTGTCTTTGTTTTGATTGTTCCCTTCTGGACTGCTGATTGAATTTTTCTACAGTGCGTCCTTTTTCAATTGTGTCAACAGACAGAACATTTTTAAAGCACAGCTCCCCTCATAGGGGGGGGGGGGGGGGGGGTCAGGCATGTTCTTTGAAAATGTTCAAAACCGGGCGGCTACAAGGCGCTCACCACGAATACTGGAGACTGAGACTTGCTTTCAGTTTAGCTGGTCGTCCGCACTAATACACATTGGCAGTATTAGGGGGAGGGAAACTGATGGGTGGGGATCGGGCGTTGTGGACAGCGACTCCTACAGGTCGGTTGGTGCGCCTGCGCGGTAGAATCAGGAAGCGACGGGGGCGGGGCCCCTCCAAAGCCCAGACCCCTGACGCTGAAAGATTGAGCCGCGCAGGTGGAAAGATGCGACTGCTGTTACCTCGAGTATCGGAGGGGACTCGTGCTATGTATGACTTAGTCCACATTGCAGCCGGCTTGTGGGAGGCATGAAACAGCATTCAAAGACAGGGGAGGGTTGAATTGGATGATACGAAAATTGGGATGGGAGAAAAACAGAAAATGGGAGAAAAAGTGGATAAAAAAAAGAAAATGTTCAAACCCACATTTTATAAGATCAGAATACCATCTGGTTATGACCTCAGAGGTGGACAGGACTGTTAAAAATAGACTCAACACTTTTTGAGTGAGGTTGTCATTATACTGTAAATTGTGAGGAAGCTCGCAATCCCAGACATTCCATTTTCAAGAAAAAAACGCAACTGGAAAAAATAAAGAAAGTACAAATAATAGACTCAGAGGAGGCCCTATACTGAAAATTGATCTTAAACGATAGATATCAACATTTGATCATTACAATATTGTTGAAAATCCCACGCTATGGTGAAATTTTTTATAGAAAAAGTAATTCCACTGTGTCATAACACACTCTGGCGAAGAGACTCCACTTCCACATTTGCAGACGTTGCATTATGGCAACAGTGGAGTAACTTTTCAAAGAAAATAAATCTCAGAGGTCACCAACACATTCATCACTTATCGCATTCATTCTCAGACACATTGAACGCCCAGGGCAGTGATGTATCGGCAACAAAAAAGGTTACAGATAATGAGAAGAAGATGTCATATTTCAAAACGACTTGCACATTTTGAAATGTTGGTACAATTCCTAGACTGAGGACGACACGTAGACAACCAAAGTACTACATGCACCTCCCACTGAAACAGTCACATATACCATATGAACTGTGGAAACACCGCTCCGTCATAACAACTGCCTGGCTGTCTTTCTACTCAGCCTATTAGCTCACAGCATGTTCTTGGACGCTGACACCTTGCTCATAGTATTTCTCTTTGCTGACTTTTCCCTTCTCTTCTGTGGACTGTCTTCCAAAGCAAATTTTGCTTCAGCTGATGGGGCCTAGTGAGGCAGAATATTCTGACAGTGACCCGTAGCATTCATTCTTCCTGGTTACAGCGTGTGTTCACAGCGGTGTAGCGTTCCTCTGTAGCTATCCTGCAGACCTACTGTATGAGTCAGTTGCTCGAGGCAGCGGACCAGAACAAGAGGTCTCTGTTCTGCATCGCTCTAGAGTCTAGACAGTAACTCATGTTACTTATAGACAATGGTGCCAGTACCATTAGGACTATTGGCATAATACAGAGAGGGGGACAGAGGGAATAAAAGTCAATGAAACACAGATCATCGGAAGAAACATTCACTTTGTAGACAATTGATGATTCGTAATTGTTCATCTCTTGTTGACTGTAGATATATGGTTGACATCCACACATACTCTACACATAAAAGCTGTAAAGAGGAGCAGACTGATAGAAGCTCTGAGAATAAATCTATAAAAAAATTGTTTTAAACAGGAGGTTTTAATATCAATTATCTGCTCATTTTATGGCTGTCTATAATTATGCCAATTTTATGCAAATTTTATACCTGTCTATTTTGCGTCTACATCACTGCTGGGAAACACTTTGGGCTGCAATTCTTGTATGAAATGTGCTATACAAATAAAGTTATTATCATTATTATTTGTATTATTTCAAGAAAGCGAATGGATGTATGTAGTTAGCCTACTTTATATGCGAGTGGACTTAATACACGAGTGTACATGTCCTACAGAACATATCCTCAGTAATATCCAAACGTGAAGCCGATCAGATTATGCGAAGGACAGACAGACACACACTATAGCGCCACCATCTGGCAAAATGGCACCAAATTAAACACAGGGCCCTCCTTCCCTGGGTCCTCAGCAATACACCCACCGAGCATGAAGCCGATCAGATGGTTCAGACACACATGCACGCACACATGCACGCACACATGCATGCACGCACACATGCACGCACAGATGCACGCACACATGCAGACATTCCTTCCTTTATAGTTAGATGGGTCTCATATGAGAGCGTGGTGTGGAAAACTCAATCCCAACTCAAACGACATTTCTCTGCCAAAACACCTGTGCGGAACACTCCGCTTTCCACCAAATTATGGAAAGTCTGCCATCTAAAGACTATAATGTGCATTATAACAATTGCAAAATGAGCTTGAACTATTTGCCCACTATTAAAAGTAATGTTCTCTGAAGATTTTAGGGGATGTTGAAGTCAGAGATTCTGTGTAGGATTGTTAGTAACTGTCTAACTGCACATATGGCTGTTTACACTAGTAACTGTTTAGTTGAATATATATCTGTTTCCACTAGAGGGCGCTCTAGGCGGAGCCACTCAGGTACACCACCTCGTGGTGAGTATAAAAGAAAATGTATCCACCCACTTCCTTCTCTCCCCCATGTCTCTCAGTAAGAGAAGACCTATAGTGACTGCTGCTTAACATGTGATTAAATAAACCACGCCAGTTTGGGCTCAAGATAGAAACCATGCCTCTTGACCACATTATTGTCGCCCTATAGCCGAATTCTGTTAACAGGGGAAATGATCATTTCAGTCATTTTAGTTTGATTATGAGTTGTATAGGGACGCCTGGATTAGCCTACCATGAATGAATGAATGAATGAATGAATGAATGAATGAATGAATGAATGAATGAATGAATGAATGAATGAATGAATGAATGAATGAATGGATGAATGGATGAATGAATGAATGATGAATGAAAACTTTATTTAACAGATTGCAGAATGGGTACAATACAGTACGGCTCAATACACACAATTGTTAAGGGCATGCAGACCAGAGAAAGACGTTTGTCTTGTGACGAGCCATTAACTTGCATTCTGAAAACTGGACAAGGCTTTCAGTGGGTTCTGTCAGTAAACGAGTCAGGTGTCCCTGATGGAAACAAGGCAAACGTCTTTCTCAGGTCTGCATCCCCTTAAGAATTGTGTGTATTGAGCCGTACTGTATTGTACCCATTCTGCAATCTGTTAAATAAAGTTTTCATTCATTCATCCCCCCGTCTATGGCGAGCTGCTAGGGCTGGACTTCTGGACTTGAACTTTGTGTTGCACTGTATCCATGTCCCCAACCACTGCACTTTCACAGTCTTATTGTTGTCTCACTGTTCTGTCCTGTCTTGCACTTCACTTAAAATTATTTATTTACTGTTGTATTGTTCTTAATTATGAAAAAAGTATGCACTGTAATGTCAAATCACGTTCCATTTTGTACCTGTATAAAATGGCGAATAAAGTAATCTGAATCTGAACTGAGCCCCATCATCAGGAAAGATAATTTATGATGGAGGCATGGAGCCACATTTAATGACTTGGGTTTATTTTGGCCGTTTAATGGTTACCTTTAGTTGCCTGTAATTTTGTCCAAACCCAAAACATGACACGCATTATTTCTTTTTTGTAACTGAGCTTTTGAACTTGTTAGTCAATCAATAACGAATACAGATGAATCTACATGCTTTGGAAAATGATGATTAAAGACACATAAATATAGTATTGGCTAGATTATAGATAGACCGCGAGAAGAAGATTCGCGGTGGACCATGTCAGTTGCAGTATCGGTCAGAGTAAAGCGGAGAACCTGTCTGCTGGAACAGAATGAACGGGGATGCTCGTCGGATCACCAGGCCCTGTTGAATGATTATGGAACGTGGAACAAAGAGCAAACCGCACATGCGAAAGAGAAGTCTATTAACGACCTAAGCGCAAATCCGAAAGCAATTCGTTTCGTTGCCATTTATGGCTTCTGGCTCGGGGAATGACGAGGGAAATACGAGCAACGATTCATGGAGACTCATAGGCCCGACCTCGGAGCTCTCCAAGAAGCAGTGCCGCCTGATGTACTCCTCCCGCGGCTACCACTCAGACGTCTGCCTGTTCTATGTAAAGGGGGAATTCCTTGCCATGGATGCCCGTTGCTCTCATTCCGGTAAAGCGCTCAATACGCTATTCATTTCGTGAGTTATCATTCCATTTGAGTACGTAACCGTTTAATTAACTGTAAAAGAGAAAGTAATAGCTTATGATAAAAGCAGCAGCCTAAGCATCATTATATTATAGGCTAATAGTGGGATAATGAAAATAACCGGCACTCCGCGGCATAATAGGTCCATTTTATTTTCAGGACACAATCATTCCGTCACCGGGAATAATGCTGTGAGCGAGCCCGGCATGCTGGCACAAAGTAACCAAAACATTCAAACGTATACGAACTGAGATGTCTAATCAATCTGATCACAAACCAAAACAAAGGAGCATATACGGACCCTGCAGCTTGGGCTCGTCTATTTTACAGTAGCCAGGCTTGGCCCAATTACTCCTGCACTAAAACCTAAAACAAGTAAGCCAGTTTTCTGATTAAACTGACAGAACGTGCATTTCCTGTCCGTTAGGTGGTCCTCTGTGTGAAGGAGACATTGAGGATGCTGACGGGGTCCTGCAGGTCTTCTGTCCCTGGCACGACTATGATTTCAATCTCAGGACTGGGATGTCAGGGACCGGCCTACAGGTTAGTCCAAATAACCTATATCCTAAAGACCTGTGGAGTGAGGTTCCACTTGTGATTTACCACCATTGTGGCCACCCATTGAAGATTAAAACTATTGGCTACAACCTACAGCCAAACAGTATTGTGTAGGCAGGGCCGTTTCTAGCTTTTTGTTGATGTTGTTTGGAGGTCCCTATTTCATGAAACTATGGTGGGGCCGGGGGGATTCCAAACCCTTTAAGGTGGGCATTTAAATGCATCAATCTGGTGCACTTTAACACTTTCAGCGCCAGGGGTCGCTGTATACCTTACCGTTGAAATGCCATGGCCTTTTAACATGGGGATACGTGGCTGTGTTTGCAGGCCTAAAGCTATATTATATATTATAGCTATGGATCTAATATTATAGTCGATTGTCATTGAGTTTCTTCCGGTCAAGATGCAAAAAACAGATAATTTTTTCATTCATACATTCCCGTTTTATACTGTGGTGAATATGAGTATAGTTTTAGAGTAATGCTGTGTAATCCCAGGAAACGCAGCTAAACAGCGTTTCAGTGCATTTCACTAGGACTCGTGCCATTCCTCGCTTGGATCAACAATCAATCTGAAATCAATGCTAGATTATCGGTATTATGTTTCATCATGCATGCATGAAAGGGTGGGGGGGGGGGTTCTATGCTTCGATTGTCACCAACGGAATACGTTACACAGTACATTACAGACACACGCTCCGATCGCGGTGAAGGAATTATCAGATCAACGCAATATTGATACCATATAGTCCTTACCTTGACCAGGATCTGTCCCGAAAAGGATATTCCAATTATCTGATCGCCATTCCAAATACTGATGTCGATTGTGTTGCCAACGTAATCCAGCACTGAACATGATCCGGGGGGGCCCGACCCTCGTCGATGCATGTGTTATAAGCGCTTCGCCTGCCCGGCTAGTTAGACTCCGCCCGCAGGCCGGCCCAGACACCAAGCCACATCGTTTCAAATGGAGTGCAATAGCGGCTACAATAGCGGCCGCAAGGCGGCAGGCGACGGTATTGGACTTACTATATATACTATAGACTATACTCGGGTTTTCGGGGGTCCTGGCGCTCAACATTCGGCGAGTTAACCCGACTATAGTCGGGCCTGGCGCTCAAAGTGTTAAGAGGAAACAAGGCTAGATCCGTGAAAAAAACGTATATATTTTTTTCTCACAAATTCAAACATCTCAAGTTGACCCCAGCAATGACAAAACAAATTATAATAAATAGGAAACACTGGGGCCCGCTACATCAAGAAACTCCTGAAAACGTACATGATTTACCGAATCTGCATTATAACATCTCCCAAATGCACATAAATGAGACAGATACTGCATTTCTTTTTTAATTTAAATGGAACTATTTAAGATAAAGTTAAAGTTAAATAAAGTTTGAAAATGCAACTACATTTTTGTCAGTATAAGCTAATTATGTATTTATTATTTTGTATAAAGAAACGCCCCCTTGCGCTCACAAGTAGTAACTAGGGCTATCTTAAATACTTCGAAGCTTCGTTTGATGGGCATAGGATTCGAATGGGAAAATACAATTAGAATATAGAAAAAAAAAGAAAAAAAAAGATTATTATTTTTCTTTTGTTGCTAAATCAACTCTGCCTCTCTTTGTTAACTACAACAAGCAATGTGTGTGAGATTATGTGCAAAATAAATCAGCATTGTTTTTTGGTGAAGTGCCTCTTTAGATTTTTTTATTAATCTTTGAGAAAACGTTTTATTTCTTAATCTTTAAAAATGTCCATGGTAACTATATACCCATAAGGCTCACCAGTCTTTTAGTCTATGGACCTATCACAAGAGCACAACCACTCCAACGTTTGTATCCCTTGTCATTTAAATTGGTAATCGCAGCATTCGCCACCATCTTTGTTTTCATTGAATCCATGAATAAAATGCACAAAACATGAAAACTATGGCATTTAAAAACAAATGAGTCAGGTCAACAAATGAGTATATAATTCCAGAAGTGTATGGACAGTTTCATCTTGACAACATAAACATAAACAGACCCAAATGCAATAACCGATGTTTTTATTTTCGTTTAGTTTTGTTGTCCTCTCAGCTCCACAGTGTCTGCTCGAGACTGGTTTTCAAATGGCAAGGTTTATGGGTACTGTACTAGTTACCACGGAAACAAGTCAAGATCCAATTGCATTATATCTATATATAGTCTTGTACCCATGACTTCTTCTTGTTTTTCTCAAATGTAAAAATGCAGATCTAATTTAATTCTGCTCATTTCTTTTTCTGTTAAATGTCAGACCAATTGAATAGTGGAACCCTATAAACCCGCTACCTGATAAACTCCTATGGTGTTTAAAAATGTGTTTTATTGAGCCACATAGACTAAAGACGGATGCCCCCTCAGTCATTCACTTCAACTTCAGTTTACCTATAGCACTTTACTGCCAAGTGGGCCTAGATATTTTTACTACAGCAAGGAATGTACAACCACTGCTAGAGAAAATGGGAAATACAATTTCTATAATGTAACTTTCTGCATCACAGAAAATTAAATGATGAAATTAATTAAATCTGCCCTTACAAAAATCAAAGTATGGTAGTTTGATGGTATTTTCAGTTTTACCGCATGGTACCGTCCGTTGTCTAAATTACCATGGTACTGCCTGCATGGTAAGTCATGTATCACCATGGTACAACTTTTGTACTTAAATAATACCACGGTATAATCCAATTTCAACCATGATATCTGATACTGATATCACCCCAGGCACTAATGCTACAAAACATTTATAAATCACCCCACTAATGCTACAAAACATTTATAAATCACCCCATAGGCACTAATACTACAAAACATTTATAAATCACCCCAGGCACTAATGCTACAAAACAATTACACAGGAAACATTGCAGTCGCCTTCCTTTTGACAGTTAATTTAATGGACATAGCTTGAGAATAAAAAACGTCCTCAATCATTTATGAGTTTCTATTCCATGATAAAAAGCAGATAAGCATTCTTCTTATAATTTCCCATTGTTTGCATGCATGAATGGTGAATCACTGGGTGTAGGCCTATGTGTTTTTATTTATCCAACCCTGAAAACCATTCAATATAGGAAAATTGGCCATAGCTTCACTTTCCCATAAACTTCACATGCTGTTTCATGTCAATCAGTTATTTTCATTACAAACAAACAGAGAGAACAATTTCTCACACAGAGAAAACTCTCACAGGAACATGATCCAGTGTTAAAGGGTGATCATGCTGTCAACTTAAGTGTTTTGGGGTTTGGAACCATACACAGTGATTGATTATAATGGTTGTCTGTTAACATATGAAACCTTAGGAGTTCCCTAGTGGTATATTTCTGAATTGAATTGCTTAATCAAAGACTTTTTTTTAACCAGTGAAGAAATACTGCAAGTACAGTATAAGCCTGTACGCACAACTATGACAGCAGACATTAGCGTTATGACTCATTGAGCCCTATGGAGGCTGAGTGACTCACTGCTTAATGGCTATAGCAAGGTGTTGTGTTTCTTTAAAATTTTTCCAGCTGTCACATATCTTTTGTTTTATGTGTTTTCCTTTTTTAGCAACAAGTGTACGAAGTCAAGCTGGAGGACGGCAGTGTGTATGTGAAGCATGCAAGCCCCCTCTCCTTAAAGCCTTTCCCTGCGGATCAGAAGAGCTGAACCACCGCAAACATCTGTTTCATACGCAAACCTACCTTGGGTTGGGGACAACAACAACGGTTCCCTGCCTGCCTAATGGAGACTGTATCTCTAACCCAACATTGGCTATTTTCAAGATTTATTTAGTAAAAAAAAAAAAATCCACCTGAGACATTATTTAGCCTCATCTATCATTTAGTGTCAACCTTTTCCACTTGGTCCTTCTGGCAATACTGTCCACTCAAGTCACTATCAAGAGGCTTGTCGGAGAAAGACATGACGTCATCAAATCATTTCGACTTCTTTCCCTCTCACGGAGATACTGGGAGGAGAACCATCGCTGGCACAGAAGTGAACAAGGAAAAACATCAGACAGTGTTTGACACTGTCGAACCTCAGTTACATTTTATCCGCCCCCCCCCCCTCCCCCATATATTACAGAGCCAGGCAGCAGAACTGGCCAGTAGGGATTTAAAAGTTTGTGTTTAATATTTCTATCATATTTTTTTAGGACTACTCTAGAAAATATGGAATATTTTTTATGAAAGATTATTGACATGAAAGGGTAATGCCAGCATTATTACGTTTGTTTTCATCTCCTCATTCGAGGTATAATCAACTACTGTACTGTAGTTCCACGACCTTGCCAAAAACATGTTAGGTTAGATTCATGTTTATTTGGAACATTATTTTACATTCCCATTCCTCAAATTGTCATCTAAAACATAGATTTTCCATCTGTCTTCCATCTGTAGTTAATATCATTGAGACATGATGTTATTTACACCTATGTGATGCATGTGAAAATACACAACACACAAAGGAAACAAATATATATTAGAATAATATACAAACATACAAAAAACGAAAGACACATGAGGATGTTTTTAATTGCACAGGATAGTTGACTGTATTTACAAGGTAAGCAAATCCTAATCGTTGCACTCTATAACTGGTGAAACGGTAAACAGTTTGCGTTAATGTATATGATGAACATAAAGAAAAAGCTTTTGAAGTATGATCCTTCATAAGAGAAGTAGCCTTCAGGTGTGGAAATGTGAACTATCAATCTGGTTTACCAGTAGCCTAATATCCCCGCAAATTTTTTTTGACGCCTGTCCAAATGTTGTTTCAACATTGTTTGAACTGTTAACTGTATAGCATTGAGACAATATGAGGATTTCAAACACAGGCTAAGAATACAACTGCTTCAAATATAGGTAAAAACACCCCTAACAGCATATTCAAAGTTTCTGGTTACATTTTCTCATGTCAGAATTTACATTTGTGTTAAACGAAAGGCTAATTCATGTCAGGTTGTAACGTGTCGTTAGTTGGCCTGCACTCAGTTTGGCCCAATATGTTCTGGGATGTTTTTAACTCGGGTCCAGTTTGTTGAAATGAGCAATATTAGTGGCCTGATATACCCTTTACTGTCATAATATGTCTCCCAATAGCTGAACCAAATCCACAGTCTGTCTAATAGCTTTTCAGTATTTTTCCTCAACCGTTTAATAGTCGACAGTCTCGAGTGGCCAGTATCTAACCTAGCTCAAAGTGTCTGTCACACTGATCCCCATAATCTTTTCAGATGTATTCCTCATGTTACAAAAGGCCTCAAACATTTCCAATCACAGACAGCCATTCAAATTGCTGACTTGTGCTCTTCAGCTACTTGAACTCAGACGATCCCTCCAGTCGTGTCTTCACCAAAAAAATGCCTGCTCAGCCCCGACCATCTTCAGATTCCGTAACATTTTTAACACCTCACTCTGAAGAGTACTGTATGTGTGTGTGTGCGTGTGTGTGTGTGTGTGTGTGTGTGTCCAACTGTATGTTTTTTCTTTTCCTCACTGGTGAGAACATTCGCTCACTACATTTTATGTCGACTACATTTTCTTCCTTTGATGTGTAAAGCCCAGCCAGGAAGGTGTCGGGGAAAGTGTGGCTCTAGATTTCCTCCCTTCACAGTCTCCCCCGTTGTTCAACTTTATTACGATAATATTTCCATTGGCTGAAAACCTCAGACAATGGGGTCTCGCTGTGTGTATTATAATCCATCACAGAAGGGGTAATGGACACACACACACAATTGAGATGCAGCCATTGTGTTTTGGTAGAACAATCTCTGTGTCCAGGCATATTTAGACCCACCAGGAGTGGTTTTCACATCTATGGAGGAGGAAGATGTCTCCCAAGTCTAATGTATATTGTGTTATATTGCATTCACAGCTTGTTGTGGGACATTAGGGAAAACTACATTGATGTCAGGGCTTTGCTATGTATTACTCATCATGTGTCTCATAGGTTTATGGGAATTACTGTTTTCGTGGTACTGTTTTTCTGTGGCCTATATACAGTATACATTATGCTCAAAATGCACTGCATTGTTTTATTGTTATATATTTGCACATGTTTTCATCACTCATTCACTCTTATCTTCCTGTTGTGGAATATGTCCTTGATAATATTTATTGTTGTGAATCATGTCTATTGTTGTGAATTATGCAAGGTTGCCAATCAATTTTTTCTGTGTATAAACGTTTTTATTTAATTTCATTATGGTATGTTACATTTCTGAAACATTTAGCATTCCTTTAGTAATAAAGTCTAATTTAATACATATGGCTAAAGTACCTTTTGATGTTAGGGACAGCAAGTGGCTGGCTGATGAAAAGCACACACCTGTCTTCATTCAGTAATATTCCCCTAGGCAAAGGTGTAGACTGGTCCAGATCACTATAGGTAGTATTTCAGCGCGCAAGTTTGAAAATGGTTTGGAATGTTTGTAGGCGAGCTAGTGTGTGTGTGTGTGTGTGTGTGTGTGTGTGTGTGTGTGTGTGTGTGTGTGTGTGTAAGACCTAGACAGCCCAGTTAGATAGCAATATATTGTGTTTTGTTTGTACTTTATCTTTGCCTTTGGAACTACCGACTGACGGGATTCTGACACGGACCCAAATCATATGTCTTGCATTCCAGCTTGTGGGGAGAAGAGATAGCTTGTTTTGTTTGTTGTGGCCATGCCCCATGCACGTGTTGGTGTTTGTTTTGTTTGTTGTGGCTATGCCCCATGCATGTGTTGGTGTGTTCACCACAAAGCCATCAGTGGACTGAAAGAGTTGCGGTTATATATACTTTTTGTGTTTTTCTTTATTATTATTTAACGAGAAAGGACAACCAGGACCAGTGAAGTCATATTTGAGTATTACTTTTGTTTATCATCGTTGTTTCAATTAGCTATTGCTCTGTAAATTGTAGGCTTACTGACAGCTATTTTCCCCCATATAGCCTACCCTTCCAGAGTCGGTGAGGGTCAGTTGTTATGCTGGCCCGTACAGGGAACACAGATAGATAGATAGATAGATAGATAGATAGATAGATAGATAGATAGATAGATAGATAGATAGATAGATAGATAGATAGATAGATAGATAGATAGATAGATAGATAGATAGATAGATAGATAGATAGATAGATAGATAGATAGATAGATAGATAGATAGATAGATAGATAGATAGATAGATAGATAGATAGATAGATAGATAGATAGATAGATAGATAGATAGATAGATAGATAGATAGATAGATAGATAGATAGATAGATAGATAGATAGGTATATAATATAGATAAATAGGAATAATATAATATTAAATATTATATTATATTATTCCTATTTATCTATATTATATACCTATCTATAAAATCTTGATGGTATCATCTTAGAATATGGTAGGCTATTAGCATTTCACTACAATTAATATAGCCTTGATTCTCTTAGTACATACATTTTTACATTTACTTCAACAGCTTATTGGTGGAGCAGGCACTATGGAAGAGGAGGGACAGGGCAGTCTCACAGGAGGAGGATGCAGGAAGAGAAGAAAAGCCAGGGCTCAGCCTATTTGTAACAGAGGTGTCCTCATAATATTGCTAAGTGATTTGTACATTAGTGATAGAGAGGAAGACCAAAGTGAGGGTGAAGGAGACAACCTGGGAAATAGAGCAAATTCTGTATTTGAGGGTTTGAAACGGGGCATGGAGCTGGTTATAGCAAACGTTAGTTCTCTGGAAGACGACAGAGCTTGAGGGAGGCTGTGGATCGGAACATAGAGGCACTGGAAACACAAATGACTAAAGCCTCAGAAGAGATGAAAAGTGGGAGAGAAAGAGGGCCAAGGTAAAGAGTCAAACCAGGGTTACCAGCACACCGTCTGGAGCATAGTCACCCAATTTGTGCCTCTTAGGCATAAGCAGTGCTCCAGGAGGGAGTGGAATGGCACTCTGTGCTAAACCACCTGTTAGGATGGACTTTCCATCATTTGGAGCATCGAGGGAAACGGCAGATGTATTGATGTGTCGAGCAGTTCAGTACAGAGTTAATGGCTACTTTCTCAACTGTCTTGGTTAGTCCTGCATGGAGTTGGTGGTCAATAGAAGAGCAAAATACATAACTGGGAGGAATTTAGGACAGCTTTTCTTGCTGCCTTCCTTCCAACAGAGGTCCATGGTTCAAGCTTCCACCCAGTATGCAAGGGATTTTGCATACGATTATTGGGCTCTCTGCCTCAAATGGAAACCCTATATTTCGGAAAGTGAGCTTGTATATTGCATACTGAGCAACTGTAACCCTTCATTGGCAAGCTGTATGAGGGGTACTGTGCAGACAGTGGAGCAGCTGGTTAAGGTTGGCACTATGGTTGGGTACCAAACTCAGTACTTTTAATGGTTCCGACCGAATTACATTGGTACTAAAGAGTACCAATTCACACTAGATCAATTGGTACCAAATTTTACATGTTTAGTATAATAGTGTAATATTACTTGACAAGAGGGAGCCTTTTCCACAAATATATATTACTGTCCCATCTCCTGGGTCTTTGGAAAGACATGACGAGGTCAGAGGAGTTTGTAATAATATTTACTGATGATGGCCAGATAATGTTGATATATTTAAAAAACATAATACATGATCATGGGATTTATTTTGTGTCTTGTGTTACAACAATAAATAACAAAATGTTCCAAATAAATAACAATGTTGAAATTGAGAAGTTTGGACAACTGAAATGAATTGTATTTGTTATTACAGAGAGAGTTAAGTACCGAAAAAAGGTCGATCCTTCTTACTCCCATTCAAGTGAGGAAGGGGGAAGCTGTGATGGATACGGGAAGCACGTACAGGAATACCTGTGGCAAAGCCTGGCCAGAGCACCAGATCATTTGAAGCCATGTGGTGAGCAGACCTTTGTGTTGGCAGATGGCCAGGCTCACCGTGCCATTGGAAAGGTCCACATCCCATATGAGTGGCATGACAGTGTCTGGGTAGTGGAGACCTACATAATGAAGGATGACCAGCTGGCTTTCCCACTTATTCTCAGACTTGATTTTCTAGCGAAAACAGGTGCGATAATCAATGTAGAGAAAAAGACATAGAGACTCAGGGAGATATTTAAAATGTTCCCCTTCCTGCACATGACCTCAGAATAGCTTACCTGGGAGCAAGGTGGGGCCCCTCGAGTAAGCCTGCCCGGAAAACTAGCAAGGTTCAATGGTGGCCTGTAGCTTATTGAGAATATGCTGTTTGAAGGGGTAATTGAGCTTTCACAGTCACTTTATACTGCTCCAGTGGTACTTCCTCTGAAGGCAGATGGCACTCCCCATTTCTGTATAGATTTTCTGAAAACATAATGCTAAAACTGACCTGGATGCGTATATCCCATCATGCAGGACATCCTTGAGTTCTTGCATGGCGCTTCCTACTTCAGTACACTTGACCTTAAGTCGGGTTACTGACAGGTGACCATGGATGAAGCCAGCAAGGCAAAGACAGCCATGGCTACACCTTTTGGGTTGTTCCAATTCTGGGTTATGGCCCTTGGTTTAAGAAATTCTGCAGCGACTTCCCAGAGGTTTATGGAGACAGTCCTGGGGGAGCTGAGGGGAGACATTTGCTTTGTGTATATTGATGATATTATTATCTGATCAGAAGACCAAGAGCAACTTAAATTCCTGGGGCATCTGATATCGGACCAATGGGTGTAAATGGATCCGGACCAAATTTGCAGTTTTTACAGTTTTTTTCCGGAATTACAGCAGTTGGGCCTGGTGGGGTGGTACGACAAGTTTATCCCCAGCTTCTCTGACATGGCTGCCTCTCTTAACAACCTTAAAAAGAAAGGTGTTCAGTGGAGGTGGACAGAGACGAGTCTGGAGCAACACAAAGAGGCTCTGACCAATCCACCAGTATTGGCACACCCTAACTGGGCTTTGCCATTCCAGGTCAACACCAATGCCAGTGACGTGGGTTTGGGGGCAATGTGGTTACTTTGGTCCCCAAGCGGGGCGGGGGTATGTGACACAGCCACATAGACGTGTCAGGTAGTGTAAGGGTAAAGTACCTTGATGTTAGGGACAGTAATGATGAAAAGCGCACAGCTGTCCTCAGCAGAGTAATATTTTCCCTATAGGTAAAGGTGTAGGCCAGGTCCAAATCACTAGGTAGTAGTATTTCAGCATGTCCCCTTAAGAGGGTCACCCAGGACAGGTGGATGTGTAAAAGGAAGGAAGAAGATGCGTGCAAGTTTGAAAATTGTTTGGAAAGTTTGGAAGGTGTGTGTGTGTGTGTGTGTGTGTGTGTGTGTGTGTGTGTGTGTGTGTGTGTGTGTGTGTGTGTGTGTGTGTGTGTGTGACCACAGCCCAATTAATAGTTAGAGAGCTCTAGATTGTGTTTTGTTTTATTTGTACTTTGTATCTCCGCCTTTGGAACTCCCAAATGACTGGATTATACCGCGGACGCAGATCTCGCGTCTTGGGTTCCAGTTTGTGGGGAGAAGAGATTGCTTGTTTGTTTTGTTTATTGCGGCGTGGTGTTCATTTTGGGGGGAAATAACCTTTTGGGGTGGTGAATAACAAAATACTATGTATGTTTAGTTTTTAATTAGCAGAAAGGCTATTGATTTTGTTTGGAGAAGTTACCACGGAGCAAGCAGTGGACTGAAGGAGTCACGGTTATACATCTTTTTAATGTTTTATTTTTTCTTTATTATTATTTCTATTGAACGAGAATAGACAGCCAGGACCAGTGGTGAGTCATATTTGAGTATTACTATTGTTTATCAGTGTTATTTCAATTAGCTATTGCCCTATAGCTATTGCTGTATGTAAATTGTAGGCTTAAAGACCAGTGTATATTGTTCCCCACTATAGCCTGCCCGTCCAGAGGCAATGAGAGGCACCAGGAATGTTTACAGCAAAAACCTTTATTTACAATTCCTTGTTTGCACATTCATAGTAAATTTCATACAATACACAATTTACACATGAAAACGTAATTCAGAGAGAAAAGGGTGTTGCCATGCAATGCATACACGTTACATAATTACATAAAGGATTTACAGAGTGCTCTCAGGGATCAATTATGTAATATAACGGCCCAAGGCAGCTTCCCAGAGCATAGTGGCAAATATACAACCCTCTCTTTATATTCCAGACATTGGCGGAAAGATCCAAGAATGGCCTTGCCAAAGGATACTCCTGAATAAGTTATGGTCTCTCTGAGACCAGCCAGACAGAACAGGCAAGGAGAGGACAGATGCATCTCTTTAGACTAAAGGCACAGGTAGAATCCTGACAGCCATTATAAATTCTGGGCCCTTTTGTTTTGAATAATTTTTTAGTATCACATTAGTATACGTGCCGTTCAATGTTATTTGCAACTGATACAGTTTTGTTGGCAATTAGCTATTTCGTAAAAACAAAAAGGTGCAATTAAAAAAAGTTTTTTTCCCCAAGGATTCATTATTCAGATTTTAAAATGAACTATTTAAAGTTAAGCACATACTGTACAACTTAGGAAATAGTCAAGAACATGCTTTGGGAGGTGTGTGTGGCTGTGTGTGTGTGTGTGTGTGTGTGTGGGGGGGGGGGGGGGGGGGTCATTGACTTCAGTTCCTATTTAACCTATCAATTACATAAATTACAAAGTGTTGACAGATCTGACATTACTAGGAGAAATCTATCCTTTAAATTGGTCTCATCATGCTCTGCTCACTCAAAGTCCCTCCAATTCATCTCAGTTGGCTTCCGCACCACAACAGGTGATTTGTTCAATAATTGCAATGTCAATGTTCATAACTATAAAACAAATTCTGTCACCCGTTTCCTAACGCAATGCATATCTTGAGTTTGATAAGGCACGTTTTTCAATCAAATTTTATAGAAAAATTAGGATGTCAAGTGCACCATGTGTAAGTCTAGGAAACATGATAGGAGGGAGAGACCATTTAACCCTTTCACTACCACACTACCGAAGGTTAACCTTTCACTACCACTACCACGGTTAACCGTCTGTAGTGTGGCAGTGGAAGGGTTAACCCGTTTGTAGTGTGGCAGTGAAAGGGTTAACCATTTTGTAGTGTGGTAGTGAAAGGGTTAACCCTTTTGTAGTGTGGCAGTGAAAGGGTTAACCCTTTTGTAGTGTGGTAGTGACGCATATTTCATTAGTTTAAATGTTAATCTTCAATTTGAACACAGTGTTTATCTCAGAGAAGTCTGTTTTAAAACGTAACTTTGAAGAAATAGTAAATGATCATGACATTTCTGGCACTAACACATTATGTTGTATTTATATGAGAAAGGATTATTTGTTTCTAATAAATTAGGAAACGTCCAGACTTTCCGTCAACTCATTCTGCAAAACATTCCCAGCAGCTGTTCCATCTTTGAAGCTCCTCAGAAGATAAAGGGGTCAGCTCCCTCAGTTGTTGTTCTCAAGGCCTTGCGTAACATTTAACTACTGTTGCAGCATCTTGTCCCCCAACCACCCTCCCCGTAGCTTCTCCTTATAAATAAGCCAATTCACCTAAGATTGCAATCTTCCATATGCAACCACTTCTGAAGCCTGTGATTCAGTAAATGATGGACTGCGAGGCCAAAGGCCAGTCATATTTCCCCTTTTCTGTTTTTTTCTTCCTCAAACAATTCCCCCCAAATGATCTAAATCCATCACCAGATAATCCCGTCCTTGTATCTGTGGATGTCGTTGGCGTAATATTTCCTCCTGTTGTCCTGCGGGGCTGACGGGCCTCCCTTAGCTCACCTCAGCCTCTTCCAGGCGCTTATCTTTCTCAGCACCTGGACTCCATTATTGTCATCTCTCAGACATTGCTTGGACACTCCCTGAACGTCAGCAAAACAAAAGAGATGATTGTGGACTTCAGGAGGTCGGGGGTCAAGGACTACAGCCCCCTCAGCATCGACGGGGCACCAGTTGAGAGAGTGAACAGTTTCAAGTACCTCGGAGCCCACATATCCGAGGACTTGACATGGACCACACACATTGACAGTGTTGTGAAGAAGGCACGACAACGCCTCTACTTCCTCAGGCGCCTAAGGAAGTTCCAAGTCAGTCAGAAGATCCTTAGGAACTTCTACTCATGTACAATAGAGAGCATCCTGACCGGCAACATCACCTCCTGGTTTGGGAATAGCACTGCACAAGACCGTAGCAGACTACAAAGAGTGACACGTTCAGCCGAACGCACAATTAGAGGGGGGCTTCCCACCCTCCAGAACATTTACAACAAGCGGTGCAAGGGGAAGGCTAAGAGAATTATTAAGGACTCGAGCCACCCGAACAACTGCCTCTTTGAACTGCTGCCGTCAGGCAAGCGATACCGGAGTCTTATGGCGAGCACAGAAAGACTCAGAAGGAGCTTCTATCCCCAGGCCATCAGGCTGCTAAACGAACAATAATCGCTAAACGAACAATAATCACTATGCAACAACCATCAAATGCACACAGCACACACACCCACACGCACACACACACTCACTCAAACAAACAACACACTGCAGCACCCACTCTCCACACTTTAGATCACACAAACACACTTACACTTTATATTTATTGATAAAGGATTTGCACTACAACTCGTACACCTACTGTGAATTGTACCTAAACTGCACCTTGTCCATTTATGCCTTGCACTATATAGTATTGTATATTAGTACACTGCACAGTACTGTATATTGTATGGTAACTACGTCTACGAACATTGTACATATGTCTAAACTGAACACTGTGACCTCTTTTTTTTCTTCTAATTTTTACTATGTTTTTATTTCATACTTATCTTGTCATGCACAGTCTCTGGAGCGCAACAGTAAGAAGCATTTTGTACAAAAGTATTCTGTACTTCTGTATGACAACTATTAAAGAAACTTGAAACTTGAAACTTGAAACTACATCTGCGAGCAGAACGATGTTTGTTTACATCTGAACATGTGAGCTGTTCACTTTAAGTGGCCCCAGTGGGCTTGTGATCGGAGAGGTCAGTGATAATGGCTAAGGTACCTTAAGCCGTCACTCTCACATGTCTCTCTCTTTTAAGTGGTTTTCTGGAGTGTGCTACACACACGCATGCACGCACGCACGCACGCACACACACACACACACACACACACACACACACACACACACACACACACACACACACACACACACACACACACACACACACACACACACACACACACACACACACACACACACACACACACACACACACACACACACACACACACACACACACACACACACACACACACACACACACACACACACACACAGCATAATAGGAAATTAGATTGTTATAAGTATTTGAAAGCAAAGTAACATTAGGCTACATGTTTACAGTATATGGTTCCTATTTACATATAAACTTCACACAAGTTGGCACCTTTTGGCACTTGGCTAGCAAGAAATCTGTTGTAAATCAAAAATAAATGTGGATTGAATATAAAGCAGCTTGAATTAACCAAGCTAATTCTACAGTCGGCTGAAGCTCTAAGTCGTTTTGAGTGTAAATATGTTTGACCGTTCTCTCCGTCCCGATTTAATGTTGTACACTCAGCTTCATCCTCTGTATCCAGTAATTAAATTAATTAATTTGTTGTTTGTGAAAGTCAGGGTCAAACTCTCTTAAGGGTGCTCCAGCGGAGTGCACGTAATGTATTTCCTAATTACCGACAGGCTGATATTCACATCCCAGTCCTGCATGCTTCCTCCGTGGACCTCAAAACGACTCATCTGGGTTCAGATTAGTTCAGCTCCAGGAGTTTCCCCCAGTGGTCTGAAGGGACCCACGAGTGGTTTAGAGATAAACAAGTTCGGACCTCTTATCAGTGGGTGAAGTTTCTTCCTATTACCAACTCCAATTAAAACAGTCCTCTTTCATCATCCTCACACTTCCTACTGTAATAACAATTCATCAGGGGACATCTAAAACTCCTAGACGGAGAGGTAGGGGCAGAGGGGGAAATCTATTTTATGATTATTTCTTTATATAAATTACGTTTACTCAGTCAAAAATACGTCTTCCCACAAGTGTCTTTGGGCATTGGTCCAGTAAATTTGTGTCCGCTCTTAATCTTAGCTGGAAGACACGTTGAGGTGGTTTTGGCTTATGAAGGGAAGGCTCTGCTGAGAATGAAACTCTTGGGAATAGGATTGTTCTCTGAAGTTGAAAAGATTACTGTGTCTGTGTGTGGTTTTGCAAAATCGACCGAGTCATGCAGTATGAAAAAGTTGAAAAGGTTATTGGAATCTGAGCACAATTATGCAACGTGATTGCTTAGCGTTTCAATTATTTGCTGAAATACACTGAAATCTAAGTCCTGTACAAACTCCCTTACGGACAAAGGATTTGCCTGCCTTACTCAGCTACTGTACAGCACCTTCTGAGAAGCCAGACACCCACTGCAAACAACACCGGCAAAGTCAACATAGCCTCTGAATTAGAAGAGACTGGGGATGAAGCAAGGTGTCGATTAAAGGCTTGCCGGGCGAGGGGTGGCCATTTTGCTCTTATGTCATATTGGGATTCCTTTCCACCTCGTTAACAGGGTGTGCATATGGTCAATGTGGAATATAAGGAAGACAACAGGGAACCGGTCCTTAATATAATATATCCTTTGTTTCAGAGCTCCTACCGCAGGATAAGTTTAGTCTACATGGCGGAGATGTGTTTTGTTAAGGGATGCTTGTCTTGGCAAGGGGACCTTGGCCTTGCATGCTGTAAGGTGAGAGAGGTTTGGCTCAGTCACAGTTGGCAACGTGGAATACTAATTTGGGAGAGGAAATAAATTTAAACGTTAAAAGAAGCATCTCTAAGAAACTGTTCTTCTGTTCCATTGGCATCCTACTCCACCCAGGTGCACCGCACTGCGTCTCCCTTATGCTTCCCCCTTGGCAGAGACAGAGACAGAGCCCATTTTCAGTTTCTAGGGCTTAATGTCTGGTATAAACAGACAACAAGGACCTCATGTTTCCCTCCCGCTGATCTTGAAGAGGATCGCTCACTTACTGTAAGTGTTTTTAGTTTAAGGCGGCTTTACAGTTAACGGTTGGTTTGCACCATTACGAGATGACACAATGGTGTCAACTGGCACAAATCGAAATGGTAAAAGTTACACTCTCAAAAATCTATTCTGTCGTGCATTCAAAATGTCTTATTAAAGCAAATCAAATAAATGTCCTTCACTGGACTGATACAGGCTTAACAATGTATTTTTAAGGAACAAATTAATATTATTAATATGCATGACCAAACTAGGACTAATGAGGTCTTTATTACACCCTGCCTGAGAAGTGTTGGCGAGGGGGCATTGCAATCACTCCATCTGTGTCTGTCTGTCTGTCTGTCTGTCTGTCTGTCTGTCTGTCTGTCTGTCTGTCTGTCTGTCTGTCTGTCTGTCTGTCTGTCTGTCTGTCTGTCTGTCTGTCTGTCTGTCTGTCTGTCTGTCTGTCTGTCTGTCTGTCTGTCTGTCTGTCTGTCTGTCTGTCTGTCTGTCTGTCTGTCTGTCTGTCTGTCTGTGTAACCAATAACCATATAAACCATAACTCTTACAGTTCTGATCCGATCTGGATTAAACTTTAAGACATAGGCTGACTGCAGGCCCATGACCTGGATTCCCAAATGTTTCTAAAATCAGTCCACAACAAGTATTCTATTTTAATTAATTCCTAACATTGCCCATTGAAATCAATAATGAGGGTAAACATAAACGCAAGGGGGCACTACCACACAAAGCATCACCTAGACTCCTGTAATCAGCTCTTTGGCAACACTTTACAACATGCCAATGCCAGAGTCAGCCTCGTATTGGAGGTGAAATACCTGTGCATTAGAAACGACTCGAGTATTTAATGTTCGCTATTGGCCAATTGTTCTCTGTCATCTTGTTATAATCAGGTCATGCTCATGTTAAATGATGTATTATAAGTTGATACATCTAGTGATCTATGCACAAAATCAATATTTCTTTCCAGCAATCTCTTAGTTACAACAACATTGTGTTAGCTAGGCAACGTTGTGCTTAAATGTGAAGTATTTAGAATGTTCGCTATTTGGCCAAACAAGATGGCATGGTCAAAAGTAGGGGCAGAACACATGTCTCCAGAGAAGAAGAGAATCCAAACCAGGAGTTATTTTTTTCTAACGTTCTTTACAAGTGAAATACAAATACTTGTGCTGATTTAAGAGACCATTCACAAGTGTAGAAGTATAATTGGATGTGATGCGTTATCAAGTGCGCTGTTGTGGTTCATAAACTGACACGTTTCAGTGGTTTGATGAGTGAGCAGTGTGCACAGCTGTCAGACAGCGTTTCCAAAGTTTAGGTAAATTCTAGTGAGGTATCTTGCTCCATGGCAGGAATGAAATATAGCCCTATCCTAATAACAAATTGTCAAGGTGTATATAGCTGACGTTACCCAGATGGGTAGGGCTTTGCCCGGCTCATGCGGGTGTAGGCATCTCTCTGAGTGCCCTTCTAGTTTCCATTGCTTTGCAGGATTGCAGTCTGTCTCTGTTAACGGTTTTCACTGAAGAATATAGTCAGAAGAAAGTTCATATCCCCAGAACGATCTGGAATGACCTCTCCTTCCTTGACTTGTGTGTGGATGCCATCTCATATCAACTCAAAGACCTAGAAATGAAAATGGAAATATTTATATTGATTTAACAATTGAGAGACACACACACACACACACACACACACACACACACACACACACACACACACACACACACACACACACACACACACACACACACACACACACACACACACACACACACACACACACACACACACACACACACACACACACACACACACACACACACACACACACACACACACACACACACACACACACACACACACACACACACACACACACACACACACATTCTACCTCAACACACCTCTCAGCAGATCTACTGCCGTTGCCGTGTCCTGGCTGTTCTCCTCCTGATGTCAGAGCTGTCTCTGCGATTCTGGCTCCTGCTCTGCTGTTCTGAAGGGTAGGCCACCACCCGGGTGGATCCTCTCTGCACCTGCAGCCCCTCTGACTCCCTCATGTCCGTCGCCATCTGAGACAGTGTCTGGCCTGGATTGGTCTGGAGACGCTGGAAAAGGCTTTCCCTGTTCACCTTCCTCTCTGGGCAACTGAAGGTCAGGGCCACCCCGGAATCCGACTTCATCTCCCGGGAGAAACCGTCAGAGGTGCCGTCAAAGCAGCGTCCGATGGCGATCTCCTTGGCCACCCTTGGGTTCTGATCTGTGACGGTATAAATGCCATAGTTGTGTCCCAGAGGATCTACGGGGGCTAACATGTTGAAGGCATGTGACTCGTTGTTTTGAGGGACCGGCGGATGTTTGATCAGATACTCTTGCAGGAGGTCGTTGGTCTTGACCCTGCGACAGTTCCCCTGTGGGAGGATTGCTATGAGGGTCCTGTCCACCTCGGCCTGATCGAACAACATGCCGCCACATTTAAACTCCAAGCAGGCCGCAGAGGTGTTGGCCTCTCTCAGGTCCCGGGTGCTGCGTATATCTCTGAGGCCATAGAGTTTGCCCCTGGTCTCACCATGTGTGCCCCCTGTGTTCTTCGATCTGACCATTACCTCCTTTTGTCCCTGGATTTTGACTTTGATGTAGCAGGCCCTGAACTCTTGAGGATTTGGCCACCAGGAGAGGTAGTCCCCTGTCCACGTCGTCAAATCGTTCTCCTGGAAGGGAACAACGTTGTATTCATACTTATCCTTTTCCACTCGGAAGAATCTGAAATGGTTGGCATCGACAGGGGCATTCTCACAGCCTATTAAACTCGTGTAGGGATATATTGGCCCATTGGTTTCATCCAAATTATTGGGGTTAGGCTTGGCCAAGTTGATTTTGAAAGCTGTTTTCTTCAAGTCTGGATCGTCGTGGTCTGAGCGCTGATAGTCTATTTTATCCAGATACGGCTGAGACACTCCAATGATGTTTGGGTTCATCTTAGGGGAGGAAGGAGCAGCTTCCAATTCTTCTCCGCCCATCATCGCTGTGACATATGCTGTGTAAGCGTCGGGCATTATGGCATCACAGAAGGCCGGTAAACAGGCCCCGTTGGGTCCAGTTATCACACTGTCAAAGCGGCCCCACGCTCTGGGATTAGAAGAGTAGCCAGGTTTGGGCTCCAGGTTTATCAGGCTTATCACAACACCTTCCAGCTGTTCACTAGGGAGGAATTTATCGCTCATGTAAGCCCGGACTTTGACGTAGCAGCGTCTGTTTTCAGGTACGTCCAGATTAAATAGTCTACGCTCTCTAATCTCCATGTTGCCTATGAGGAACGTACGTTCCTCTCGTTTGCTCCTCCCATGACCACCAGTGGTTTTCTGGGTGTAGCTGAAGTCACTCTCCTCCTCCCAGACACCTGTATCTGGATTCAGCGACCACAGTTTCATTTTGGGGATGTGCTCTTCCATTCTGACGTGCTGCGTGTCGAGAAGGACCTGGATCGCCCCGGCCCCGAGGACCTCCCGGTTGGTCTCGTCTCTGAAGTCAACGGAGAACATGCCGTAGGTCCTCAGAGGGAGCATGTCCCCCTCCTCGTCCACAAAGTTGAGGTCACCGGGGGCTGCAGGAGCTGTGGTGATGTTTCTAGGGTCAATGAATGTGACGCTGGCCTTCACAGTCCCTTCATAGACCTCTCCATTTTCCTTATGGAAGGAATTGGGAGGAATAATGATCTGGCCTATGGGGTCCTCGCCTGCAATTTCTCCTAAGTCAATGGTATTGGTCTCCCCTGCATTAATATCAATCGGTGGCTTCTTTCTCATCACCTTCACATCATGGTAGATGGATCCGCCCCTCTTGTCGAAGATGAACACTTTAGGAGTGTCGATGAACTTCTCTGTGGGATCAACAAAGATCACGACCAGCCTCTGCGTGTCCGGGCTGATGTGTAACGTAAAGCCCCCTTTGTATCCAGTGGTGCCCATTCTCTCTTTACCAATGTAGATGTGTCCGAAACGCAGAGGCTCGCCGTTGTCAGCTGAGACCACTCTGCCGCGAACCAGAACTGCAGGCTGAATGCACTTCTGGCAGCCACACTTCGCCACGGCTCGGATGGGCAGGCCGTAGCTCCCACAGTCAATGGTTCGAGTCTCCATGCTTTGGACCCCACAACAGAACCCGGCTCCGTCCCTGCAGTGCATCTCAAAGTCCAGCGAGCCAGCACATTTGTTGTGGGGGCAGCGACCAGCGTTGTAGAACATGGAGTCTGTCCCTGGCTGAACGCAGTCCAGTGGTAATCTGATGAGGTGGTTCTCTGGAGTGGCGTTGCATGGTGGTGTACCTTTAGCTGTGGAATACACAGTACATTAAGAGTTAGCATTGATGTTGACAGATTTAGAAGATGTGTTAGTTGATACATGAGACTATTATGTTGCTATATGCACCATGCAAGAGTAATAACAGTCCAATTGGAAAATCATATGAATTCTATATAATAACTGAATTAATTTATTTGGTACAGGAATACAGAATTCCATAATTTGGAAAGGTTTAACCTTGCTCATATTACCTTGTTCGTGAAAACTTTACATATTATTATCTATTACATGAATTACAAAATCAATCACAGGCTACTATGTAATAAAATATTGCACTATATTATAGTCAAGATAATCATGGAACAACTTGAAAACAGCAACTTGTAGACTTGATTATTCAGCTAAATGTTGTTTATCTCTTTCTTTTTTAAGTGAGCATTTACACAGAACAGGAAAACACACATGCATACAAGTAAAACAATTTTTTTTAAAAGAGATAACATACTGTAGACATACACACACACATACTGTAGACATACACACACACACATATTGTAGACATACACACACATACTATAGACATACACACACACACACATATACTGTAGACACACACACACACTGTCTGCGTGGCCTGAGAATGCCCATGATCTGCCAAGTTGAGCAACGAAACATTCATGAAGTGGTCATTACACACAGAGTTGAAGAGAACATTTTGCGTACCAACCATCCAGATGGGAATGCAAAAGAAAGGATTATTGTTCACACAGACATTGGCAAAATGATTAATGTGCATGATATCATGGTCTGGTTCACGGTCCAGTGTTCTTATTAAAACCCTCATCTCCCCAAATAAAATAGGACTTCTTAAAAACCTTTAGCTTCAAGTGGTGTGATGGAACAGGAGCAGATGGGTTTTCTCACTGAACATTTCATTAAGTAGGATGGCGGAGGGCCGTGTAATGCCGTGACAAAAGAACCACTTTTGGAGCAAGGCGGACTTCTCACTCTGCACGGAGCCCTGGGCCTCACTGCTGCACTCACAGGGGCAGAGAGCTCATCCTGTAATGACCAGGGCCCCGGCTCTCCTTCTGAAGAGGCTTGGGGGGTTGAGTGGTTTAGCACACTCCCACACGCAGACCCTTTCGGTCAATCTATATCACGGATAACAAGCACCTTGGGGATATGCGTCTCCCACACACGGATGTGGACACGCATACCTGTCTGACTCGACCGAGGGAGAGGAGAAAGAAAGAAAGAAAGAAAGGCTGAACAGGATTTATTGACATTCTTGGATTTCACTTAAATGCGGGGAGTTGTGGAAGTGGGGTTTGAGGTTTTTAACGGGGTAGGGGGCTCATCTCTCACCGTAAGGAATCGCTGTTTAGAGTGGACGGCTTTCAACCAATGTAAACATAATAACTAGTCCCTGTGCCGCCGGATTCTGGGAGCCCTCGTATTTCATGATACAATTTTTCATTGAAATGAACATCTGACCCCCATCTAATTCACCTGTAGGACACTGCTGTGTCGTGTGACGGCTGTAATTGACAGACATGGTTCCTCCTCGTGGGTCAGTTGACTGGAACTCACATGCCTATGGCCATGTACATTCATGTACTGTATATTTATATTCATATGTCAGTGCACTGTTTTCTGTTGATCATAAGAATGTGTCCTCATGAATAATTTTACAATATCATAATGTCATGATGAAATCCTTCATGTAAGCATTCATTATTTAATAGAGTGCACATGGCCATTTCTGTGAACCGCACTGGTAGCACTTTATAATAACACCCTGTTATAATACATTTATAAGGTATTTGTAGATGATGAACTAATCATGAACAAACCATTTATATACATTCGTAAATGATTATTAAATCATTTATAACTATATTTGTATAACATTTACAAAGTATTTATAACGCATTAGTGGATAATGAACTAATCATGAACAAACCATTTATATACATTCATAAATGATTATTAAATAATTTATAACTATATTTTGTATAACATTTACAGATTAGTTCTACATTATTTATAACTCATTATCAACATTGTTTGTACTTGATTTGTTCATGAAAAATGGATATGAAAAAACGACTATACTGTATCTCTTTATTTTTCATGTTCAACAAATGATTTGTTAAGACATTCTAAAACATCTATAAATCATTTGCAGATGCTATTGTGTGCCCGAATCTGAAGTGAAGCCTATTCATCATTAACAAATGTCTAATGCAGTTAATTATTTGTTTACTTTTTCATCACCTGTTACAAATGTTGTAGACAGCTTTCGGATACACCCTTCTTTGTGACATCAAACAGTGACAGAATTAGGACTAAAGATAAATGCAATTTTATTAACATATAAAATACATGTGCATGACATATACTGTAGTGTAACATGGGGGGGCACTAGGACAAAATGGCATCCAATGTAATAAAAAAAAGTCAATCAACGAACTCGATTCTTGTACCGGATCTCCTCCCTGGTAAACAAGAATACCCTGAAGACTCTGGCAGGAGCACTCATTCAAGGGTACTACGACTATGCTTGCACCTCATGGTACCAAAGCACCTCAAAGGCACTAAAAACCAAATTACAAACATCTCAAAACAAACTAGTCAGACTACTGCTTGACCTGACTCCTAGAACCCACCTCACCCCTGCACACTTTGCCAACCTAGGATGGCTTAGAGTAGACAACTTGCAATGGGCCTGGTCTACAAGATACACTACACGACCAAGGTACCCATGTACATGTCAAAATACTTCCCAAAGGTCAGTGAATACCACAATCACAACACCAGAGGGAGCTCCACAAATCATGTAAAACCCAGATTCGGCTCAAACAAGGGACTAAACACGTTTCGCAATTATGCCACAACAATGTGGAACGCCCTACCCAAAGCTGTAAAGGAATGTAAATCACTACCCACCTTCAAAAACACTCTTAAAGAACACCTACGGGAGACTGCAATTCAAAAATGGCCCCTACAAATGTCCTAACCCAGTTGTACAATAAAGACCAAGCATGGCTTTGTCAGTATTCCAATGTACAGCCCCACCCAACCCCACCCCACCTACCCAACCTCCTCCAATGTACAGTTTCCATGTCAAATGTATGTCAGTACTCCAATGTACAGTGTGTGTCCCCCCCTACCCAACCCCCCCCCCCCCCCCCCCCCCCACCTCCAATGTACAGCCCCACCCCACCTACCCAACCTCCCCCAATGCACAGTTTCTATGTCAAATGTATATACTCTTCTTCTGGATTTTTTTTAGTATCACAAACAGTACTGTATTTGAAAATCTGGTATGTCATAAATGTATAGATGTAGCAGTACTGTCTATCTGTATGTCATGTGTGTCATATGATGAATTGAAAATGGGGGACCCTGATGGAAACAAGATGAAAGTCTTTCTCAGGTCTGCATCCTCTTAACAATTGTATGTATTGAGCTGTACTGTACTGTACCCATTCTGCAATCTGTTAATAAACTTTTCAATCAATCAATCAAAACCCAGGAGTACCCTGGCCAGGTAGAGTATCTAGAGAGGAAGTCTCACGCGAGTGAGAATTGACGTCACGTGTGTTGCCGTCTGTTTGAATGGAAGCACGATACATGCAGAACCAAGTTATCCGTGCTGCTCCTGCCCCACGCTTTTAATAAAGGTATGAGCAGGTTAAACACCTTTTTTGTTGGTAAATCTATTCCATCATTTCCGACCTACAAACAACTCTTATATGTTGTGTAGACGTACTTGATGTGGTGGGCGCTAACGTTACATTTGTTCCTAATGTGTGCTCAGTGCTCAGTATATTGCGGTATGTGATGAACACAAGGGTAATAATTATTTGTATTTTCAGACTGTATAGGCGCCGATACAGCCTGAAAATACAAATAATTATTACTCTTGTGTGTCGTGTCATCATCACATATAAGAGTTGTTTGTAGGTCGGAAATTTTCAAAGCGTCTACAAATGTGTTACTACACATTAAACAACATTATTTAATGATGAACAAATCAAGTACAAACAATGTTGATAATGAGTTATAAATAATGTAGAACTAATTTGTAAATGTTATACAAATATAGGTATAAATGATTTAATAATAATTTACGAATGTATATAAATTCTGTATCTCCTCTGTCATCGCAGGTGTGTGGTCTGATTACCTGATGAGTGCAGCTGTGCATATGCTGAGCTTAGCTTTCGTGACTGTCTGCGATCAAAATGCTTGATTGTGATTGGTCAATAGCGCTGTGTTACCCGTATCAGTGGTCATTATTGCACGTTGCCCATAGCAGCGGTCCGTTATCAAGAAATAACTGACCGCTGTCAGGGGCAACCGAGCGCTATATTGACCAATCACAGGCTGTAGTTTGGCCAACTTCACAACTGGATGCTGTGATGTGAATGCTGTCCATGTTAGTTTACCTTGACATGTTTTTTCAAATTTGATGGCGAAGTGCATTAAATCCTTTGAATGCAAAAAAAAGTGTCCTCTGTTCTTTAATTTCAGCATTGTCTATCACAGAACACATTCCATTGTGGGCAGAGTGTATGCTTGGTTTCATTCCAGCCTTGCCTAAACACCAGCTGATGATTTCACTAATTGGCTCACCTCTTCAACTAACTCACCTGGTGCAATGTGTAGTTAAAATGAAAACTTGGCCTACGATGGAATGAGTTTGAGACCCCTGGTCTATCCCTTGCAATAAAAAAAAGTTTTAAAGGGGAACTATTTTACTATTTCTTTCACTATTTGGGCACTTTTACACAATTCCTGTGAGTCTATGGAACACCTCTGTAATATATATATTTTTTTTATTCATTGTTTTGTATTTCTAATCAAGTCCTCAAAAACAGCATTTTTCTACCTCAAGATTTCGAGCTGTTTTGAGCCTGGGCTGCAGGGCGCCACCTAAACCACTGTGCACCGTCGTGTTTGCCTGAACATTAACATGCAGCAGTGACTATATGACATCACATATAGGCACATTTTCAAACGACTGTTCAGTGAGGGTGAATATTGTGAGAGGAGAATTGGAAGAATGCGCCAATATGAGAATTTTGAGACATAGATCATATTAATATAAGTTCACATAGCTAGGAAACAATGCTAAACACTCAAAAAGGCCATTTATAAGATAGTTCCCCTTTAACTGTTACTTTTTAGTACTTAAAGACATTTAAAAGTAGAAACTTTTTAACTTTTACTCAAGTGTGTTTTTAGCCAGATACACTGACTTTTACTTGAGTACGATTTTGAGACAGTACCCATACTTTTACTTAAGTATCCTTTCTGGGTACTTTTTACACCCCTGGGTGGGCATAGGACCCCAGGAAGACTAGAGGCTCTTTCATGAGTCTCTAATGGGGATCCTTTAATAAACATAAACATAAACATAAACATAGGTCCTATACGTACCGACAACGGTGAGCAAGGCCTGCGAGGACTTGATGCTGCCTGCAGGGCTGCTGGCTTTACAGTAGTAGTGTCCAGCCTGCTCCGGCTTCAGGTTCCTCAGCACTAGGTCCTCCTCATACTTGTACACATTCCTGTCCAGCATAGTCCCATTATGGTACCTGGAGAGTGGAACAAAATGGTCAAAAAACTAAACTGGTCACAGTCGAATACATTGAGAAACAGAGGGGGGAGGGGGGGGGGGGAGAGAGAGAGAGTATTCTGTATTTCTGTATGACAAATAATAAAGAAACTTGAGAGAGAGAGAGAGAGAGAGAGAGAGAGAGAGAGAGAGAGAGAGAGAGAGAGAGAGAGAGAGAGAGAGAGAGAGAGAGAGAGAGAGATACGTCATCATATTCCAAAACGCCACTTCCGTGTCCTGTTGCTTCCAGAGGGGATATTCAAAGCCAGTCAAATGGTGCCGTGCTGTGTCCCGTGTTGCAGTAATATAAATTATGTCCACAAAACAGTCTCTTACTACCGCTTTTCTCCGTTACCATCTTTTTTGCTACAGTTTTATTTATATTAAAAAAGAAAAAAAAGTGTTACATCGGCCGCATTAGACTAAACATGCTAGTGGACAGTACACAGAAGTAATTCATGACGTCACACTAGCCATCCCTATACATTTATACTGTAGCAGCCAAACTCAAGCATCTGATTTACATGATTCTTTAAACAAAATGATCAGCAATAGTAATAAAGGACCATAGCAAGCATGCACTCTATTATGAGTTGAAATGTATTGGATTGTATACTGAGTTATTTAATAATAATAATAATCATAATATATGATGATATTTATTTTTGACTGTCTAAGATGTCTCAGAGATATGTTTTCTCTGTTTTAATTATTGTTTCTGTCAAGTCTTTTGGTTAAATACATTTCCCAGGCTTGGGTTAATAGAGGTTCACGAAAAGTTCTAAAGGCCTCCAAATCTCTTGTTACCGTTACTCTACTGTTGTTTTGATTATATTAGAATGGTTTTTTCCCTCCAGAATCCTCATCTCACCAGTAGTATTTGTCGGGTGTGGGTGATCCGGTCGCCTTGCAGCACAGCAGCACACGTCCTCCGGCGTAGCGTACCTTGTCCTCTGGGTGCTTGACGACGTATGGTTTTTCTGTTCAGAAGAGAAGGGAGGAAACCCACAATGCTTCACTCTGATTGTTTTGAATGGTACCACAGGGTCTTCAGAACCCATAAAACTCAATCGGGCCTTACTGTTTAAACTCTCATTTGCTCTCTGTGCTTATGAGAAATGATTGGTGTGGGGGTTACGGTTTAAAAACACTGCTCAGTTGGATCTTTCTCAGCTGTGTGGAGTTTCCACATGTGGAAGTGTACATTAACTGCTTCAGACTCTACTTCATGGCTTCCTTGAGTTGCATAATATTGTTGTTTTATACATGTTTCCCATAGAGTCTGGAAACAGTCTGACTGCCTCAGTAGAGCTATTGAGTCAGTCTCAAAGCAGCGTAATGTTGAAATGTATCAGCAGATTAAAAATTAAATCATAAATATATACTAAGTATTTGTAAAGAATAAAACATTCTAACTGATTGATATGAAACTAATGCTTTGACATCACATCAATCACTTGAGTGAAAGTACAGTCAATCATCAACCTACCAAGCCTCTTTTTATAGTTTAAAATGTATTTATTTGTATTTTGATCTCTTTTTTGTTCTAGTATTACTTTTATGTTTTTTCTTGCTGCTTCTGCTGCTGACAACACCCCAATTGCACCGATTGGCTTGACTGACCTAATACAAATTCATTGAGTGATTCATTGATTAAGAAGGTAGTTAGGTGGAGTAGGTGAAGAGGTAGGGTATGGTGTCATTTTGTTGATATGACTCAAGTGAACTTTAAACTAAACTCTACCTCTCTTAAAATGCATGTCGACGGCAAAAGATTGGACAGACATTGGACATTAAAACTCACCAGCTGACTTGAGGACCGCCCGTACCCAGGACTTTCCTGTGGTGTTACTGGACGTGGAGACGGCAGCCGGGGCAAACTTCTCCTTCGTGATGGACAGCTGAGTGGGAGTGGAGGAGCAGACCCCCGGGAGGCTGAACTGGCCCCTGGTGTCTGTCCGGGCATGGATGATCTTGGGTCGGTCGGCCAGTGTCACCCTGGCTCCTGCCACGGGCACCCCAGTCAGGCTGAGCACCTCTCCCCGCAGTATGTGGCCGTCACACACACAGCGGCTGCAGTCCTGCGTGGGCCGGCCCTCAGTACACACACGCTTACATTTGGCTGGGAAGAGAGAGAGAGAGAGAGAGAGAGAGAGAGAGAGAGAGAGAGAGAGAGAGAGAGAGAGAGAGAGAGAGAGAGAGAGAGAGAGAGAGAGAGAGAGAGAGAGAGAGAGAGAGTTATTTTACAATATACACCATATTTGACTTCCATCCACACTGTATATGTGTACACGTCATATAATAGCTCTTGCTATACCTGGGCATGGTTTCTTGCCACATTTCTGGACTTCTATGGGACGTCCAAAACACTGCACCGTCACTGAGTCTCTCACACAGGTCCTCCTTCTGACCCTACGACCCCTGCCGCAGGTCACTGAGCAGGCACCCCACCGACCCCACAGACTCCACTTGGCTACTCACATAGGAAGGCAGGAAACACAGTACACGACACAAAGTCAATACAAGAAAATAGAAATCTCCATTTTTTGTTTATTTCCATTTACCTGGCAAAACATTCCATTAACACTTTCAGCGCCAATCACGTAATGTTACTTGTTTGCTCGCCAACCGTTGAGCGCCAAAAACGTTATATTACGTTTTTAGATAGTTTTTTCTTTTTTTCAATTTGAATATCCTATACACTCTCACGGACCACAGTGTTACCATTGGAACTCATTCTGAGACCTCGAGAGTGCAATGCCGGCCGAATCCTGCTAGGTGGCAGTATCGCCTACCCTTTGAAACCTTATTTCACACTGTGTTACATTTTATATGATCTGGGAGGATAATTTGGACTTGGGCAAGTGAAACGGTTAATTCGAGCAACTTGGAACACGTTTAGCACACTTGATGCATATGTTGTGCCATTTCATGTCAGGGACCCGATGGACATCAATACTGGAAATCGTGATCAGACAATTGGAATACGCATTTTGGGATACCTCCTAGTAAAGGTAAGGACTATATGACAGCAATCCTACTTTGATCCAACAATGATTTCACATCGATCGCAACGATCAACATAGTATTCAAAACATATGCCGTTGCTGACGATCAGAGCATCAAAAAACGACCCCCCCCCCCCCTTTGATGCATTCATGATGAAACATAATGCCTATTATATACCTTTGATTTGGAAATAGTAACGTGTCCAGATGAGCAACGCAAACGACTTTAGCAAAATTTACGCTCCATAATGCAGCTTCCAGGAATTAGCCCGGATCACTCTGAAACTATACAATATTCACCACGGGATAACACGCGAACATATACATGAAAAAAAATCATTATAGTTAATTGTAAAATAGCGACAGTAGTGTGATTATTGTCAAACCCTATAAATAGCATTTGGAATAGGTCTTTCTTTCCGAATGAATGCAGCATGGTTAATCTATATAGCGTTATTGGAATACTACGGGGTGCGCTGACTGTGCTCCGCGGGGAGCTGTTTTCAGAGATAGGTCAGTCTATTTGCCAAGAGAACATAATATTAACTAGAGTCCGTTACCCGAGACACATTCTCCTTGATTTGTACCGCAATTTGGGACCCAAATTGGAGCGTGGAACAAAACGCACAAATGCCATCCCCATGCACATTCAAGCCCTTCTACCCTCGGGTCTTTGGCCACCGGCACGGTCCATCATGATATTGGAGATGGATCGAGCAATAGACTGTTACTGTACCACCCATTTAACTGTCAAAGCTCCATCACAAATTCACTTATGTGAATAGAAAGGGATTCCACTCAGTCAATGTTGCGACGCGCATTTGGCTGATACATGTCGTTGCTGGTGACCGGGAGGAAGGCACGTATTGTATTGAATTCAATTGTAATGTTATTACTGGGGTATCTGTAATTAAAATATCGCTTAAATGCAGGTGATCTGGGTTATCCACTGAAGCCATAGTTAATGACTCTGACCAACCCAACGAACGACCCAACAGGAGTGCAATGCTCACGCGCGAACAAGAGCCCTTTAGAGCGCAGTTGGCCTGCTTGTTTGGCACGGGGGGCAGACGCAGAACACCCAACTCCAAACGCGATTAAATATTGTTTAAAATAAAAAGCGAAATACTATTATTTTGTGTGTCATGTTTCCAAATAAGATTGGTCACAAAGAAATGCTTTCTAGCTTCAACTTGTTGAAACTTCATTGAGAGCGAGATTGATCATGGAGGACTCGCTCTCAGTGAAGTTTCAAGTCCGCTTAGTCCATTATTCTACATTCCATGGGGGTGTTTCATTACCATATATGGTTAATTAGGGGCAGTTCAGTATGCAAATGCTTACAATCATGCACGAGCATAGACGGTAAGAACATTGGTATTTATCAACACGGAGTGTGCGTACGACCTGTGCACGCATGGTTGAGACTTTCTAAATGCCGTGCTTAGGAACGAAAATAGAACACTTTCTATGCATGATTGATAAATGAGGGCCCATGCATTTCACCAGAGGGGTCAAAGTTCAGGGTCAGCCATTTGCAGCACCACTCCATCAAGAACAAACATTAAATGTTCCAAAAGTTCCAATTCTAAAGCCTAAAATAAGCAAATGGCTAGATTTAATGAGCTGCTCGGGGCCATGGCTAGTGGAGGCCTGACTGGACAGCTGAATCGATGAGAGGCAGTTTGGCAGGTTGGCCTTGCAGGCCAAGTCATATGGCATGTCTACTCTTCCTCAATGGGACAGGTAGCCTATTGGAGACAGGTCTGTTCCTTGGTGCAGTGTGACAGCCCTCCACGGATCAAAGCCCTGCAGTGCTACAACATCAAAGATGCAGTTAAGGAGAATGACAGATAATTGGACAAAGCTCACAGCTAAAATCCCAGTAGTAAAAAAAAAAGAAGAAAAGCAGCAACGGCCTTTTTCTTTTACGATGAAACCTTGTCGTCTCCATAATGGCTTTTTTCCTCTTTACCCACTGACAGAGCTTTGCATTTCTGAACATGGGGATTGTAAATGAACCCATGATGTTCCCTGCCAGATCTCTTGGCAGCAGATAAATGAATATGAATGTCCTAATATCTGAGATGACCGTGGCAGGCGGCTGCCTGTTTGATGATGGAATGGCCTGACATACCCACTGGAACTGAGAGGCCGACAGCTACAATAAGGCTACAGTTTGTTCAATACATTCTTTCTTTTGGTACATTATTTATTTAATTTGACCATTGTTTGCTACAAGGATATTCAATGGTATCAATGTGATAGCAGTCATTATTTTAGTGTCTTCCTGTTACTGTAGTATCTTGTGCTTCTGATCAGAATCAGAGTCACATATTCACCAATGTACATAGATACACGTGTACCGTAAATACACCAGAATTTGACACAGCCATCAGCGTAGGGACATAAAGCAACTTACATTTTGACAGGACGAAGGACGACACACGGGCTAAACCGCATAATAATTATGTAGAGTCTAGACTATACACAGCATATTTAGTATTTAACATATGCATGTACTATATATACTGTGTGTGCCGTGTGTGTGTGCCGTGCGTGTGTGCGCGCGCGCGTGTGTGTGTGTGTGTGTGTATTTATTTATATTTTCATGCACAATTGAATTGACCTTATATTGAATTGACCTACTGCTGCCATTGTCCCTGTATTTCCAGCACTGTAAAAAAATGAATGTTTTTTCACGGGAAATTCACTGTATTATTTTACAGATTACTTTTGTTTTTCTACTTTAACACACCCTGCGCCAAAAACGAGTTTACTCGTTATTGCCCGCCAATCTAATAACGCCAACAACGAGTTGACTCGTTTTTATGATAGTTATTTCCTTTATTCGCTTTTGGCATTCATAATTCATCCAGGAAGGCTCCGGGAGCCAGCTGGACCCTGTCTGATATTTCAACGACTCAATACTGCCGCCTGGTGGATTTCGGGCGAGTTGCACTCCACTCTAAACCGGATGTGGCGCTCTGTGCATCGGGGGAAATCCTCCGGCAGAGATATCTTGTTATGTTGATCAAGACAAACACTCAAGTGCATTTGATCGCTTTCAAGACGCAATAATCAATATGCTTTCAGCGTTTATTGCGTCATACAAACGGAAAATGGATCTAGCAGATCGACATCAGATAATTGGATTTTTTTTTTCCAGACGCATCGGCCACAGGTAAGAGGAATCTAACGTTAATTCCAGCTCGATTGTCCATTTATTTCATTGCAATCCATCTGCTCAAATTATGATGTCTTACTAAGGAAAGCCGTTACTGACAATCAAGGAATCATAAACGAACCCCCCCCCCCCTTTCCTTCACGCATGATGGAGCATAATGTATACCGAGCATATGCATTTGAATTTTTGGTAACACTTTAAAATAATATATAATTAACAGATGTCTAATAGTTTGTTTATTTGTGGACTTTTATGAATACACACAAAGCAATTACCAGACTTGTCTTTTCATGTTTAACAAATGATTTGTTAAGACATTCATAAAACATCTATAAATCATTTGCAGATGCTATCGTGTGTCCTAATCTGAAGTGAAGCCTATTCATCATTAACAAATGTTTAATACAGTTAATTATTTGTTTACTTTTTCATCACCTGTTACAAATGTTGTAGACAGATTCCTAATGTGTGCTCAGTATATTGCGGGTAATAATTATTTGTATTTTCAGGCTGTATAGGCGCCGATACAGCCTGAAAATACAAATAATTATTACCCTTGTGTGTCGTGTCATCATCACATACCGCAATATACTGAGCACACATTAGGAACAAACACATACTTCGAATGTAACGTTAGTGCCCACCACATCAAGTACGTCTACACAACATATAAGAGTTGTAGGTCGGAAATTATGGAATAGATTTACCAACAAAAAAGGTGTTTAGCCTGCTCATACCTTAATAAAAGCGTGGGACAGCACGAATAACTTGGCTCTGCTAGTATCGTGCTTCCATTCAAACAGACGGCAACACACATCGAAGTCAAGTCTCACTCGCGTGAGAGTTCTGTATACATACTCTGTCAATACCTGGCCAGGGTACTCCTGGTTCCTAGTGCCCCCCATGTTACACTACAGTATATGTCATGCACATGTATTAATAAAATTGCATTTATCTATAGTCCTAATTCTGTCACTGTTTGATGTCACAAAGAAGGGTGTATCCGAAAGCTATCTACAACATTTGTAACAGGTGATGAAAAAGTAAACAAATAATTAACTGTATTAGACATTTGTTGATGATGAATAGGCTTCACTTCAGATTAGGGCACACAATAGCATCTGCAAATGATTTATAGATGTTTTATGAATGTCTTAACAAATCATTTGTTGAACATGAACAAATAAATGGAGGTACAGTATAGTCGTTTTTTCATATCCATTTTTCAAAGCATTTACAAATGTGTTACTACACATTAAACAACATTATTTAATGATGAACAAATCAAGTACAAACAATGTTGATAATGAGTTATAAATAATGTAGAACTAATTTGTAAATGTTATACAAATATAGTTATAAATGGTTTAATAATAATTTACGAATGTATATAAATGGTTTGTTCATGATTAGTTCATTATCTACAAATACCTTATAAAGGTCTTATAACTGAGTGTTATTATAAAGTGTTACAGAATTTTTTAATATAGCGTGTATAGGAACGAAACACCAATTGATTATGTGTAATATGCGTCTGGGCCTATAACTCGCGTTCTAGGAATTACTGATATACACTCCAAAAACATAGTTATATTCACGACGGTACTAACACGACAATGTATGAATGGAAAAATATAACGTTCCCACATCCGGAACGATAGATACCCGATGTTGAATGGGCCATAGTAATGTCGATATAGCTATAATATTTAAAAAGTTATAGCCCTGCAAAGAAGGTAAGCGACTCCATAGGCTTACAGCACTGGCATAGAGTGGTATAAGATGGGCAAACTGCGTGTCACAGAATGTGTTAAGTGTAAATGCCATAAAAATACAGTAAATTACCTTTTATCAAAATATTAACCATTAAATAAAGGTTATAATCTATAAATGTATTTGATTTACTGTAATTTGACAGTAAGTATTTGGCAACCATTGATGCCAGACATTTACCGTTTTCTTGCAGCTTTTTTTCTTACAGTGTGTGGCTGAACTTTGTGAAAGATGCTAGCTAGCGTGGATATTCCAAAACCAAATAAATAAAGCATATACAAGCACAAAACTTGCATAAAGCATAAACAAACACAAAACATGTTAAAAAAAAAGATGTCCAAGAGTATTTTTGTTATGAATAAAGTAAAGGATGTGTTAGAGTATGAGGCAATGAGAACACTCTACTGTTCACTCATCTCACCTTATTAGTTATTGTGTTGAAGTATGGGGGATAATGGGACTAATATAAAACCATAATACTACAGAAGAGGGCTGTAAGAATCACACATAAAGTGAATTATCGAGAACACATAAACATATTTATTTATTAAATCTAGAATAATTAAACTTGAAGACATGGTTACGTTTCAAACAGTGTTAATTATGTTTAGGGCAAGAAATAAGATACTGCCAGAAAAGTTACTGTACAACATCTTTTTCATTTAGAAAGTGAGTTTTGTAGGAGAAATTTTTTTTTTAGTCAGTTTGCACGTACCACACTTAAACAGATGTGTCCTTCAGTTATTGGTGTACAGTTGTGGAATTTTCTCCATAGTGAGCTTAAGGGATGTAATAGTGTTTCAATTAAAAAATTATTATAAAAAGAAATAATTTAGTCAGTATGAGACTGTGGATTGTTTGTTTCTTTGTATATGGTATGAATTGTTATTTTGTGTAAATTAGGTTGTATGCCGACCATCAAGTGATACTTGTTTAGGAATAGGGGGCAGGTAACCATACGATTTATTCTTCTTCCTGCTCCTTTTGCCCATGGTAGAACTGTATTTATGATTTTGTATGAAAACTGTATGATTGTATTGCTTCCATGTGGCAAATAAAACTCTGAATCTGAATCTGAATCTGAAAGCTCCTTATAACAAATATATCTGTAAAGAAATAGATGAAGGGGCTTGCCGTTCTTTCTTCAAAATCGACAGACTTTGAATTGGCTAATATGTCCCTTTCTAGATAGCCTACAGTGTCATGAGCTCCTGGGAGTTGAAAGACAAAAATAGGCAAGCTGGCAGCTGCGTCCTTGTTGCCTAGGTGACTATTATCCCTTTGGTACAAGGTGTATGCTATGTATTTCTTTATTGATTTATTTGTTTACTGATCTCTCCACACACAAGCACACATGAAAACACACACAACACAACATTCTGCACTCGCACACACACAAACGCACCACAGGTCACTTTAAACACACAAGAAAAGGACACTTTAAAGGAAGGGAAAGGACATTTTAAGAAAATAACTTGTTGTGATTGTGTAGAGTATAGTTAGTAACAGCAAGTATAGCATAGGGACATAGAAGAAAAACTGCACATTGTATAGGAATGTACTGTAGCTACATAGGATCCAGTGCCTTTAAGCAATGTATTACTGTAACATGTCTATTTTACCATGTCTATTCTAGTTATCTTTTTATTATTATTACTACTACTATTGTTTTATTGCACAATCGAAGCGGGCATGGCCAACCACATTTCACTGTATGCCCTGGTATGTATGTGATGAATAAACTCTTGAATCTTGAAATGATGATCCCTGTTGCCTGACACTAGAGGTAGCTTGTCTTCATGGGTTGGTGTTTTTGGACCCTCACCTGTGCATGGAGGGGTGGCACACTCGATCCTCTCTGAGTGGTGTCCCGGGCACGCCGGTACAAACAGCAGGGGTAAGGGCTGGGTGCTCACACACCTCCGCTGGCGGACCTGTACCCCCACGTCACTGCAGGCTGTGGTGGAACATGGACCCCAGGTGCTCCAGTCGGTCCAATAGGCCTGGACTGAACACAACACACACACAGTGAGCAGAGCATGATGACATGAGTAGAACAGGATGACATCTTTAATGGTCCCTTGTTGATATGTAGATCGTTTTGCCATAGCAGAAAAAGGAGATTGTCGCCAGTGAGCCTTTTTTCCAGTGCTCATAAGTGCGTGCGTGCGTGTGTGTGTGTGTGTGTGTGTGTGTGCACATAAGCAGCGCAAATTAATGCTGTCTGTGAGAAGCTCTGCTCTGTGCAGCTCGGGAGGACAGGAAACTGGGGCTGTTGCGGAAGAGGTTGACCGATCTGTATGTTGTGACTTGATGGAACCACGGTATAATCGTTTTTTTCCTCTCACTCTTGTATATACCTGCATATATTTTTTTAAATAATTTTTATTTTAATGTTTATTTTTGTTTATTATTTATTTATTTTTGTTTACTCCAAAAAGATAGTATGAGGTGATATCGAGTCCACATAACCAAGGGTCTTGGGGGATGAGGACTGTACCTTCTCTGATCCTTTAGGGATCAAAGTCCTCGTTGGCCTGTCGAATTGGAAATAACATTTTTGTAGATGAAAGTTATAGCTTAGGCCCGGGGATGGAAATGATCGATTCATAACTGGTGGCAGTTTGACGAACTGGGGTTTTGAACTTTGGTCGGTTTGGGTGATCCGTTGATTTGTGTGATTCTGTAACAGCCTAAACTAAGCCAATATGCCTCTCCTCTCCACAGTTGTCTAAAACGGTTGTGCCGGTTCAAATGAGAACGTAGCCTAGGATTGTCTAGGGACTCTCGCAAGTCCTACCTGATTTAAAGAGAGACTCAACAGTTGGAATATACTGTTAAAACCATTTGCTTAGTGACAGTCAGGGAAATAGATACAGGGGTGTCATTGGAGAGAATGCAGTGGCTTGGGTCTCAACACACTTCTGCATTATGAACATCATACAAGTCTTGTGAATTACCCCAAGGGGATTAATAAAGGAACACTAGACTTAAGGTTAAGGTATATAAACATTGACTAAAGGTAATGGCATGTGACTTTAAACCGAAAAGGCACATTCACAAGTTCCTGGTCATGCTAGTGTATGGGGGAAGGTGGTCACGACACATTCTGTGGGTGGAAAAGATCCACGCAAAACATGCATGCGAGTCATACATGCTTTCTCTTTTTATCTTTATCTTTTTGTCCTTTGTCTATGTTCATTTACTGTCCTGTATGGTTGTTTGTTTGTTGTTGTTCTATGTCAGGTGTTCCTCGAAAAAGAGCTCTTTGAGCTCAAGCTTCTTACCGAAATAAAGGTAAAAAAAATAATAAAAAATAATAGAGTATATACATCTGTGTGCCTACGTGAGCTGTAGGGTTGTTGTTTGTATCAGTGGTACCTGGGGGACACTGGAAGCGGACATGGTAGTTGGAGCAGATGCGGCCGTAGGGCTGCTCCTTGTTGACGCACCAGAAGCCCTTGTCGAGGCTGGAGTGGACCACCTCCCCGGTCTCTGCCGCGGCCACCCAGTCGGTGGTGCGAGCCTCCATGGCTGTGGGCCGGACGCACACCCTCTCTCTGTAGTAGAAGCGAATGGCCTCCAGGCGCTCATAGTCCCCGTTCCCCCCTGGGTGGTCGATGTTGAACCATGATGTCCACTCTGTGACGCCTGCAAGGAGGGATGGGACACATGGGTAAAAACCAGACCTGAGCCTTGATAAGCCCCCCCCCCCCCCCCCCCCCCCCCTCATTCATGTATTTTAATGTCGACAATTTAAAACAGGGCAGGACTTCAGTGGAAAAAGAGAAAACCCTGTCCTTTTCATAAAAATATGTTTCGTTGTTGTGCTTGAACTCCTGCCCTCCATGGTTCTATTCAAAACGGCTATTGGGGAGGGTGGTGGTGGTGGGGGTGGGGGGGGGGGGGGCAATGGTTATGAATCAGACTGTATAGAGACAGGATGGAGGTAGAGAGAAGAAGAAGAAGAAAGGGATGAGAATCAATGAAGAGAGAAAGGGGGGGGTTCAGTTAAAGCTGCTCTTACATGGAAGGGAGACACGTGTCAGCAGCACCAAAGGAGAGACAGAAGGGAGAAAAGAGAGAGAGAGAGAGAGAGAGAGAGAGGGTGGGGGGGGGGTTACAACATTTAGGAGGTCTGCTACTGCCATTTGAGGCCGGGTTCAGACACCCCCGGGAGCCCAGTGTGGCCCAAGTTCCTTCCAAGCCCAGAGGTCGGCTCTATGATGCGGCACGTTGTCTGGCCTATGTCTGCCACATGTTCAGAGCTCCCAGCAGTTCAGCGGGAAGAGATGTGAAGAAATAACCGGTGTAGCAAGCTGTTACAGAATAATGCATTTCCCCCACTCCACTAATACATATTACATAACCTCCCTGGGGGGAATCTAGAGTCCATTAAGGTGATGTGTACGGGGACTCTGGGAGGGTACGTAGGTTATGGGGAGGGTCCGTGGAGGGTATGTGGAGTGTACGGGGAGGGTCCGTGGAGGGTATGTGGAGTGTATGGGGAGGGTCCGTGGAGGGTATGTGGAGTGTACGGGGAGGGTCCGTGGAGGGTCCGTGGAGGGTATGTGGAGGGTACGTGGAGGGTATGTGGAGGGTATGTGGAGGGTATGTGGAGGGTCCGTGGAGGGTATGTGGAGGGTACGTGGAGGGTACGGGGAGGGTCCGTGGAGGGTATGTGGAGGGTACGTGGAGGGTATGTGGAGGGTCCGTGGAGGGTATGTGGAGGGTACGGGGAGGGTCCGTGGAGGGTCCGTGGAGGGTATGTGGAGGGTACGTGGAGGGTCCGTGGAGGGTATGTGGAGTGTAAGTGGAGGGTCCATGGAGGGTATGTGGAGGGTAAGTGGAGGGTCCATGGAGGGTATGTGGAGTGTAAGTGGAGGGTCCATGGAGGGTATGTGGACTGTACGGAGAGGGTCCATGGAGGGTATGTGGAGGGTAAGTGGAGGGTCCATGGAGGGTATGTGGAGTGTAAGTGGAGGGTCCATGGAGGGTATGTGGAGTGTAAGTGGAGGGTCCATGGAGGGTATGTGGAGTGTAAGTGGAGGGTCCATGGAGGGTATGTGGAGGGTATGTGAACTTGTAAGTCGCTTTGGATAAAAGCGTCAGCTAAATGACTAAATGTAAATGTAAATGTATGTGGAGGGTACGTGGAGGGTATGTGGAGGGTATGTGGAGGGTACGTGGAGGGTCCGTGGAGGGTATGTGGACTGTACGGAGAGGGTCCATGGAGGGTATGTGGAGTGTAAGTGGAGGGTATGTGGAGTGTAAGTGGAGGGTCCATGGAGGGTATGTGGAGGGTACGTGGAGGGTCCGTGGAGGGTATGTGGAGTGTAAGTGGAGGGTCCGTGGAGGGTATGTGGAGTGTACGGGGAGGGTCCGTGGAGGGTATGTGGAGTGTACGGGGAGGGTCCATGGAGGGTATGTGGAGTGCACTGAAGGCAATCTGGATACGAACTGAACACTGGTCCTCCATATTCAATTAAAAACAGTTGTTAAAGGTAGAATCCGTAATGGCTTCAAAACAGCAGCCTCTTTAAGTTTAGTAACTTGTTCTACTGCCATCTCTTGGTAGAGCCTGACGTGTGGCCAGCAGTAGCAAGTACCCCTCCCTTATCCCCACTCAAATCCAACCCACACATCAGACCAAAAGGAAGATATATGTAAACAAAGTGCAATACCAAGCGGGGCTCTTTTGCCCAGAGGTCGCTGTTTGACGACATATTCTACCTTTAAATCATAAAATAGCTTGTACTTTTCAACCCCGAAGATGACAGAAACACTTTATTTGAATTTCCTGTAGCCTGTGGCTACAGTTTAACAGCGTGCCTTGGCTTGACTACTAACTGTCACAGGATGCAGTGAATAGTTGATTACATCAAACTGCACAATGTTTTTTCCATGTTCCTGTGTCATTGGGTTCTTTGGTGTTCTGCTATGTACTCTGCACTGCCTCTCTAGAGATATCTAGATATAGAAATAATAATAATAATAATAATAATAATAATAATAATAATAATAATAATAATAATAATAATAATAATAATAATAATAATAATAATAATAATAATAATAATAATAATAATAATAATAATAATAATAATAATAATAATAATAATAATAATAATAATAATAATAATAATAATAATAATAATAATAATAATAATAATAATAATAATAATAATAATAATAATAATAATAATAATAATAATAATAATAATAATAATAATAATAATAATAATAATAATAATAATAATAATAATAATAATAATAATAATAATAATAATAATAATAATAATAATAATAATAATAATAATAATAATAATGCATTTAATATATAAGGCGCCTTTCAGGACACTCAAGGTCGCCATACAACAATTAAAAACAGTTCATTAACAATCACAATCAAGTTTACAATAAAATCAGACATACGCCTGTCTAAACAGGTGGGTTTTGAGGTGGGTTTTAAATGGGATGATGGAGTCAATGTTCCTGATGTCGGGGGGGAGGGAGTTCCAGAGGCGAGGGGCAGAGCAGCTGAAGGCTCTTGACCCCATGGTGGACCGACGGGCTGGGGGGACGGTCAGGTTGATGGAGGAGACAGACCTGAGGGACCGGGTGGGAATGTGGATGTGGAGGAGGTCGGACAGGTATGGAGGGGCGAGGTTATGGATGGCCTTGAATGTATGGAGGAGGATCTTGTAATCTATGCTGTGTTTAATGGGAAGCCAGTGTAGTTGGCGTAGGACGGGGGTGATGTGACTGATGACAGGGGTTCTGGTTATTATACGGGCAGCAGCGTTCTGGACCAGTTGGAACTTATGGAGGAGTTTGTGGGGGAGACCAAAGAGAAGGGAGTTGCAGTAATCCAAGCGGGAAGTGACAAGGGAGTGGACCAGGATTGCGGCACTGTTGGGAGTGAGTGAAGGGCGGAGGCGGTTGATGTTGCAAAGGTGGAAGTAAGCAGACCAGATGGTGTTGTTGATGTGGGAATGGAATGATAGGGTGCTGTCGAGGATGACACCCAGACTCTTGACCTGGGGGGAGGGGGAAACCAAGGAGTGTTTCGAGTGCGCTTACTCGGCATGGTGATTGGAACCCAGATAGCAGAGTGAATACGAAAGAAGGCTTGAAATGAGCAGATAAGAGACAGCGTGGTGATGATAACAATGTTTTACTCACAAGACAGGATACATGACTGACAAACACAGGTAACATTTAGACAATGAACCAGAAAGTCTCTGGTGGCCAGACACTTAATATACAAACACTAATTAGAGACAAAAGGTAATTACAAACAGGACACAGGTGTGGTAGACAAACCTAACAGAACACAGAGCACACAGGGGAAAACAATAACAATAGAACAAACTGAGACCAACAGACTAAAACACATTTACAAAACACAGACAGGGAAACACACATCTAACTAAATGGAAACAACAATGACAACATAGACAACGAACATAACAAACATAAATGGCAGATGACAATGTTAATTAGGTGCGTGAGCTGATGCCAGATCTGCCACATCTGGCTCAGCCCACCAGTTTCCAATGTTGTATTGTGAAGTGTATTGAAGGGGGGTTGTGAATGTCTGAGTCCTGGACCAACCGAACCGGGCGGAGGGTTGCCGGCTGGTCCCACAAGACCGGGGGAAGTGTTACAAGGAGTTGTCTATGGTGAGGGTGAAACTGGGGTGCTTGGTGAGTGTAGACTTGGAGCCAATGAGGACTACCTCTGTTTTATCACTGTTTAGTTTGAGGAAATTTGAAGTGAACCAGGATTTGATTTCCTGTAAACAGGCACAGAGGGAAGAGGGAGGGAGGGTGTAAGTGGGTTTGGAGGAAACATAGAGCTGGGTGTCATCCGCGTAACAGTGGAAATTGATGTTGTATTTACGGAGAATCAGACCAAGTGGGAGGAGGTAGATGATGAAGAGGATAGGGCCAAAGACAGAGCCCTGGGGAACACCGGAGGAGAGGGGGAATGGATGGGATGTGAATGATTTGAACTGAATTAACTGAGTATGGCCAGAGAGATATGAGTGGAACCAGTCTAGGGATGTGTGGGAGATTCCAATGGAGGCTAGTCGGTTTAGGAGGGTGGAGTGAGATATGGTGTCAAATGCGGCGCTCAGATCGAGGAGGATGAGGATGGATAATAGTCTGGAGTCAGCTGCCATCAGGAGGTCATTCGTGATTTTGAGGAGGGCTGCTTCTGTGCTGTGATGGGGGCGAAAACCAGATTGGAACTGTTCATAGAGGTTATTGTTGGAGAGGTGAGCATTAATCTGAGAAGCCACTACTTTTTCCAGGATCTTTGAGAGATATGGCAGGTTGGAGATGGGATGGAGGTTATTGAAGATGTTGGGGTCTGATACAGGTTTCTTTAGAATCGGTGTTACAGCAGCTTGATTTGAGAGAAGATGGGACAGAACCAGAGGTGAGGGAGGAATGGATGATTGCAGTTATAAGGCAGGAGAGAGGGGAGGGAGGCTATGACCAGGGAGGAGGGCAGGGGGTCAAGTTGGCAGGTGGATGGCTTGGATTTCCGGATGAGTTTTGATAAATCGGCAGCAGAGGGGAGATGGAAGCAGGAGAGAGGTGCAGAGAGGGGGGGGGGGGGGGTGGGGAGCTAGGGGAGATGGACAACTGGACACGAGAGAGGTCAGTTGCTGGTGGATTTTGGCTATTTCTTTATTGAAAAATGACATCAGGGAGCAGTGTTCAGTGGAGTAGAAGTGTGGGGGAAGGGAATCAGGGGGGCAGAGTGAGTTGTTGACCACTGAGAACAGGGCCCTGGTGTTCCCAGCACCAGCAGCGATTTTGTCTGCAAAATATTGGGATTTGGCTGAGGAGAGGGCGTCTTTGTATTGGAGGATATGGGCATGGTGCATCCGGTTTTTCTGGAAAGCCGCTCCAGCTGACGTCCTTTGGCTTTCAGCAGACGTAGGTGAGGGGAGGACCAGGGGGCGGAGTGGGGGAATGAGACAGTCCGGGTTTTGAGGGGGGCAAGTGAGTCCAGCAGAGTTTGGAGACCGTCGTTGTAGTGAGAGACGAGCTGATCCGGGGTGCATGGGGGGGGGTGATGATGGGGAAACTGTCGATGCCTGTTGTGAGATCTGTTAAATGAATGTATTTGATGTTGCGGAAGGACATAATACGTGACTGTTTGGTTTGGGATAGTGTCAAACTTAAATTAAATGAAACAAGCATGTGGTCAGAGATAGGGAGATCGACAGCAGAACAGTTGAGAGGAGTGACACCTGAGCAACATACCAAGTCCATAATATGACCTTTAGAATGGGTAGGGAAATATATGTATTGTTTGAGACCAGAACTGTCCGGGCACGAGATGAAGTCCTTAGTGAGAGCATGATTAGTGTTGTCCATGTGAATATTTAAATCACCTAACAGGATTATGTTGGATGAGAGTGAACAGATGTGGGTGAGAAATGTATTGAATTCATCAATGAAATCCTTGTTTGGTTTGGGTGGGTGGTAGATATTTACTAAAATAGTTGGAGTAGGTCCATTTACTTATAGAGCTACAGACTCAAATGAATGATGAGACACTGGCAGTGTGACAGATGAGACCTTCCAAGACTTGCGGTAGATTAGTGCGAGACCTCCTCCTCTGCCGGTGAGACGGACATGAAATTGCCTTCATTCAGTTAAATTAATTCATTGTTAATGTATCTCTTACAGTAATTGGGCTTTTCAGATTGTTGTTTTGACCCTTGCTTTGATGCATATCATAAATCATTAACTAACTGAGCGTTACAGTACAATAAAGATCTGACTGAATACAGGCTGTATATTGTGTCTGTCATAAGATATAAAGCTGCATACACAAGAAGTTGGAACTGGGAAGTTTACAACCACCAAGTCATAAAAAATACCACTTGAATGCCCACCGAAATATCCATCTTGACGTTCTTTACGTCTAAAAATGTGTTGTATTCTATACTGTATTTTGGGTATGTTACATGCTTTTAGCTGTGCTCCACTGTAGTAAGGATAACATATGGGTATTAGGGCAAACTAGCTAAATGTAAATAATAATAATAGTAGTAGTAGTAACAACATCTGGTAGCAGCTAGCAGCTACTCTATGTCACATTTTCCATCTTGAATGTTGAGTGTTCCGATGTCATTATATTGGACAGACTTCTCATGAATGCACCTTTAGTGATACAGTAGTATAATCCAGCCGGTTGATGGGTACAGTACCTGAAGACTGCATGTCTGACAATTTATTGTGGAGCACCTTCCTGTTCCTGTCTGTCTGACCCCACATCCTGAGCCAAGTGCTATTCCAGTTAGGCCCTGCACACAGTGAGACAACCACAACAACATCAGGATGAGGACGAGCAGGGCGATGGCGTCAGTATGATAAGGAGCACAGAGATGGCATTATCACAAGGAGGGGCACAGTAATTGTCAAATTATGTTCAGTACTATTTGTCTCCCTCCAGGTCCTTCATTCTATTTCTCCTAAACAGTGGCAGGCTGGGTTATCAGGGTCCCTGTCTAACTCATTATGGGGTAATATGGGGAGAACGTGGGTAAATGGGTGATGGTTGGTGGGTAGAGGATGGTGGTTTTTATGTACTTTTATCAATAAATATTCACCTTTCTATTCCTCACCTAATTGTGCCAGATATAAATTATTTGCCTGACCCGGAGGGCCAACCTAAGAATGTCTCTAAAGAACGACTGACTGACTGACTGACTGACTGACTGACTGACTGACTGACTGACTGACTGACTGACTGACTGACTGACTGACTGACTGACTGACTGACTGACTGACTCACTGACTCCCCATTGTTGAAACAAGCATGCATGAGTGTCATGGCCAGGGTCCTCTGGTGGGTAGAGGATGATCCAACTGCCTTACAGCAGAGGAGGGAGATTCAACAAACAAGATGGTTCTGTATCGTTAGTGGCTTAGCTTGGCTTCGCCTTCTGCACTATCTCGCGTACGTGCACGCGTACTGAATAAACCACAAATGTACCTCTAATACCAGTATTAGTCTGACCACACCCCTCATCAGCTTACCTTCATAAGCAGGTGTGTGGTCACCTGCTCTCCTCCTTCTCGCTTTCACCACAAGGAAGAGGTGCCTCGGTAGATCCCCACACTTGACACCATGATGGAAGAAATTGGATTAGGAACAGCTTGGGAAACAAGGATACGTTGACATCATATCTTTATTTTCTCTCTCACTATTTTTCGAGAAAATACGGCGATATTGTCTTCGTACTGGAGTGTCTAGAAGATGATGATCATTCTACAAACCCTCCACCGGTTTTCGTATTGGGAGCACGCCGCTGCATGCTTCTCAACTGCAGTTCCTTGCTGTGTTTGTTGGGGTGAAACCTGTCAGGCCACAGCTGAACTGTCGGACATGCCGCTGTTGTGAGGAGCGGTGCGTTCCAGGTTGGGTGAGTAGTGTTTGCTGGCGGGCTCCACTTGTCTGTTAGTGCTATGGGGGCTACTAGACAAAGTTTATGGAAACCGGCCCCAGGCTAGGGTCCTTTGTTTAGCCGTCTAGGCGACAGAAGGCCTTGGTCTGGCGACCATTATAGTTTTAACTAGTGGGCCGCGACCATTGACACTGGTGATCCCTGTGTGTTCTGGACGAGTGGATTCTCTCTGTCACCGTGTTAAGACCCCATCTTTCATATCCAAATGAGAGTATTCCTTCACGAGGGGATATGTGCATGTAATGTGCGATAGCGGCAGATTCATGTTCAAAGTCAGCTATACAGGCCAGTTGGTACTGTGCTGATTCCGCCGGACGTGTTATGTCACCGTTGTGAAGCGGTGTTGACGTCTTGTTTTCTCTTTTCTCTTAAAAAGTGAGGAGGGTTCAGAACGGCGGCCTGTCTGGGTGAGTGTTATGTCATTGTTTACATGTTCATAGCTTACGGTTAGCCGGTCGGTGGCCTGGCGCGGGGTAGCTTAGGCTTCTCGCGCGCCGCCGGGAGCTCGCTCCTGATCGCGTGCGTCGTAGATCGGCGTCTCGCGAGCGGAAGCGATAGCACCAGAACGGTTGGAGCAGCCGTTAGCTTGATGCTATTCTGTTGAACGTGCTTTGATTTTTAACATGTTTTACACTCTTGACCACGACGTCATCTTTGACAGGGGATGTTCGTCAACCCTGCCTGAGCCTAGACGGGGATTGCGTCAACAAAGAGGGCTGTGTTCTACGGTGGCTTATGACTGCATTTCGCTGATCTGCGTTCCGGGCAGGTACGGGGTTGGCCAGACCCTCATAACACGTCTTCTGGTTTTACCTTGCTAAATGTATTGTGAATGACGGTGTTTTTTCCCAAAACGTGTGTTGTTGCAATGCATTTGAGATACGTTGCGGGTTGTGTGTGAGCTGTTTTTGTCACTGGCAGTAGCTTCTCCGTGCAGGTCGTGATGTATTGATCTGGTTGTTGTGTGAGAAACATCATGGTGTTTATGTGTACCGTGTACTCACTACTAAGGCAACTAACCTATGAAGCTATGCTTGGTGACGAGTGAGTAAAAGAATGTTCTTTCTCAGACTGTAATGACAATGGACAGTGAGTTCACACATTAACAGGTTTTCCTGTTTTAACTGGCCGTGTTGAGGGTAAAATAGGAGGATTGTGTTTTTCCCCCCCCGGTTCCCTGGGGACTTTATCACCTCCTATCAGACATGTTGTGCATTAATTGTGTCTTTTGTGTGGTAGGGATACGATGTAACTCTCAGCTTGATTGCTGAGGTTGTGCTAAATCTGCTGGAGAAACTTATTTCCTAAAGGGAAATTGGTTTGGTTGCTGTCGTGTGCTTAGCAAGGCCTGTGGTCGATACTAATCAAGAATGATGTATTCTCTCATTGTGATGATGATGGGTTGTGTGTGTCATGTGACCTACAACTGGGTTGTACTGGCCACAGAAGCACATGTGTATGTTGGACCGGGGTTCTTAGAGCCCTCTCTATTCTGTGTTTTTCCTTAGTAAAAATCAGATAGCAGGTTAGCTCGTGCGCTGTGTGGAGCTGTGAAACGCTTCATAGAGCTGACTATGACTGTGTCATATTCTCTTTTTGTCGTTACGTCGTATCATGGGTGTGGGGTCGTAAAGGGGTGAACTGGTAACCTTTCCTCTCCCCATTGTTCTGTCGGTCAGGGGTACACCCCCTGTCCTTCAAGGTTCCCGTCACGTGGCGGTTCGGCACGTTACGGGGGGGGGGGGGGGGGGGGGGGGAGGGAGTTCCTGGTCCCACGGCCTGGTATATTGGGCGTGTGCACCGCAGGAATTCCCCCGCCATAGAGTACGTCACCGTGCGCGTCTCTGTTGGTAGGACTTCCGTGTGCTGTTCAGGTCCATGTGATGGATCTGTTTTCAGGGGGGGTGGTCAGGGCTCCTCCTCACCAAGCGCCTACTCAGGCCTTCTGTGAGTTCGGACTCCTTCTTCCATGTGATCCATGTGAGGAAGCCTCCATCAGAGTACAGAGCCTTCCTCCTCAGATTGTCAAAGTGAGTGGACCCTCTAGAAGGGTCCTTTTCTATTGTATGTATATTCGATTCAATTCGTTTATTGAGTGTGTATGGGTTCGGTGCCTCTTCCCCGGAGGCCCTAAAACCAGTTTTTTACATGGCTCAAGGTGCAATATATTCTTTTCAATCTGTACAGCTCGCGTGGGAAGTCTCTCTGGGGATCCCCGTCTCTTTCCTATGGGAGGGTGGTGGGATGTAAAAATGTGAACATTTTTTACCCCGGCTGTGTAGACTGGGATACATACTGTTGATGCTTCCTTCTTTCTATTCCAGAAGTGTTGGAGTTAGGGAGTGTCACACCCCTCTTGTCGTTCCCCTGGGCGCCTTGGGGATTCAATGGCAGGTCTAAATAGCCTGTTCATTGATGGGGGTGTGTCCCGACGCACGTATAGTGCTAGCTCGCTGTAAACAGGCGATTGACTGGCACGCCTTAGTTGCTTGTGGTTGAAACAGCGTTTTTATAAAGCAACTGAGATGGGGGTTTTTCCTCTTCCGGCGACCACATCCCATGACCTGGGTGGGTTGTCGACGGATCCTCGTTCATGTCTGGGGGATGATGACGGGATGGATCTGAACATATGTAGTGGGGTCTCACGCCCTTGGGGTGGGCCACCAGGCGCGGTTCGTCCCGACGTCTGGGTGGCGCCTTCTTTTCATGTTAAGATCAACACGCATATCTGCCCTTTTCCTGGGGCATGTCGGCGTGGTTAGGGCACGGGACTGGTTCTGGTCACGCTGGTCCAGATCAGTTGAACCCGTTGTCCGCCGGGGATGCAGATCTGCTGTTCTGGTACCCTGAGGGACTTGGGCTTTTTTCAGGGGGAAAAATGCCAGGTCGGTCTGGGTGTCACAGGGTTAAGCGCTATGGAGACCCTGGTTGGGTATGTTTTTTACTCGGCACTGTCGTCATGGCTTACAGCCATGCCATTCTGTACGCGCTCGATCTCGTCGGATCTCGGCCGCTACACAGGTTGGTCCTGGTTAGTACTTGGTTGGGAGACCGCCGGGGAATACCAGGTACGGTGTGCTTAGGGGCTGGTTCTCCATTGTTTTTCGCTCCTCTCTCACGCATGGCGAAGAGGGGCCTGTGGGGGTGGTTTTTTGACCTCCTCTGGTGACCCTGTGCTTCCCGTACCGCCAGGCCCGGTCCGAAGTGATGTTTGCGACCCGTAGGCCTGGGTTAACCCTTTTTGGAAACTGAAACACTTGTACTGCGGTATAGCCGGTGTATACCCGCAGGTGTGTTTTGGAGTTTTTTCTTGAGGGGTTATAGGAACAACCACCGCATTGGGTAACACCGAGGTGGTTGGTTCCCTGGTGTGTTGGAGCAGTGTCAACTCCCGGGTTCACCGGTTGAGGGTGCCCCTGCACGTTCATGACGTCTGCCAATCGTGTCAGCCTTCTCTGCCTCGACCCCTCTGGGTGGGGGTTGTTAAATGGAGGCTTGGTCATGCAACACCGCCAGCTTACGCTCCTTCCGCCGGGGCGGCTGTGTTCAGCTGTCCCCTCTGGCGCCTGTCTCGTCCGCAGTCTCCAGGCTAGGGTTAACAGCCTGTTGCCTGGTTTTTCCCCGGTGTGCTGCCTGCTTCCGTTGGTTAACCTTTTTTGTGTGCTTACGGCCATGCTGACTGCCTATTCTGCAGGGTCAGTGTGCCAGGCGGTGTACTATTGGGGGGACGGGGCCCGCTCGGCTTACTGGCCTGGTTGGTTCCGCCTGGGAATACCAGGTGCAGTAACTGAGGGGCCTTTGTCCGAATACGCTGGCGATGTGGGGGGCGGGGCACTACGTGCCCACCTGGTGGGGTCTTGATGCTGGCATCATGGACTTCTCCGGGCCCCCATTCCAGGGAGTCCAGTCCTTTTGGTGGGTCTGGGTCTTCCTTCGTGCTCCGCTGCTACGGCCTTGCCACGGGGTTGGGTTTGCCCTTGACCCCGTGATTCTGGGGGCAGTAACGAGGTTGTTCCTCCGTTCGTTCCCGGGTGGCATGCGGGTTGTGCGTGTGTGTAGTCGTGGGTCAAGCCACGGTCTGCTCACCCTGTGCGTTGAGTTGCTTGAGTGCCTCTTCGCACGGTCGGGTCCGTCGCCCTCCCGTGACGTCCCTAATAGGGGGGCTACCCTCCATTAGGGGGGGTCGGGGGGGCTCGGCCCTCCCTGTTCTGATGGTTTTGGGGGGCTGTCAGCGGGGTGTATTTGTCAGCCAAGTGGCTCCGCTTGGCCTCCCTTGTGCAGAAGGCGAAGCCAAGCTAAGCCACTAACGATACAGAACGTTAGGTTATGACTATAACCAAGTTCTGTTAGTTAGGGGCGATGCTTGGCTTCGGACGGCCGCTGCAGCCCTTGACCTCACCTTGTGGTGAAAGCTTGGGAAGGAGGAGAGCAGGTGACCACACACCTGCTTATGAAGGTAAGCTGATGAGGGGTGTGGTCAGACTAATACTGGTATTAGAGGTACATTTGTGGTTTATTCAGTACGCGTGCACGTACGCGAGATAGTGCAGAAGGCGAAGCCAAGCATCGCCCCTAACTAACAGAACTTGGTTATAGTCATAACCTAACGGTTTACTTTCAACAGAATATGGAAGCCAATGGAGGTATTTTAGGACTGGCTGCTGGCATGATGGCGAGCTCTAGTGAGCAGGATGTCGTGGCTCATACGGTATTGAAGGCTGCACTCAGGTCAAGGAGGATGAGGATGTTAAGGACTCCAGTGTCAGCAGAGGTAAGGAGGTCATTGATTACTGTGCTGTGGAGTGGGCGGAAACCAGACTGGAGGGGTTCAAGTAGGTTATTTGAGTGCAAGTGGGTTTGGAGATGTGTGACAAAAAGGTATTTTTGAGAGGAAGGGGAGATTGGTGGTGGTTAAGGGAGCATCAATCAAGACCAGTTTTTTTTTTAGGATTGGGGAGACAATGGCAGTTCTGACGGCGGCGGAGACAATACCATGGGACAATTTCATGGGACAATGAGGAATTGAAGAGGTTGGTGAGGTAGGGGCACAGGACAGGGAGGCATGTCTTCAGCAGGGGGGTGGGAAGGGGGTCGAGGGAGCAGGCTGGGAGTTTGGATGAGCTGATGAGTTTAGGGATGATGGAGGGGGCAACTGGAGCGAACAGGGAGAGGCGGCGACGGGGGAGAGGGGTAGGGAGATAACAGGGGCCAGAATAGGGGCCGCTGGGTCAGACGCAGGGGACACTGATGTATTATTAGTGATAAACTGAAAGAATGAGTTGCATTGTTCAGGTGGAGAGGGCATTGGCCTGTGGTTTGAGGAGGTTGTTCACGGCGGAGAAGAGGGCTTGGAGGTTACGGCTGGAATCATTGATGATGGTGGGGAAATAATACATCTTTGTAAGAGGAGAGGTGGAGCTTGCAGGCTTCTTGGTGAATAGTGAGACTAGATTAACCTTATTTCGGTCCCATAAAAATCAAGATAAATATTATTGGACTGTTCAAGGTGAAGTTACTCTGAACACTGACATTGAATTGATTCTCTGATTTGTAGCTGTCCACAATAGTGCACGCCCACTTAGAATTACGACCATTTCATCGACACAGCTTGTGAAGCATCATCACCCTATTGTTCACCGTCTTTGGTCCCACCATGCATCTGAGTAGTAGCCCGTCTACAGCATGTTCCACACTACAGCTTGTCTGACTGTGAATGTGAGAGGAATGTCTCTCTCCAGGTTGCAGGCGCAAAGGGAGAATCCGATCTCACATTAATCTGGATGCACTTTCCCTGTGTGTGTGTGTGTGTGTGTGTGTGTGTGTGTGTGTGTGTGTGTGTGTGTGTGTGTGTGTGTGTGTGTGTGTGTGTGTGTGTGTGTGTGTGTGTGTGTGTGCGTGCGTGTGTGTACACATGTGCATTCATTCCTGTGTATGTGTGTGTGTGTGTGTGTGTGTGTGTGTGCACACTAATGGATATATCTGATGTGAACACTTAATGACACACAAGAGCATGCACACACACTCACAAACTGACAATGCTCACACATTACATTACGCAGCAGTCTGGGCATGATGTTCTGCTTGTGCCAGACATGGGGGCTTTCTCAGTGAAACATTCTCCGGCTAATTACGACGCCTCGCTCCACATGGAAAAACACTGCCGGTGCTCTTTCCTTCACTCTCTATTCTCTCCATCTCTTTTACATGCCTCGTTATTTCTATCCTCAGGTCTGTTCCTCTAGATTCTTTATGGTCTTTCATTATGCCCCTGAACTATTCTGAGACAATCACTGGGCCAATGGTCATTAGAGAGAAGGGACAGGGGGTGGGATAGGAAGACGACGTGACATCATTTGAGTGACATCACAAAAGGCCCTCCCCTTCCGCTCGACCTCCACGGGACCCTATTTCAGTCGTCGACGGCGAGAGACAAATAATTGTTTTTGATCCTGTTTGAATTGTGCCACACGTTACACATATGATGTTTGTCAATTTAAAAGTGTTATTGTCAGCTAGCCTCTTAACAGGCAACCCCAAAATTGGCCATTTTAGTTTTCGTTTTTGAGGACTGCATACTTTTTTTGCAAACCCACATGCATGAGCCTGGTCTCTTTTGGAAGATGAGATTCTGAAGTTTTTGATACAATAAGGAAACCTCGCCTTTAGTGCTAATGAAATAGAGTAACATTGGTCTGACCTTGAGTTGTAGAAAAGCTTGTTACTCACGTTTTTCTGAGGTAGTTAGTAGTCCAGAAGTAGTATTTCCCCAGAATGGCTGGAGGCTTAAAAAACTCAGAGATACATAGCCTGAAGTCTTATGTAGTACATGTCCAAGATCCGTTCAGAAATTAGTGATTGGGAGTGATTTTGGTAAACTGTGTACAAAAGAAAAGCTCCGTCTTCTTATAGACTTAAATTCATTCAGCGTTTTTTCTCTTCCTGTTTTCGCTCGTGACACCTAGATCCCATACATCCCCAGGTGGGGTATCATTGGAAAGCCACACTCATTGGCTACAACCCTGTCCAATCATTTTCGAGATCGCCAAATGATTGACGGAACTAGAGCCCCAAGAGTCGGGAGTAGTATTTGCGCAATACCGTGTACTTCGCGCAAGCCTCACATATCGGCATGTAACTCGAGAACCACTCAACGGATTTTGTCACCTGAAAGGGCTATCAACAAATGGGGCTTTAATTCGATATATATATTGTATTAGCCACTAGAGGTCGCCAAAGGGCAGGTGGGCAAATCGTCCTCAAGAGGGCCCACATGAGGGGCTAGCTAACCTTACGTTATAGCATCGAAAGCTATCGATAATGTTAGCTAACCTTAGCTAACTTGTGAGTCAAGCGTTCTTGACTTGCAAGGTGATCTTTTAAATTGACAAACATCCTATTCATGACACAAATGGGATAAAGAAAATTGTCTCTCGCCATTGACTATTTTACATATTGTTTAAAAAAAATTGTCCCATTGTGGTTAGCGGAAGGGGAGGGACTGTGCCTCTTTATACTTCTCGCTGTAATACTGCTAATTGTAAATTGCCCACCTTAGCAACTATTGCTCACCTAGTAGGGGGATCTTCCTTTTGAATTGCCCTCCTGAGGTCTGCGTGGACCTTACTTACACATACAGTCGATCAGGCCGCACATGCTAAATATAGCCAAAGAAGTATGCAACACGTTTTGGTTTTAGGGGGAAGGGCTGAGTATCCCCAAAAATATCACTGTAGGCTTGATAACGTTATTTTCACCATAACGAACCCTGAAATCTTCACTTTGAAGATTGAAACTGGAAATATCCACGCAGCATATTGCTATTTCCAATCTGTAGTACTGACATGCTTACGGCTATACAATGATATCTCCTCCTTTTCTTTTCCCTGAATGAACTGTATTGAGGACACTACTAATCAAGGCCTAACTGAGACAAATCAGTGCATGACATGTGAAGTCATCCGCTAGCAGTGGCTGAGCCAGCAGACACACAGCCAAGCCCATATATTACACACACACACACACACACACACACACACACACACACACACACACACACACACACACACACACACACACACACACACACACACACACACACACACACACACACACACACACACACACACACACACAACACACACACACACACACACACACGCATGCAAACATATCAATAAATATACTTTTGCATCACACATAACCCATTAAATTGATTGTGTATGGACAGACACACACACACACACACACACACACACACACACACACACACACACACACACACACACACACACACACACACACACACACACACACACACACACACACTCACACACGTGGCGATGTCAATGACTCAGTCCAGGAGAATGCAATGTGTCATGGCCCTCAACAGTTCTATCTGTCCCTTGTTAACCTTGAAGTAACTATACCATATTATCTCTCTCTCTCTGTCTCTTTCCCTCCATTTCCCCTCTATCTCGCCCCCCCATTCTCTCTCTCTCTCTCTCTCTCCTCTCTCTCTCTCGTCTCTCTCTCTCTCTCTCTCGTCTCTCTCGTCTCTCTCTCTCTCTCTCTCTCTCTCTCTCCTCTCTGTCACTTTCCCTCCCTCACTCTCCTTTTCCCTTTCCCTCGTGCCCCCCCCCCCCCCCCCGCTGTCTGCCCTCTCTCTGTAGAACTGAGCTTGTCATTGGCATGCTGTGCGGTAGCCTTTCTCTTTGATTAGACACATTCTCCAGACAAGCAGGCATCAAAGCAGACCCTACAGCCCAGGGATGGATGTCCCTTCTTCAGCAGTGACACACACACACACACACACACACACACACACACACACACACACACACACACACACACACACACACACACACACACACACACACACACACACACACACACACACACACACACACACACACACACACACACACACACACACACACACACACACACACACACACACACACACACACACACACACACACACATGCACACACACACACACACACACACACACACACACACACACACACACACACACACACACACACACACACACACAGAACGAAAGCACACAACATCAGCACCAGAGCAAATGTGGGACTACAGCAATGGCAGCAGGCCAATTAAAATGGGACATTATTAATAATTAGGAAATGTACGTAGGCATTCGTGTCTTTTTTTTTTTTTTCTTTTTTTATCCACTTTTTCTCCTCTTTTTAAATTTGTTCTCCCATCCCAATTCCACTGTGCCAATTCTCCCCTCCCCTGTCTTGAACGTTGCTCGCATCATACGTTGCCCCCCACTGGCCGATTGTAGGGAGGATAGAAGCCTTGCATCACGTGTCCCCTCCGGTACACGAGGAGGCAGCCTGTCACATCGTTTCACCTGCCAGCGCGGACTCTCATTGGCGAGGTGTAACGTGTGGGAGGCTCACACTACCCCCGCCATTTCCCTGTCTCTGCTGCGCAGGCATCCCCAACCGACCTGTAGGAGTCGCTGTCCACAACGTCCAGATTACCACCCATCGACTTCCACCCGCTGACTCTGCCAATTGAGTTAGTATGACCGGCTGGCCCAAGCCGGAGGCAACGCCGACAGCCGAAGTCGAACCCGGTGTCTCTTGCGTTGGTGACGAGCGCAATGTCCGCTGTGCCACCCAGCCGCCCGTGTCTTTGGTCTTTTCTAATTGTTATTGTTATGTCAAAATCACTCCTTAAATGAGCGAACTGCATCAACATAGATGGGAAAGGGAACACATTGGATAACCAGAAAGAATTTTGAGAAGGGCCAAAATCAACCGACCGGCCCTAGTTTGGTTAACCCTGGAGCGACCGCAGCTTCGTTGGACGACACATTCACACTGGCACCCGTGTTAACTCTCCTCTCTGACGTATGAGGCTTTGAACGAGCTCTACGACACCCTCGGGCTGCGGCTCAATGAAGGGTATAGTTTCCGATGTTGTTTTCTCTCCTGTGCTTTGAAGTAAATCATTTTCCTACGATGCAAACTTTAGGCTTTCAACAACGTCAGCTGTTTGCTTGACATTTCACTTCGGGGGTTTTGACTCCCGGCTGTGTGGAAAAAGAGGAAGAAGAGAAGAGAAGGAAAAAGAGCCGGTCGCGCATTTCTGACAGAGACATTGTGAAACGAAGCAGCTCATACACTACACCCTCTGTGTCGCCGTGTCTGCTGGAGCACTCAGTGCCTCCTGAGGGAGCGCCGCTGAGTTTATGAGCAGAGAGCAGAGGAACAGCCACGCGGGGACAGAGAGGCGAACGTCGTCAAAAACCCCCGGGTCGCCGCGCCGGGTTCACGGCTCACTGCTGCTCTTTATTATTACACCACCTTCCTCTTCAAACTAATGCTTTTTGATAGGTTTTGCGAAACAGTTCACTCAACAGGGAGAGAGTATTTAAATTGTCCTTTATAATAATGTATTATATAACTTTTGGTGCTTGTATGAAACAATAGCAAGGTGAGGCAATAGGTTTTTTTTTTTCTTTTTTTTTCTTTTTTTTTCTTGCTTGAAAAACCCACCCATAGCTTTTTCGTATTTGATATCAGCTTTCCATTGCTGATTTGATGGAATGGTCATAGATAAACAGAAACAAATGTTTTCACAAAGTTTCTGCCGACAGATGTTTGTCTCGCTGGTTCAGGTTCTACCAGTAGGGGAGAACGGGGATGGTTGTCACACGTTTTACTCTAGTGTGAATTGCTCATCATCAAAACATCTTTCAATAGTCATTCCTACATTAAATTGAAGCTTACGATGTTGGCTTGAAATGTGTATCCCTCTCATTTTCCAACGTATTGTAACAAAGAGGAAAAATTACCTATCAAAGACACATTATGACAACCAACCCCGTTCTTCCCTACAACATAACATAACACAACACAACACAACACAACACAACACAACACAACACAACACAACCCAGTGGACGTGGAAAACACTTGACATTATCACTTCAAGATGTTTGATCATAAATACCGAGCCGTAAACGATTATGAGGCGTATTCAAGAGGCGCCTAATGACATTAGAAAGAGGAGTTCATAAACAGACTCATCAGCAGCATAGGGGAAATGTCCAGGTAGTGACTTTAGTTATGGCAGGTATCTGACGCCCCGGGTTATGGCGGACTCATACTGAGAGACTTGTTAACACTTTATGAATTTTTAAAGCCCAACGCTTTACTGTGCACCACTTCCTTTAACTGGTACATGACTGCGTTTACCTCATTGAGAGGTGAGTCGGAACAGTCTGAAACAAGTCAGAGGGAGCAAGATACTGTGCCATGTGATACTGTGCTGTCACATATCTCATGCCACTACTTCCAGCATGTCCAAGTGGAACTATGGAATGCAGTAGGATGGCGGACTGCTTATCGTCCTTTAAAAAGAAACAAGGTGCGCTGTGTGACCTTTGACATGAACCCCCACACAGGGAGGTAACAATAAATCCATACCCAGTTTCACCCTGGCCCCTAATAAACCCTGAACATGGTAACAAAATACAGTGACAGGGAAACATATAACCCAGGCAATGGAAACAATACATTAGCAACAGAGCTAACTGCGTCTCTGGGCTGGTTAACAGCTCAGAACTTCTACATATGGGCACACAACATACAGTATGTCAGGGCCCCTTAAAAAAGCTGAACGCCAGTGCTATATCAGTGAAGGCGTTGAATTCTCAGCTTTGCATTGGAATGTATCCCTCACTTCAGTCTCTATTTACCCCCCCCCCCCCCCCCCCCCCCCCCTTTGTGTTGGCTAAATATGTACTTGGTATTGTTGTGACAACTGGCATCCTTCTTTTAGGATAGGTGCTATTCAAGGTGTAGGTTGGGATTTTTTTTGTTGTGAAATGCAGCTTGCATGTACTTCTGCTATAGCCAGGGATATACAAAGGCATAGCATCTATAAATAATCCTGCAGTGCCCTTTGAAAGGGCAACCGATCTCGCCATCACTTTTCCTAGTTGGGAGAGGGAGTTTTCCGAGGCCAACTTGTCATTATACGGCACAAGTACAGTACAACGAAAATAAGTTTGGCATCCAACTAGAGGGCAAATATAACAGTAAGGTGCATGCAATAGTAATATGCAATGTACAGGCAATTAAACTGGGTATAAAATATATAAATTAGTACTAATGAGTAATAGTGTATGTACAGGGTTGTAGTATTAATATGTACAGTGATACAGGTATAAAGACACTATGGTAATAATAATAATAATAATGACTTGGATTTATATAGCGCTCTTCATGACACCCAGAGCGCTTCACAGAGTCCATTATTCGTTCATACACAGTCATACCGGTGGTGGTAAGCTACAATTGCAGCCAGAGCTGCCCTGAGGTGGTGATGGTAGTAAGTCATACTGACCAGCAGCGTAACTAATATAGTAAGAGTAGGTAAGGGATATGTACAGATACTGTACAGTGTGAATGCCTGAATACAGATATAGTATCTAAAGATATGTAAAAAGGATTATATGCAGGTATGTACCGACAAATGTGGATAGATTTATATATAGAGAATAAATATATTCTATATTTGCCATCATACAGAGTTATATGGGTTATATGCAGGTATATTCAGACAGATATGGATATATATAGTATATACAGCACTATTGTACATGCTATCATACAGAGTTACAGTATATGGGTAGACTGTAGTATGAAGTACGTATGATTATTATGATTACTAAGATTATAATGTAGGGCATTTGTAGACAGTGAAAGCAGTAGGTAGGGATAAATTGAGTATAGGCAACAGAGTTAAAGGTTTGTACAGTATGGGTAACAAAGCCTAGGGCAGGGGTGGCCAACCAGTCAGAGACTAAGAGCCACAAAAATGACTGTGGTACCACAAAGAGCCACACCATATACCAGCGTTTCTAAACTTTTTTTTTTCAGTCACGGCACCCTTCATGTTTAGGTCTCACCCTCTGGCCTCTGAAGTTGCTTATGTCTTTTTTATTTGGGCCTCACAGGGTTAAAAGTACCCTGTGAGACCCACGGTTGCAAAATTACAAAATCACTTTTAGCCATTTAAAAAAAATAATGTTTATTTAAAAGATGTTAAGCACATGCATAGTCAATTGGTCCTGTTGTTCAGCCTCACAATGCTATTTGATAGTAAATGTGTTTATATGTCCCACCCTCTGGCCTCTGAAGTTGCTAATGTCTTTTTAATTTGGGCCTCACAGGGTTAACCTCTTAAGCCCGAGATATACAGTAAAAGTGTATATTTTCAGCATTACGTTTGTTTACCAATGCTTTTAATTGTTATTAGTGAAATATAAGATTATAGAAATCTCAGGGCATTGAGTCGGAAACCGGCGCATATTGACAGGAGGAAGTGGCACAGCCAAAAATGAGTGTAGTCTTTTGAAGGAAGAGACTCAGGGCTTTCGAATTTCGAAAAACTACCCTACCCAGCCCCTGTCAATCATCTGACTTCTGGATTTACTTTTTTATTTCTCTTATTTTTTGGATTATCTCCCACAAACCTGAACGTTATTGCCATAAAACAGAACGCAATTCGTTTCTCTACCTTTCTGTGAACGTCTTGCAAAAAACGGTGTTGCAATACGATGAAAAATGGTGGATAAATTTACATTATAAAAAAGATGGCAGAATTCAGTACTGTATGTATCTACAAAACCTTCTGTTTAATCATCTTCCTTTATTCATTTGCTTAGATTTTTTCAGGTCTGGTCAATTTTAGCATGGTGTTATTCACAGTCAAAGATAATAATATTTTTTTTTTAAATAGAATTGATATTCTCCTTTGGTTCATTACAATTTACTCAAGCCTAGTAACAGACACACTATTTCTGACACTGATCCATATATGTCCCTAGATTCAGATACCAAGAACATGCACATGGACCATTTACATTT
>NC_140166.1:191299954-191339954 GCF_963971535.1 Notolepis coatsorum
ATTTAAACTAACTAGAGACCCTTTTAACTAACTACAGAACCCTTGTAACTAACTAGAGAATGCTTTTAACTAACTACTGACACCTTATAACTAACTGCAGAACCCGTTAAACTATTTCAAATGTCAGATTTGAAAGCTTATCTTTTTTTTCTACTTTTTTTCTGTGGTTTTTCTCCCCATCCCAATTTACCTCTTGTGCCAATTCTCCCTCCCCTGTCCTGATTTTTCCTGACTTTGCTGTGCAGGCGCCCAAACCGACCTGTAGGAATCGCTGTTCACAACGACCAGACTACCACCCTTCGACTTCCCACCCCGCCATTGAGTTAGTATGACAGCCGGCCCAAGCCGGAGGCTTATAGTGTTATGTGAGCAGTGAAATCATTCATTTTCAATTCATGTTGTAACACTGAAGCCCGACCAGAGCGTCTCGTGTAGAAGTAGGTATTACTGGATATTATATCTAGGATGTTGTCAGTCATGTGAACAAAAAGCCTCTGAAGCTCATTACCCATTATAGTCTATTAAAAACACAGATAAATGAATGGTGGCAAGTCTTTGCTTCCTAAAAGAGAGGGGGAAGGAATGAGAGATATGACCACTGACTGCTCAAGCCCTGTAATCTTTTCTTCATCCCTCCAATCACAACTGTTGCTTCCCTTGGACACACACACACACACACACACACACACACACACACACACACACACACACACACACACACACACACAGGCCCACACACAGAACTTCTATTAGCATTTCAGAGGAGACTCTCGTGCTTAGTGTAAACATATTTAAACCCTTTGTATAATGACGAGAGACCTTAGTCTACAATTATACCCTCAACACCTGTTTATGGCTTTGGTTAGAAAATCAAACCCAGATCATATAAACAAGAAACAGTGAGCTAAAGTTGAACTATTTATAAACTGTTTGTTATAAATGTAAGTGACCACATGTACTCTAACTGAAGGCCCAGTGATACTTTCTCAAAATATCTGCTATATTGACTCAAATAATATATATAATTTATATATTTGGTGTTACTGTATTGGGAACAAACCAACACACATTCAAACCAGCTGTTAAATGGGACCTGTTTATTGGACAAAGAGAAACCTCTGGGCCAGTCATATCAGCCAATGGAGAGACAGAATGTGCAGGAAAAAATAAAAATAAAAAATACATTTCAGCAGTGGAAGCAGCTAACAAAAAATACACGAGTTTAAGTAAAGAGCTGAAATAAAACGTGCAACATAAAAGTAATTTTGAAAACATGTGGTGGAGTTGGACCCATACAAAAGATCTCTTCCGTGGAACATTCATCTGGTTTTCTGAGGGGGGAGAAAGACATGTCTGGACAATGCAAAAGAAATAGCAAAATCCTAATGTTGCCGCGTACACGAGGACAAACATAAAAACCTCCTCACACAATTCCCCAAACCGTCATAAGACTCAAAACCGACTCAAAACCACACGCTCTAAATATTATCTTTCTACTGTTGTTTAGCAGAGCACATTTGGCAAAGGCATACGTTGCTCTACACAATTGAGATATAACACATTAACAATAAACCACGGTAACAATCTATAAAATACAAAACATGAGAATAGATTAACCATATTTATCAAAATGAGGAGTGGGTGGGTTGAAGGGTTGCATGTGTTACAGTTCTGGCAGGAAGCGTCGGCCAGGAAATGCCTCCCTGAGAAACTGGTGGCGCACTTCTTTGGTGCTGTGAGCGAAATGAGGACATCTGGGTTATTCCATCCTCACTGGCCTCTTCTACATCCCAACCTAAGGTCAGAGAGAGAGAGAGAGAGAGAGAGAGAGAGAGAGAGAGAGAGAGAGAGAGAGAGAGAGAGAGAGAGAGAGAGAGAGAGAGAGAGAGAGAGAGAGGGGGGGGGGGGGGCATGGAGGATCATAAACACATTATAAACATAAGCAATGACCAGATTTCATATTACGCAAGTTACCATTGCTAATTAAAACAAAAGCATTGAAAATTAGATTTTTTGTTGTAGCCCGTTACTGAATGAAAATGGCATTTGTCAGGTGTGTGTGTGTGTGTGTGTGTGTGTGTGTGTGTGTGTGTGTGTGTGTGTGTGTGTGTGTGGTGTGTGTGTGTGTGTGTGTGTGTGTGTGTGTGTGTGTGTGTGTGTGTGTGTGTGTGTGTGTGTGTGTGTGTGAGAGATGGTCTACAACATGGACTACTGATCCTGAACCAAATTGGCTTAAGAAAAAAGGCACAATCCAGTATCGATGACAGGCACAAATGGAAGAACTGGAACACTGTGCTGGTCAGGTACTCTGCGTACGATGTGCTCATGCAGACTGCAACATGAGATGTTCCTTCACGTGCACATTAACTTAAAGCTGCTTTCTTAAGTTAAGTCGTTTGTTCTTTGTTTTTTGGGGGCACTAACCTCTGAGAAGTAACAGATAAAGTGTGATATACATTAGGGATCGATATTATCGGCCGATATCGGCATTAAAATGTGATATCAGAAAATATCGGTATCGGTTTTCAAAAAAAAAGAAAAAAAACATATAACCTTTATTACCAGGCAAGCAAGTAAGAACAAATTCTGATTTAATTTATTGTCAAAAGTATGCATAATGTTGTGTTAATTCCACAACAAGAGATATGTAATGGGACCCTGCATATATCGGTATCGGTTGATATCGGTATCGGAAATTAAGAGTTGGACAATATCGGTATATCGGTATCGGTAAAAAAGCCAATATCGAGCATCCCTAATATACATCTTTCTTTAGTATTGAAGTCTTATAAGTAACAACAAATGTATTGCACCACTTTTACCACACAGGATAAGATAAGACATCTGCAAAAGACAAGTGCAATGTTGGTTCACTTTGTTTCAAAAGGTTATTATCTTGAATTTGTGTTTAGATTACAAACTTGTAGAGGTAATTTTATCTTCCCTAAACTACATGGTACAGCTTTAACTTAAAATAAATAACAATAATAATAATAATAATAATAATAATAATAATAATAATAATAATAATAATAATAATAATAATAATAATAATAATAATAATAATAATAATAATAATAATAATAATAATAATAATAATAATAATAATAATAATAATAATAATAATAATAATAATAATAATAATAATAATAATAATAATAATAATAATAATAATAATAATAATAATAATAATAATAATAATAATAATAATAATAATAATAATAATAATAATAATAATAAATAATAATAATAATAATAAAAATAATAATAATGAAGTCCATTCAAAGCATCTTGGGAGCTGTATGTAAACCCGTTCATGAATTAGCGTGTACCTGATGGCAGATCCACACTGGCAATGGGGATCTTGATCTGCTTCAAGGTGACCAGTATGCCAGAGAAGGGTTCCTTAACATCAGCAGCAGCCGTCTCCGGACCAAGGATGGCATCGATCACTATGTTGTAGGCATCATTGATCAACTGGACCTAAACATGTAAGAGATATACAGTATGATGAGGCAAATATATAGGAGAACTGGACCATAACCAAATTCTGAATTCTCATTGAGATAGATACTAAATGAATTTGGTCTGTGTAATTTGGCACTATCAAGAAGTGGTTCTGTTTAAATCAAACTGTATGAATCTGCCTATTGGGATATGGGCAAACCACAGGTGTAGGCCTACAGATGCAACACCAACACGGTTATTTTGGAGAGAAAAAGTGTTCATCTGTGCTGATGCTGCTCACCTCTGTGGGCAGATAGGACAGGAAGGGGATGTCCATCTTCTCACACTGAACCGTGAAGTCCTGGTGGAGGCTGTGGGCTGAACGTTTAGGGTAATAGATGGTGGGCTCATACTCCTGTAAAGAAGGGAGAGAGGGAGGGAGGAAAAAGAGAGCAAGAAAGAGGGCAAGGGGGGGGCACAAAACAGAGGGGGGGGGGGAACAATAGAAGAAGTTAATTCTGGGTCCAGATCCGGTCAGAAAGTTCACACTGACTGTGATTAAGTGTTTGAAATGTATTCATTTGACCTGTTGGTATTCATTTGACCTGTAGCACTGTAGCATGACAAAACCAACACATGATTCAGCCTGTGATCACCACTCTGTGGTTTCCTCCAGAGCATTCTCCTCATAGTGAGTGCTGAGCAGGATGCCGAGAAGAGTATAAATCCAGACACCTGTGACCTGAGAGGCCTGTGGTGTCAAAACAGCGACCACCCATGATCCAGGACCTCTGAATACACGGGTCATCCACATACATCTAAAACCTCAGGACCCTCTGTGTGAGCACTGTGTGATGTGTGTGTATGTGTGTCTGTGTGTGTGTCTGTGTCTACAGTATATGTGTGTGTGTGTACACATGCGTGTGAGTGATGTATAGCCTGTCTGATATTCTAGTCAAATTGGATATAAGGACAGTACTCAGATTCGGCAGAGGGTTCAGATTCTCCGCAGTTCTCTCTGATCTAGAACATGGGCTTGTTTGCTGTAGTGAAACAACGTGGATGTTCAGGAGATCAGGAGAACAGCGGGGTGGGATTGGTTCTGCTACACCGGGACTCGCAGTTCAAACCACACGAAGATTGTCATCGCAGTCTCGGTGCCTTCTGTACTCTCGGTTTTACGATCAAAGGATCGGTGGATCACGGCTCGCACCATAAAATATCGCCATTGACTCCCGGCCATTCTGCATTAGAATCGGTTAAATTGAGCGGATAATCAGACAATGGGGAAAAACGATTTCCAGTCTCACCTGGTCCAGAGTCTCGACTCTCGGGCCTCTACATCACATAAATTCTCCTTTAGAATCTGGCCGAGGTCCGGGGGAGGAAGTGATCTGTCAGTTCTTCAGACAGTCTACCGGCTCCTCTGGGACCATAAACCCATCAGGGCTCCGTGGCCAACGACCACCTGACGTCACCTCCACGGCAGGCGCCAGGGAACACAGAGCGAGCTGCTAAGCTGAGCACCATCCGCGTCACCTCCTGGGGGCATCAAAACCCCCGGCCCCATGCCGCGATGGCCTTCACACCAGTTACATCATCAACCTGAGACGACCCTCGAGGAGCGAAGGAAGCACCTGGGACGCTCTTTAATGCCACTGTGCGTGAATAGACCCGAAATGAGGCATGTGAGAGCAGCAAGTATGGGTTATGGGCAGGCCGTGCTGCTTTTCCTGTTGATGTTCAGGGTTACCGCGGTTACACTTCCTGTCTGCGAGGGATGATGGTCTCCAGGTGGGCCACTTAGAGTAGCCTTAGGTATTTGGCCACAGCGGCGGTCGTGGCTAGATGGTACATCCGCATTTAGTTTGAAAAGCAATAAACTTGGGAGTCACACAAATGTTTTTCATTTCGATTTTAAGGTTATGGTTAAGGTAAGGGTTAGGTTTATAAACAATAAGGTTAAGGTTAGGGTTAAGGTAAGGTAAGGGTTATGATTATAAACAGTGAGGTTAAGGTAAGGGTTAACAACTTTTAAGGTGAAAAATCTACAGAACGCGGATCACTTCTAGCCATGTCAGTAGTTATCATGAATGACCAATGTTACCAATGACCAAACAAGGATGTAAATGATGATAATGGTAAATGGTACTGCATTTATATAGCGCTTTTATCCAAAACGCTTTACAACTTCACATTCACCCCTTCACTCACACATTCACGGCGGAGGCAACCATGCTCATTGGGAGCAGTTAGGAGTTAAGTGTCTTACTCAAGAATACTTGGACACGCTGATGAGAGGAGCCAGAACCGAACCAGGGACCTTCCAATTACCAGACGACTGCTACTTCCTGAGCCGCTGTCGTCCCAGGTGTACATGGGGGGGGGGGGGGGTGTTGAACAGAACATCATGTCCGGTCCACCGAGAACAAAGGGCCGTGACTAATAGACACAGTGATTCATTGTGTGTAATATTTTGCTTTTCCATGTGTCCGATTGTGGAAAGAATCAATGACGTGTTGCCAGGTCCACTCATACATAATGCTATACTTGTGAGGACAGAGAGCTTGGGACTGATGCTAGAGGCAAGCTGGCCCTTTAAGCTGCAGATGATAAGTCATGTCTATGATCTGTCTAATCACATTCACAGCTCTGGATCAGGTGTGTGTGTGTGTGTGTGTGTGTGTGTGTGTGTGTGTGTGTGTGTGTGTGTGTGTGTGTGTGTGTGTGTGTGTGTGTGTGTGTGTGTGTGTGTGTGTGTGTGTGTGTGTGTGTGTGTGTGTGTGTGTGCGTGTGAGTGTACGTGTGTGTGTGTGTGTGTGTGTGTGTGTGTGTGTGTGTGTGTGTGTGTGTGTGTGTGTGTGTGTGTGTGTGTGTGTGTGTGTGTGTGTGTGTGTGTGCGTGTGCGTGTACGTGCGCATGCATGTGCGTATGTGTGTGTGTGTGTGTGTGTGTGTGTGTACATACATCATGCACATACATGTGTGTCCAACTGCTGGACTTCTGCACATGCAGACATGGGTCACCACATCACACAGACGCTTGAAACATACTATTACACCAAGAGGGCGCTTTGTAGTTCAAAGTACTGTTCCAAGTTACAAGCTCCAGGTAGGGCTACAAGTGATGTCCCTAACACATGTTGATCTTACCTACCGAGGTCAGCGTTATACAGAAAAAAATTCAACCATGCAGTTACTGATTATTGATTACCTGTTTCAAATTGCAATCAGTAGCGTAATCCACTGGAATACTGCAACTCAGTAATCGGAATACTTTCAGATACTCGGATATGTTATTTTGTCTCTAAAATCCATATAAATCAAATGGACAATATCTCAGTTTTATAGATTGTTTTGATTCATCTACAAACCATAATTGACTGTTAATTGACTGTTTGTGTGTATAATTTCAAAATCTAAATGACATTCTCCTCTCAAACATTTTCATGAGTAACGCAAGACTCTAAAGTATTTGTTATCTGATAAACGGTAACAGATTACAGTTACTGTTTATTTGCGACCACATTACAGTAATCCCATTACATTTACCATATTCACATAGTGGCCATTTTTCTCTCATGTCATACTCAGATTGGGATTCCTTTTCACCCTGTTCCAACCTTGGGACATAAGAGCAAAATGGCCGCTGTGTGAGAATGGTCAATGTAAACTGTTACTCCCTGACATTGATGCACGTTGCCTTTAAGAACCTCTACACCACAGCAGTCCATCCAGACCAAGAAAGAGAAGAATAATGCGATGGTCAGGCATACATAGCCTGATGATTTGTTTTCTTTGGATCAAAGTTATGGAGAAGTGCTTTATGCATTCCTGCACAGCAGTATAAAATATATCTCTCTGAGAACTAACCCTCCGACTAGTCCTTGGCCACGAGAGAGAGAGAGAGAGAGAGAGAGAGAGAGAGAGAGAGAGAGAGAGAGAGAGAGAGAGAGAGAGAGAGAGAGAGAGAGAGAGAGAGAGAGAGAGAGACTCCACGATGAGCTTTCGGACAGCTTACATAGCTTCTATCAACATGGTTCTAATCAGAGCTATCAATGTGCTGTAAATCTAGCGAGCCAGACACATGTGTTAGTTATATAGATGCATTCCATTCCAAGTCAAAGATCCCCAAAAAACACCCTACGCTTCCCTTCAAATAGAACGGAAACATACACTCAGGTAATCAAACCTCGTATCGACTGTGCATTCCAAAAATACTACTTGTTTAGATACTGGCCAGGTAATGGACTATGATGTATTGTAATCATTGAGACCTCCACCTCCTCCCAAACACTGCTAGTAATTCCCCCAGAAACCTTCATCGTATGGCTCAATGATATCATGAACATGACATCACGTTCCGGCTGCCAAATGCAAGACCCAGACAGTTTTAACGAGACATACAATAGCATGACGTCATGACTGTCTGAGTGCCCTTGTGGAGAAGGTAATGGCGATAATGGGGCTGAAATGAAATTCTGCAAAATATAAAGGGTCTATATAGATTATCCCCTATTATCAACACAAATAAAACTTAGTTGGAGTTTTTCTACTGCGATATTGTCCACGTGGCTGTCTGTGGGAGGGCCTGGCTCACCATGCTGTGTTGGAGTACACCGTGTATACTGATCTGCTGTGTTGGAGTACATCATATATATTATATTATACTGATATGCTGTGTTGGAGTACACCATATTATAGTACTGATCTGCTGTGTTGGAGTACACCGTGTATACTGATCTGCTGTGTTGGAGTACATCATATATATATTATAGTATACTGATCTGCTGTGTTGGAGTACATCGTATATATTATAGTATACTGATCTGCTGTGTTGGAGTACATCGTATATATTATAGTATACTGATCTGCTGTGTTGGAGTACATCATATATATTATATTATACTGATATGCTGTGTTGGAGTACATCATATATATTATATTATACTGATATGCTGTGTTGGAGTACATCATATATATTATATTATACTGATCTGCTGTGTTGGAGTACATCATATATATATTATAGTATACTGATCTGCTGTGTTGGAGTACATTGTATATTATATTATACTGATCTGCTGTGTTGGAGTACATCATATATATTATAGTATACTGATCTGCTGTGTTGGAGTACATCATATATATTATAGTATACTGATCTGCTGTGTTGGAGTACATCATATATATTATAGTATACTGATCTGCTGTGTTGGAGACAGTACATCATATATATTATAGTATACTGATCTGCTGTGTTGGAGTACATCATATATATTATAGTATACTGATCTGCTGTGTTGGAGTAGGCTACATCATATATATTATAGTATACTGATCTGCTGTGTTGGAGTACATCATATTATAGTATACTGATCTGCTGTGTTGGAGTACATCATATATATTATATTATACTGATCTGCTGTGCTGTGTACATGGTATATTATATTATACTGATCTGCTGTGCTGTGTACATGGTATATTATATTATGCTGATCTGCTGTGCTGTGTTGTATTTCATAACAACATGGTTGTAATTGTTGGATAAGTGTGTCAAGTGGTGCTTTTCAGTGTTCTACAATACAGCATTGTATGGTTGGCTGGTTACTCAATCACACTTCCATGTACCGCACAGTTGTCCACTTACGAATATGCGCAGGTGCCGGGCACACACCAGACCGATAGAGCCGTTCTGATCTGGACCGCAGATCACCAGCACCGTGGGCTGCTTCTTCCCCATGGTAATGAGAGGGTAGGCCTGGAGGGAGAGAAGGATGGAGAGAGAAAGGGAGCAAGAGGGAAGGAGAAGGTTAGAGAGAAAGAGGGAGTTTATGACTATCTGATCTAAACACAGTTGGCTACCATATCTGCATAAAAAATAGGGAAACAAGTCCAGGCACGCATTCCAGGTTTTTCAAATTGATTGGCAGCCTGAAATCATGACGTTTCGGTGAACACACCTTCTTCAGAAAATGGCTTGCATGAAGCATGAAGTGACCAAATGTATACAAATCAAACAGGAAGTGACAACATAGGAAGTGACAACACATTCCAACAAGACATCTGCACAAAATACAAAATACAACTTACAAGCACAACCTCTTCAGAAGCATGAAGCATGCAAATCAGAAAGATATATATATATATATTAGGGATGCTCGATATTGGCTTTTTTACAGATACCGATATACCGATATTGTCCAACTCTTAATTTCCGATACCGATATCAACCGATATCAACCGATATGCAAGGTTTCCCCCCCAAAAAACGGAATAACTTCAGGTAATTAACATTACATATCTCTTGTCGTGGAATTAACACAACATTATGCATACTTTTGACAATAAATAAAATCAGAATCTGTTCTTACTTGCTTGCCTGGGTAAATAAAGGTTAAATAAATGTTAAATAAAATATATATACTGTATATTACAGTATACCGATACCAATATTTTCCGATATCACATTTTAATGCCAATATCGGTAGGCCGATAATATCGGACATCCCTAATATATATATAGAGTAGGACTACATCTGAAACTACTGAAATATAAACACCCATGACCCATAGCAGCCGTCTTTAAATTATAAATATAAAGAATGATAAATGAAAATAAAGATTATTAATAAATAATCAAATGAAACAGGTCAAGACTTGCTCTAAACCCATGAATTTTAAGCCAGAAATATCATGTCCTAACTTATAAAGTGCCTTGCAACTGAGGTTGTGGTTGTAAGTTGTATTTTGTGCAGATGTCTTGTTGGAATGTGTTGGAATGTGCCATTTTCTGAAGAAGGTGTGTTCACCAAAACGTCATGATTTCAGGCTGCCAATAAATTTGAAAAACCTGGAGTGCGTGCCTGGACTTGTTTCCCTATTTTGTATGTAGTATCAGAGATTACAGCACCTAGTGTCAAGTCAAGTGAGGTGAGCGCGTTCTACTACTTTTTTCACATAAAAAAATAAAACTTTTTTCACTACCATATCTGCAACAATATTAGTCATAAATTATATCATTTCTGTCATAGATCAAAAGAAACGGTGTGCTGCCTTTTTATCAAAAGCCTTTGATGATGCCGACCATCCCCTCCTTCTACAGAGACTATATTATACAGACTGACTATGTTTCTTGTCATCTCTTTCAAAATGATCTTGAGATGTCAAGCGGTCCACCTGGGAAACATCCACTTTGCATCTTTGCCAATGGTGAGGAGGAGTCCACAATGCAACACAGCTGGCTGTAATGTGGATGCCTTCTAGCCATTACCGTCCAGTCTTTGGCAACACCGACATCAGTACCGCACCGGCAACCAACTAACATTAGCTAGCTAGCAGTATCCTGGTGATGTGGCAGTCTTTACATCAGCATTTTCTTCTTGATGTTTCCCCACTCAAAATGGTTGAATACTGTATGTGTTGAACATTGAGACACTAGGGCAAGTGTTACCAAGACAGGAGGGTAATGGCTAGAAGGCATCTACAACCGGGAGCGTTGCATTGTGAACTCCTCACATGACCCACCTGACACCTGGCTTCTCTGTACTACTGTACCTTCAAATCGGAGCCGGCTGTGTGAGGCAAATAATCCTGGGAGCCTATCATGGTCGCTATTGCAAATGACAAATTACACCTTTGTAATTACACATCAAGTTAACCGACGTGAGGGGAGAAGGGGGTGGGGGAGTTACAGAATATAAATATTTTTGAATCAGGCTTGATGAGATATTTACTTTTAAAGGGGACCTATTGTGAACATTGCATTGTTTTTTTCAGAATGAGGGGTTGTCCCAACATTGAGAAAATATTAAATATGTGCATTGTGCCTTTTCTGCTTGTTGCGACAAGAACCCTCAATCTTGAAATGAGCCGTTCAGAATTGCAGACACAATTGACGTAGCTAGTAGTAACACCATGTGCGTTTGTGCTTGTGAAATGGCCGGCTTGCTCATAAATCTTTTCTTTTCTACCAAAAGTTTAAACCTAAAATATGTTTCTGACAGTGTAAGTTCGATATGATATTGCTGGATCTTGAGTCATATTGAATCTGTGAAGTCTAGTCTGAAGTCTAGTCTTTGATCTGCATTTCATTCGAGGGTACAGGCTTGGGCTCCTTACAGGCAAATAAACAGCCCGTTGAGAACAGCACTGAAACAGAGGGGTATAAACATGTTTAGGGGACCTCACAGACCTATATTAACTAGTTGAAAAGGACTCAAATATGTCCCCTTTAAATTCCATGCAGATAATCTTGATGGGAAACTGGGGGATAGTAGACTTTTTTTGGTTGGACAGTAACAGAAACAACATTCCTGTGCTTTGTTGAAGCAATTTCCCTGTCAGTTTTGGATCATGGTGACGTAATTTATAGACATGCTGCAGTTTCTATTCCTACGCCCTTGGACTCTGTACATCACTCCGCCCTCACATTTATCACCGGTGATAGTTATGGCACACATCATTGTATTCTGCAAGTTAAGTTATACTTTTATTAATCCCCTTGGGGAAATTCGTCCTCTGCATATGACCCATCCTAACTACTTAGGCGCAGTGAGCAGCCACACAGTGCGGCGCCTGGGGACCAACTCCAGTTGTAATGCCAGTACCTTAGTCAAGGGCAATGGCAGGATATACCTAGCATTGCATGCATGTCTTTTTATGATGTGGGGGAAACCGGAGTACTCGGAGGAAACCCACACACACAAGGGGAGAACACAGAAAGGCCCCCTGCTGGAGTTTGAACCCAGATCTTCTTGCTGTGAGGCAACAGTGCTAAGCCCCGTGCCGCCAGAGGCCTCTGGCCGAGAGATGGGATACACATTGGCATCTGTTTATTTATGATGCCCTTATTGGAGATCTTCCACCTTGTATCACTTCACTATGGGATTGGTCCTTTGGACCTCATCACACTCGCTCCAGTGATTGGCTTAGACTTCAGGTCCCCAGAGTTTGCACTGAATCAGGGGAATCTCCTTTCAGCGTCTGTGCTCCACACATGGAACATTCTTCAACACACGTGAAAAATGTATTTCAAACTTTTAATTATTCTTGAAAAGACATTGAGGTTTCCTTCATTTGCAATGCTTTCGAGATTACAGGCATATTCAAAAAAGAGAAAAGAAAATCAGTTTAGACAGTTAATTATTGAATAATTTAATATCAATAAATAAATTGGTATCCTTTGTACTGAGTACCTCAGTCTATATTGTTCTTCTTCCTCTCTGTCTATTTAATTCATCATCGACATCATTGTGAATGATTTTATTGCAAATAAATAAAGGTTGAATGAATGTTTGATGGAAAGGATATGTGAGAGGGAGAGAGGTGACATATGAAGGGAAAACAGAATCCATTAGAGAACAATGGGGCAGAGCAAAGTGTGGGGTCATGAGAGATGATAGAGATGAGTCATCAGCGTAGTATTTATCCCTCAGAGGTGTGTAGAGAAGACCATTATATTCCATTATGCCCTGTGTCTCTGACTGGAGCATGCCAGGCATGCCAGGCCAGGGTGGAAACGTCACCAGGGCCAGTTTCGCTTCTGTCTATTATGAAAAGGCCCAATCTCGTTAAAATAACCCTGGCAGCAGTGGAAAAAATACCCGCATCCCACGCCATGGGATGCCTCTTTATAAATAACTCACTTTCCATCCAGGCCGTATTGCCCCAGTGGCCTGCTGGCATCCTTGTTTACTAGGCACACATTCCCTTGTAAATCACCTGCAACTTCTAGAATGAGACAGGAATTAGCCCGTGGACCTGCATCAAGCCAAGCGACTAATATTCTCTCTCCTAAATAGACACTTAAATAGAAGCTCTGTCTGTCTCTGTCTGGCATATTATTATTGCGTTTATTTATCGTAAAAAAATCATTGAGGGCTTAAAAAGACATTAATAATGTTACAAAATAAATAGAACATCAATTAAAACAAGTATATAAGTTAATAAAATACAAGAATCTACTAAAACAGGTACAAAGAGAGACAAAATGGTTTAAAATCATGGATTTAAAATGTTCAACATTAGAGTTCCAAGCGGTCGGAGCAAAGAAACTAAATCTTCAGAGCTCAGTACAAACTCAAGGGGCCTGCAGTGAAAGCCATTAGACCACATGTGGTATGGTCCAGAGGACCAATCTAGCATAGATGTGAAGACCACCCAGCCTTTCCATACAGGATGCAATGATGATATGATACATCCTAACATAAACATCATATGATACATATGATAAACCAGTAATAAACCTAAGAGCAGAATGAACAGCATCCAAGGGCTTAAGAGTAGAGGCACAGGCATGCCTATAAATCACTTCACCACAATCTGTTAGGATCGAGAGTGACGATAAGGTGAGGAGAGCACAATTGCAGAGAAGGATGAGGAAACAGAGACAGAGACGAAGGGTGATACTTAAATGAGGAGAGCTTTACTAAGACAAAACCAAAATACAAAACAAACACAAGGCACTGACACAGATACTAACAAACAGCGAGTGAAAACAAGAAAACGACAGGGGAAGACAGGCATGAACTCACTTGACATCAAAGGAACAAGGGAACGACACGGGGAGAACGCAGAGACAATGACACCACAACCACTTTACCAACCAACAAACAATATATACTGACACCAATTAACAATCACCACAGCTGGGGAGAGACAGGCACAGAACAGAACAAACAATCAACCACTATACAATAAGCAATACACCAAACAACACTAGCCAGGGAAACCAATTCACACCAGGGTGGGGAAGTTCAACAATAACACACACAGTGACATCCCATTAATTATCCCATTAATTAAAGTAAGCATGTGAGTTATCAAGGGTAGAATCAGTGTCTGAACCAACTGGCTCGTCTGGCCACAAGAGGGAGGTAGAGGACCACTGTCAGGAGGTAGGGGACCAGTGTCAGCTGGTAGGGGACCAGGTAGGCGACTACTGTCAGGAGGGAGGAAATGTTCACTGTCATTCTCACAACCGGCCCAGCAAGGGCCGGCCCTGGGGCCGTTACACAATCCATAACAGAGAGAGAAACAGCTTCAACAATCCTTTTCCTACACAGCATGAGAATATTTATTTTAGGGCTGTCAGTTTATCGCTGTCAGTTTAATAGATTAATTAATTACACAGCAAATTATCGCGTTATGAAAATTAACTCAAAATGAATTACAAACAAAAAAAATTACTTTTTTTATAATTATTTTTTGTATCTCAGAACGTAGAATACACATTTACAGACTTTTTTTTAATATGGTCCATTTGCATGTTCTTGGTATCTGATTCTAGGGACATCTATGGATCTCAGGGAATGTATTCCAGTGTCAGAAATTGTTATGGTTTGTAACCGACCCCAATCGCACAACACAAGACAGGTATGATGGTTTGCCAAGAAACAGATATTTATTGAACAACAGGGAAATACAGGGAAAAGGGCACTGTCCCTTTAAGGGAGAATCACAAATACAGGAATATAATATGAGGGGAAGGAAAGGTGCCTTTAAGAGGCGGGCAGGAAAAGGGAACACTAAGGGAAAGTAAGGGAACGCCTAAGGGAAGGTTAAGGGAACTAGAGACTAGGTAACCCAGGGGCAAGGAGAACTAGGGAGAGAGGACTAGGGACTAGGAGAGCTAGGGAAACAGGAGAAACGGGGACTAGGGGAACTAGGGACAAGGAACTAGGTGGAACTAGAAGGGGAGAAACTGGGACCAGGAACTAGGTGGAACTAGAAAGGGGAGAACTAGGGAACAGGAACTAGGTGGAACTAGAAAGGGGAGAACTAGGGAACAGGAACTAGGTGGAACTAGAAAGGGGAGAACTAGAGAACAGAGGGGACTGAGGCCCGCGGAGGCGGGCTGGGAAACAGGGAGGAACTGGGAGGACTGGTGGAAATCATCAGGGCCGCTCTGCAGGACAGAGGAGATAGTTAATGCACAAAAGGGAAAAAACAGAGCAGGTGCAGAACAGTCCAAATAACAAAGTGAACAAAGTAATAATATCTTCGTGTGACAAACACACAGGGGGAGATGTAAAGTCCAAAAATACTATTCTAAGTGAGAACCAAAAACAGAGGCATAACGCTGGGAGATGAAATGTCCAAACTAACTAACAGAGGCAATACGCTGGGAGATGAAATGTCCAAACTAACTAACAGAGGCAATACGCTGGGAGAGTGACATCACAATCAAAACTCACCCAGGCGTATGCGTAAAGGTACAGGAACAGCAGCGGGAACGGGGGCAAGGGCACTACGCTGAGTGAGTGACATCACAATCAAAACTCACCCAGCGTATGCGTAAAGGTACAGGGACAGCAACGGGAACGGGGGCAAGGGCACTACGCTGAGTGAGTGACATCACAATCAAAACTCACCCAGCGTATGCGTAAAGGTACAGGGACAGCAACGGGAACGGGGGCAAGGGCACTACGCTGAGTGAGTGACATCACAATCAAAACTCACCCAGCGTATGCGTAAAGGTACAGGGACAGCAACGGGGCGAGGGCATCGCCACCGGGTGGCTGGCTGTCCGAGCCGAGGAACAGAGTGCTGGAACAGCGGCGGTGACGAGGATGTCGTCCACCGGGTAGCCGCTGTCGGAGCCGAGGAACAGGGTGCTGGAACAGCGGCGGTGACGAGGATGTCGTCCACCGGGTAGCCGCTGTCGGAGCCGAGGAACAGAGTGCGCGCCACACCTTGGTGTGCGCGTCGGAACAGTGGCGGTGGCGAGGGCATCGTCCACCGGGTAGCCGCTGTTGGAGCCGAGGAACAGAGTGCGCGCCACACCTTGGTGTGCGCGTCGGAACAGTGGCGGTGGCGAGGGCATCGTCCACCGGGTAGCCGCTGTTGGAGCCGAGGAACAGAGTGCGCGCCACACCTTGGTGTGCGCGTCGGAACAGTGGCGGTGGCGAGGGCATCGTCCACCGGGTAGCCGCTGTTGGAGCCGAGGAACAGAGTGCGCGCCACACCTTGGTGTGCGCGTCGGAACAGAGAGACGCCTCGGGGTGCGTCTGCGAGGAGGAGTGTGCCAACTCGAAGGTCTGGAAGATGCGCGTCTGTGCGCTGGTACGGAGGAGCGTGCCAAGCTCGAAGGTCTGGAAGATGCGCGTCAGTGCGCTGGTACGGAGGAGCGTGCCAAGCTCGAAGGTTCTTGGAAGATGCGCGTTGCGCGCTGGTCTGGAGAGCGTGCCAAGCTCGAGCGTCCTTGGAAGATGCGCGTTGCGCGCTGGTCTGGAGAGCGTGCCAAGCTCGAGCGTCCTTGGAAGATGCGCGTTGCGCGCTGGTCTGGAGAGCGTGCCAAGCTCGAGCGTCCTTGGAAGATGCGCGTTGCGCGCTGAGGACTGGAGAGCGTCTGCGCTGGTCTGGATGTGCGTCAGGACGAACAGCTGCGCGGGGGTCTGTAGTGGAACGCTGGGGTGCCTCCCGTGGAAGTACAGGGAGCGCAGACCAGTCTCCCCCACAGGCAACGGCGACAGCTGGCGAAGGCTGGAGCAAACATCTCGACGCCGGAGAATGGAACAGAATAGGCAGACAGAGGATCTCCCGAAAGAGTCTAGATGTTTAGAGAAATGACTCGGCAAGTATACAACACGACCCCACGCCAAAACGAGGGGAAGCGCCCTGGTATTTAAAGCCCACAGGGGGACTAATTAGCCTGCCACCACAGGTGCGAGAGATAATAGAATATCAAACAGGTGTGGCCACTAAGGGTAAGGAACGAGAGGGTGGGGGCTAGAGAGAGTGAGTAGGGAATTCCTAACAGTAGGCTTAAAGAAGACAGAGAATAGGGAATTCCTAACAGTAGGTTTAAAGAAGACAGAGAAAAGGTAGTGAGCAGCGGGCAAAACCTCACAGTATCCCCCCCTCCAACGGGAGCCACCCGGCGACCCAAAACAAATACAGACAGAGTGGCAGGGGGCAAAACAAGACAAAAACGAAGGCACTGGCCAAGCCAGTAGGGGAAGCCACCACAAGAGTGGGGCTAGCAAAAAAAACAGGGTCGCCGAGGGGTAACTGGGGGAACTGGTCTAGAGGAACTGGGTCTAGAGAACTAGTCTAGAGGAACTGGCCTAGAGAATTGGTCTAGAGGAACTGGTCTAGAGGAACTGGGTCTAGAGAACTGGTCTAGAGGAACTGAGGGGCAAGCAGGGTAGCAAAGGGGTAACCATGGTAGCACCGGGAAAGGGCTAGCAGAGGGAAGGTTGCTGCCAGGGCACTGATAGCTACAGGGCCTATGCTAGCTGTACTGCTACATCAACATAGAGGCTGCGCAAGCTGCCGGAGCCAGGCTAGCAGAGGGAAAGGGTAGCTGCCAGGGCACTGATAGCTACAGGGCCTATGCTAGCTGTACTGCTACATCAACATAGAGGCTGCGCTAGCTGCCGAGCTAGGCTAGCAGAGGGAAAGGGTAGCTGCCAGGGCACTGATAGCTACAGGGCCTATGCTAGCTGTACTGCTACATCTACATAGAGGCTGCGCTAGCTGCCGGAGCTAGGCTGGCAGACAGGGCTGGACCAGCATGAGAGAACAAGCTAGCTGGAAGGACAGTCCTAGCTGTGGGAATACTGACCTTGCTAGCTGAAGGGCAGTCCTAGCAGTGGGAGAAACTACACAAAAAAGTGGAGGCCATGCAGAGGGACCGGGTTAGCTGCTTGGGCCTGGCTAGCTACAGGGCCTATGCCAGCTGCAAGGCTGCATTAACATAGAGGCTGTGCTAACAGCCGGGGCCAAGCTAGCAGACCGGGGCCATGCAGAGGGAAACTGGGTTAGCTGCCAGGGCATGGCTAGTTACAGGGCCCATGCCAGCAGCAAGGGCTGCATAAACATAGAGGCTGTGCTAGCAGCCGGGGCAAGACTAGCAGACAGGGGCTCTGCTGAGGGACTGGGTTAGCCGCCAGGGCATGGCTAGCTACAGGGGGGTCAAACAGGGCAAAACGGGAAGCAAACAGGGGAGCTAACCGGGGAGACTAACAAGCTAAACAGGGAAGCTAAACTGGGCTAAACAGGGAAGCTAACAGGGCTAACAGGGGAGCTAGAGGGGACAAGAAAAAAAAGGCAAACTCAACATACACAGTCTGTGCTGGCTGGGGTCGTAGACTTGGTGGGGTCGTACTGTTATGGTTTGTAACCGACCCCAATCGCACAACACAAGACAGGTATGATGGTTTGCCAAGAAACAGATATTTATTGAACAACAGGGAAATACAGGGAAAAGGGCACTGTCCCTTTAAGGGAGAATCACAAATACAGGAATATAATATGAGGGGAAGGAAAGGTGCCTTTAAGAGGCGGGCAGGAAAAGGGAACACTAAGGGAAAGTAAGGGAACGCCTAAGGGAAGGTTAAGGGAACTAGAGACTAGGTAACCCAGGGGCAAGGAGAACTAGGGAGAGAGGACTAGGGACTAGGAGAGCTAGGGAAACAGGAGAAATGGGGACTAGGGGAACTAGGGACAAGGAACTAGGTGGAACTAGAAGGGGAGAAACTGGGACCAGGAACTAGGTGGAACTAGAAAGGGGAGAACTAGGGAACAGGAACTAGGTGGAACTAGAAAGGGGAGAACTAGGGAACAGGAACTAGGTGGAACTAGAAAGGGGAGAACTAGAGAACAGAGGGGACTGAGGCCCGCGGAGGCGGGCTGGGAAACAGGGAGGAACTGGGAGGACTGGTGGAAATCATCAGGGCCGCTCTGCAGGACAGAGGAGATAGTTAATGCACAAAAGGGAAAAAACAGAGCAGGTGCAGAACAGTCCAAATAACAAAGTGAACAAAGTAATAATATCTTCGTGTGACAAACACACAGGGGGAGATGTAAAGTCCAAAAATACTATTCTAAGTGAGAACCAAAAACAGAGGCATAACGCTGGGAGATGAAATGTCCAAACTAACTAACAGAGGCAATACGCTGGGAGATGAAATGTCCAAACTAACTAACAGAGGCAATACGCTGGGAGAGTGACATCACAATCAAAACTCACCCAGGCGTATGCGTAAAGGTACAGGAACAGCAGCGGGAACGGGGGCAAGGGCACTACGCTGAGTGAGTGACATCACAATCAAAACTCACCCAGCGTATGCGTAAAGGTACAGGGACAGCAACGGGAACGGGGGCAAGGGCACTACGCTGAGTGAGTGACATCACAATCAAAACTCACCCAGCGTATGCGTAAAGGTACAGGGACAGCAACGGGAACGGGGGCAAGGGCACTACGCTGAGTGAGTGACATCACAATCAAAACTCACCCAGCGTATGCGTAAAGGTACAGGGACAGCAACGGGGCGAGGGCATCGCCACCGGGTGGCTGGCTGTCCGAGCCGAGGAACAGAGTGCTGGAACAGCGGCGGTGACGAGGATGTCGTCCACCGGGTAGCCGCTGTCGGAGCCGAGGAACAGGGTGCTGGAACAGCGGCGGTGACGAGGATGTCGTCCACCGGGTAGCCGCTGTCGGAGCCGAGGAACAGAGTGCGCGCCACACCTTGGTGTGCGCGTCGGAACAGTGGCGGTGGCGAGGGCATCGTCCACCGGGTAGCCGCTGTTGGAGCCGAGGAACAGAGTGCGCGCCACACCTTGGTGTGCGCGTCGGAACAGTGGCGGTGGCGAGGGCATCGTCCACCGGGTAGCCGCTGTTGGAGCCGAGGAACAGAGTGCGCGCCACACCTTGGTGTGCGCGTCGGAACAGTGGCGGTGGCGAGGGCATCGTCCACCGGGTAGCCGCTGTTGGAGCCGAGGAACAGAGTGCGCGCCACACCTTGGTGTGCGCGTCGGAACAGAGAGACGCCTCGGGGTGCGTCTGCGAGGAGGAGTGTGCCAACTCGAAGGTCTGGAAGATGCGCGTCTGTGCGCTGGTACGGAGGAGCGTGCCAAGCTCGAAGGTCTGGAAGATGCGCGTCAGTGCGCTGGTACGGAGGAGCGTGCCAAGCTCGAAGGTTCTTGGAAGATGCGCGTTGCGCGCTGGTCTGGAGAGCGTGCCAAGCTCGAGCGTCCTTGGAAGATGCGCGTTGCGCGCTGGTCTGGAGAGCGTGCCAAGCTCGAGCGTCCTTGGAAGATGCGCGTTGCGCGCTGGTCTGGAGAGCGTGCCAAGCTCGAGCGTCCTTGGAAGATGCGCGTTGCGCGCTGAGGACTGGAGAGCGTCTGCGCTGGTCTGGATGTGCGTCAGGACGAACAGCTGCGCGGGGGTCTGTAGTGGAACGCTGGGGTGCCTCCCGTGGAAGTACAGGGAGCGCAGACCAGTCTCCCCCACAGGCAACGGCGACAGCTGGCGAAGGCTGGAGCAAACATCTCGACGCCGGAGAATGGAACAGAATAGGCAGACAGAGGATCTCCCGAAAGAGTCTAGATGTTTAGAGAAATGACTCGGCAAGTATACAACACGACCCCACGCCAAAACGAGGGGAAGCGCCCTGGTATTTAAAGCCCACAGGGGGACTAATTAGCCTGCCACCACAGGTGCGAGAGATAATAGAATATCAAACAGGTGTGGCCACTAAGGGTAAGGAACGAGAGGGTGGGGGCTAGAGAGAGTGAGTAGGGAATTCCTAACAGTAGGCTTAAAGAAGACAGAGAATAGGGAATTCCTAACAGTAGGTTTAAAGAAGACAGAGAAAAGGTAGTGAGCAGCGGGCAAAACCTCACAGAAATACTGTGTCTGTTACTAGGCTTGAGTAAATTGTAATGAACCAAATGAGAATATCAATAAAATTTTATCTTTGACTGTGAATAACACCATGCTCAAATTGACCAGACCTGAAAAATCTAAGCAAATTAATAGATGGAAGATGATTAAACAGAAGGTTTTGTAGATACAGTACTGCATTCTGCCATCCGGACACATGCAATTTGAAATATGATTATAGAATATAGAATATCAGGCATAAAATGGTTATGCGATTAAAATGCGATTAATTAGATTAATTAATTACAAATCCTGTAATTAATTAGATTAATCATAATTTGTCGACAAGATTGTTGAATGTGATATTTGAATGTGAATTTGTCATCTATCCAGATACCAAGGTATGTACTGTATCTCTCATTGTACAGTAGACATATGAAAGTCTTCACTATCAATACATCTAGATCTGGAAAACAACATAAACTTATTTTGATGTGCATTCAATACAAGTTTAAGGTCATTACATGCAGCTTGGAGAACGTTCAGCTGAACAGAGTTGGCAATACAATATTGTATCATCTGCATATAAATGTGCATGGCAGTTGAATGAAATAATATTAATAATATAAATTGTAAAAAGAACTGGACCTAGAATTTAACCTTGTGGAACACCTTTAGTTATTGGTAAACAACTCTGAGTAGTTCCCAAGTTCACTGACTGCTGCCGATCCAGGAAATTCTGGAAACATGCACTTGAGTTAAAACCAACATTACTTAACTCTTTAATTGCCAGACCCGAGATATCTCGGGTTAACTCGCCATGCGTTGGCTGCCAGACCGAGATATCTCGGGTTCTGGTAGTTTTTTCTTTTATTCGATATTTCTATTCATTATTCATCCACTGACTCTGTGTTGCCATAGGAAAGGATTTTCAGATCGCCAAAGTGCAATACCGGCCACATCCTGCCAGATGGCAGTGTCGCCCACCCTTTGAAACCTTACTGTATATTTAACTCTGTGTTACACTCAAATGTCTCCGGGCACTATAAGTTTAGTAAGTCGCTTCATCAGACAACTTCGAAACGCATCTGGCACACTCTATCCATTGTAACGTTCTGGGTTCTCTGGCCTGTTGGCCTGAGAATCCTGCCACCATTCTGACGTCTGTCACTTGCTCTCTAATTGCCACTGATTGTCTTTGTTCCTTGAATTGCTGTCACCCTGTGGTGCATGTGGAATGTCTGGAATGCAGACTTAAATAACCCCTGTTTCCTTCTGTTCCCCGTCGGATCTTCACTATTCACCAGAACCAGTACGCGGCGGTACTGAGGACAAGTACGGACGTTATCTTGTATCCTAATCGCCTGATTTCTATTATTTAGTTTTCTTGTTTTGCCTTGCCTCAATTGACGCCCGGCGTCTTATCTTTGTACCTCTCTATGCTCAAGTGCTTTCCTAGAAATAAAAGGATACACTATTGTGAAAAGCAACTACTCTCTGTCTCATCTTTGCCACCACATCTCTCTACCCTTCCTCTAAGCACTTACCTTCACCGTCATAACAATCCATAAATTGTGCCAAATTATGTCCGGGACCAGATGGACACCAATACTGGAAATCGCGATCAGACAATTGGGATATAATTTTTGGAATACCTCCGACCACAGGTAAGGACTATCTGACATACATTTCAGCTTGATCCAACAATGTTTTGATACCGATCCAGCTGATCAGCATTTTTCGAGTTCAATATGAATGCTGTTACTGGCAATCAAAGCATCAGAAACGACCCCCCCCCCCCCCCCCCCCCCCCCTTTCATGCATGCATTTCATGATGAAACATAATTATGTAGTGGGCACTTACATGGACACTTACATGGACTGGACGCCTGTAGCTGTTCCGCAACCATTCCTACTTCCGGGGTAGGCCTGATTGGCCGCGACGGCCACGTGACCAGGCGCGGCCACGCCCCGCGGCAGAGGCCGCTGTGTTGACGCTAGGCTGCTGTGTTTCCTGGTTGTCGCGCCGCGGTAGTCAGTTAGTTCTGTGTTCCGTGTTGCAATAAACGTTCAACGATGTCAACAAAACGGTATCTTATTACGGCTTTCCTCCCGACGACAAAGAGAAGAGAAGGTGGCTGAAGCCTGAAGTTGATACAGTAAGTTTGATCGCGGTCTCGTGACCAGAATACAAAACATTACCTGTTGTTATTGTTAAGTCGCTATCTTGTGATAGTAACATGGTCGTTCTTAATGTAGCCTACTGTATATATCCACATGTGTTTGTACATATAACTGCATATAATCCTTTTACATATCTGTAGATACTACGCTATCTATATCTGTACATATCCCTTACCTACTCTTACTAGTTACGCTGCTGGCCAGTATGACTACCATAGTGTCTTTATACCTGCTGCATCAATGTACATAATAATACTACAACTCTGTACATACATATGATCTGATTAGCATTATTACTCAGTAGTACTGATTTATATATTTTAAACAATATAATGAATTAAGGTTTTGTTTTATTTGTCACATAAGGTACGCGTACATTACAGTGAAACACTTGGTTCTGTATGAGCCTCCTGAGATTGTGCTTCAGTTTACAATGTATTTTCTTTTTGCAGGCATGATGACTTCACCCCATCTGTACAGTCATTACAAAGGACGCACCACACTTACTGCTCTGATCGGTGTGGCTCCCAATGCAGTTATAACCTTCACCAGTGACCTAGGAAGTACCTCAGACAAGGCGATCACAGCTGTTCTCCCTGTTGTGTGTGTCTTTACAGGTTTCATTCCCCTTCATATAATAAATATCATTTACTTTTGGAAAACGTTGTTTATTTCTGCCGGGACCTGTCCTGTGCTTAAAGCACTCACTGGATGGGCTGGCTTCACAACAGCCCCGTCCAGGTATGTGTTATTATAGACCTTTGTTTTTGACAGTCTGCCACAACATTTTAAAGTGTGTGAAGAAACTTTGTGATTCAAGTGTATTGAATATCAGGTGGATGAGCCTAGATTTGTGAATGTCTTAAGATGCCATGTTTACCTGCACTTCAAGAGGTTTAATCGTCACATACAGTACATACAGTAGTCATACACAATACATAAATGATGATAATAGTGAAATGAAGGTGGCCATGCCTGCCTTCGATTGTGCAAAAATACAATACAAAAATAGAATAGATTGTGGAAGTTAATAAATGAGACGAGCAGAAGAGTATGGAGTCTGCGCTTTACTTCAAAACAATTCAACCTGAACAAAGGTACAGCCACCCCCAGACACCTCCATCTAGTGCTGCAAGATAATAAAAGAGATGATAAAAAGTAAAGATAAAATACAATACAATGCTAAGCTTACAAATGAAAAGGTAATGGGTCCTATGTACACTACTATAGAATATACAGTTATACTAAGGAGTCCATACCACAAGATGACAATAGTTGGCTCCTGTTTTGATTGATTGATTGAAAACTTTATTAACAGATTGCAGAATGGGTACAATACAGTACGGCTCAATACACACAATTGTTAAGGGGATGCAGACCAGAGAAAGACTTTCGTCTTGTTTACATCAGGGTCCCCCATTTTCAATTCATCAGGACATATATGACATACATGACATACAGATAGACAGTACTGCTACATCTATACATTTATGACATACCAGATTTGCAAATACAGTACTGTTTGTGATACAAAAAAGAGTCCAGAAAAGAGAGTCAGGTGCAGGTTGCCCTGAATAGTGCCCATAAGTGTGGTGCATCCTTTGTAATGACTACAGATGACTGGGTGTCCAGTCTGATGGTGGTGAAGATGTTGGTGACTGGCACGGCAGCAATTAAACCTCATAGCAAGGTCTAGGATGCCACAATTCAGTCGGAGCTTCATCAAAGTCAGGAGTAGCTGATTGATTAGAGGCATAATTCAAGCACCACAACACATGAAGTACTAGGGGTCTGTGTAGCAATGTCAAGGTGGTTTGGGCCTTGTTCAGCTCTTCCTTCATCCTTCACACTTGCACGGAGCATTTGTTTTTTCCGTTTGGTGGGAATGGGATAGCTGATGTGGTCGGGGAAAGCAGTGTTGGCCCAGCTGCTTTGCCATTGGGAAAATGCCACCCACTGTGAGGTTTTTGTCCGTTGCTCACCTACTCGCTCTGTTCCTTTAAGCCTACTCGCTCTGTTCCTTTAGTTTTCTGTTAATCAATTGCATTCTCCTCACCTCACTAGCCCCCACCCTCGCGTTCGTTTGCTCTTCAGCAGCCACACCCTTGGACTACCTGTCATTATGTGTTTGATTGGTCTGGTGCCGAACACTCACTTCTAGTTTCAAGTATCAATTACCTTCACGCACCTGATGGGTATTCTAATTAGTTCCCCTGTGGGCTTTAAGTACCTCGCTCTTCCCCTCTAGCCTTGTCGGGTCGTTCCGTATCATATCTCTATCACCTAACTCCTTCGGGAGGTTCTCTGTCTATAGGCTCCTACGGGAGTTCTGTTTCTGTCTGTATGCTGTATTATCTCCGGCGTGAGACGAGGTGCAAGCCTTGGCCACCTGTCGCCGTTGCCTGGAGGGAGAGATTGTACTGCGCTCCCTAATTCTCTACGGGAGGTATTCCAGTGTTCCACCCCAGACCTCCGCGCCAGATGCGCTCAAGCCTTCGCCTCCTGTCGCCGTTTGCCTGGAAGGAGACACTGGACTGCGCTCTCTAAACTTCCACGGGAGGTATTCCAGTGTTCCACTTCAGACCTCCGCGCAGCAGACGTCCAGACGCGCATCCAGACCTCCGCGCAGCAGACGCCCAGACGCGCATCCAGACCTACGCGCAGCAGACGCGCTCTTCACTCCAGACGCGCATCCAGACGCGCATCCAGACCTCCACGCAGCAGACGCGCTCTTCACTCCAGACGCACATCCAGACCTCCGCGCAGCAGACGCGCGCTTCACTCCAGACGCGCATCCAGACGCGCTCTTCACTCCAGACGCGCATCCAGACCTCCGCGCAGCAGACGCGCTCTTCACTCCAGACACGCATCCAGACGCGCATCCAGACCTCCGCGCAGCAGACGCGCTCTTCACTCCAGACGCGCATCCAGACGCGCATCCAGACCTCCGCGCAGCAGACGCGCTCTTCACTCCAGACGCGCATCCAGACGCGCATCCAGACCTCCGCGCAGCAGACGCGCTCTTCACTCCAGACGCGCATCCAGACGCGCATCCAGACCTCCGCGCAGCAGACGCGCTCTTCACTCCAGACGCGCATCCAGACCTCCACGCAGCAGACGCGCTCTTCACTCCAGACGCGCATCCAGACCTCCGCGCAGCAGACGCGCGCTTCACTCCAGACGCGCATCCAGACGCGCTCTTCACTCCAGACGCGCATCCAGACGCGCATCCAGACCTCCGCGCAGCAGACGCGCTCTTCACTCCAGACGCGCATCCAGACGCGCATCCAGACCTCCGCGCAGCAGACGCGCTCTTCACTCCAGACGCGCATCCAGACGCGCATCCAGACCTCCGCGCAGCAGACGCGCTCTTCACTCCAGACGCGCATCCAGACGCGCATCCAGACCTCCGCGCAGCAGACGCGCTCTTCACTCCAGACGCGCATCCAGACGCGCATCCAGACCTCCGCGCAGCAGACGCGCTCTTCACTCCAGACGCGCATCCTGACGCGCATCCAGACCTCCGAGCCAGTCGCGCTCTCGTTACCGGCGCGTACTCCAAACAGCCGCGCACCACTCAGTATTCCGCTTGGACAACCCGTTCCCCGTAGCGACGCGCTCGCCCTGTTTGATCCTGCTCTCTTTACGCACAGCGCCTGGGTGAGTTTTGCAAGACTGTCTTTGACCCTATTCGTTTTTCGTGTGTGTTTTCACACCGAAGATATTTTCACCTGGATTATTATTGGGACATCGCTTACTGTGTGTATTCACACCGAAGATATTATCACTTGGATTATAATTGGGACTTCGCTCACTGTGTGTATTTGCACCAAAGATTCTATCACGTGGATTGTTGTTGGGACATTACTCGCAGTGTGTATTTACACCGAAGATTCAGTCACTTGGATTACTCTGTTTTGGGACAAGTCACTTCTCCTGTCACCTGCTCTGTTCCCAACTGTACTCTGAGCTAACCCGCTCTCTCTCTCCCTCTCTGTCCCGTTTCCACCTCGGAGAGCTGCCGAGAGGATTCTGCAGAGCGGCTCTGACGTCACTGTCAGATTCCTCAGACGAACCTTCCCGGGAGAAGCTGCAGAGCAGCAACATTCTTCTAATGCTTGTATCCCAGTCTTTGTCTGTTTTCCCCTCTCTAGTCCTCCCTGTCCCCAGCCCGCCTCCGCGGGCCTCTGTCCCTGTTTCCCCACCCTAGTCATCCTTGTCCTCCCTGTCTAGTCCTCCTAGTCCTCCCTGTCCCCAGCCCGCCTCCGCGGGCCTCTGTCCCTGTTTCCCCACTCTAGTCCTCCTAGTCCTCCCTGTCCCCAGCCCGCCTCCGCGGGCCTCTGTCCCTGTTTCCCCTCTCTAGTCCTCCTAGTCCTCCCTGTCCAGTCCTCCTAGTCATCCTAGTCCTCCCTGTCCAGTCCTCCTAGTCCTCCTAGTCATCCCTGTCCAGTCCTCCTAGTCCTCCCAGTTCCTGCCCTTGTCCCTTACCCTGTCCTGTTTCCCTTAGCCTTCCCCTTAGCCAGCTCGCCTCTTAAAGGCACTGTGCCTTTTTCCCATTTCTTGTTTTCCAGTAATTTGTGTTCTCCCTTAAAGGGACAGTGCCGTTTTCTGTGTGTTTCAATAAATGCCCAGTTCTTGGCTTACTCTCATACCTGTCTTGTGTTGTGCGATTGGGGTCGGTTACAAACCATAACAGTACGACCCGACCAATCGACGACCCCAGCCAGCACAGACGGTGTATGTTGAGTTTGCCTTTTTTTTTTTTCCCTCTAGTTCCCCTGTTAGTTCCCCTGTTAGCTCCCCTGTTTAGCCTGTTAGTCTTTCCTGTTAGCCCTGTTAGCTTCCCTGTTAGCCCTGTTAGCTCCCTTGTTAGCTTGTTTGTCTCCCCTGTTAGCCTGTTGACTCCCCTGTTTGCTTCCTTGTTAGCCTCGTTAGCTCCCCTGCAGCTTGTTAGGCCTCTACTACCAGCATGGCCCCAGTCTGCTAGCTTAGCCCCGGCTGCTAGCACAGCCTCTATGTTAATGCAGCCCTTGCTGCTGGCATAGGCCCTGTAGCTAGCCATGCCCAGGCAGCTAACCCAGTCCCTCTGCATGGCCCCAGTCTGCTAGCTTAGCCCCGGCTGTTAGCACAGCCTCTATGTTAATGCAGCCCTTGCAGCTGGCATAGGCCCTGTAGCTAGCCATGCCCAGGCAGCTAACCCGGTCCCTCTGCATGGCCTCCACTTTTTGTGTAGTTTTCCCACTGCTAGGACTGCCCTTTCAGCTAGCAAGGTCAGTTTTCTCCCACTGCTAGGACTGCCCTTTCAGCTAGCAAGGTCAGTTTTTTCCCACTGCTAGGACTGCCCTTTCAGCTAGCAAGGTCAGTTTTTCCCACTGTTAGGACTGCCCTTTCAGCTAGCAAGGTCAGTTTTCTCCCACTGCTAGGACTGCCCTTTCAGCTAGCAAGGTCAGTTTTCCCACTGCTAGGACTGCCCTTTCAGCTAGCAAGGTCAGTTTTTTCCAACTGCTAGGACTGCCCTTTCAGCTAGCAAGGTCAGTTTTCTCCCACTGCTAGGACTGCCCTTTCAGCTAGCAAGGTCAGTTTTTCCCACTGCTAGGACTGCCCTTTCAGCTAGCAAGGTCAGTTTTTTCCCACTGCTAGGACTGCCCTTTCAGCTAGCAAGGTCAGTTTTCTCCCACTGCTAGGACTGCCCCTTCAGCTAGCAAGGTCAGTTTTCTCCCACTGCTAGGACTGCCCCTTCAGCTAGCAAGGTCAGTTTGCTCCCACTGCTAGGACTGCCCCTTCAGCTAGCAAGGTCAGTTTTCTCCCACTGCTAGGACTGCCCCTTCAGCTAGCAAGGTCAGTTTTCTCCCACTGCTAGGACTGCCCCTTCAGCTAGCAAGGTCAGTTTGCTCCCACTGCTAGGACTGCCCCTTCAGCTAGCAAGGTCAGTTTTCTCTCACTGCTAGGACTGCCCCTTCAGCTAGCAAGATCAGTTCCCCACAGCTAGGACTGTCCTTCCAGCTAGCTTGTTCTCTCATGCTGGTCCAGCCCTGTCTGCCAGCCTAGCTCCGGCAGCTAGCGCAGCCTCTATGTTAATGTAGCAATACAGCTAGCATAGGCCCTGTAGCTATCAGTGCCCTGGCAGCTACCCTTTCCCTCTGCTAGCCCCTTCCCTGTTCCCCTCTCCAGTGCCCCTGTTCCAGCCCTGTCTGCTAGCCTAGCTCCGGCAGCTAGCGCAGCCTCTTTGTTAATGTAGCAGTACAGCTAGCATAGGCCCTGTAGCTATCTGTGCCCTGGCAGCTACCCTTTCCCTCTGCTAGCCCCTTCCCGGTGCTCCTCATAGTTACCCCTCAGCTCCTCTAGTTACCCCTCTGCTCCTCTTGTTACCCCTCAGCTCCTCTTGTTACCCCTCAGCTCCTCTAGTTGCCCCTCAGCTACCCTACTTACCCCTCAGCTACCCTAGTTACCCTTCTGCTACCCTGGTTACCCCTCAGCTACCTTGTTCCTTGCTAGCCCCACTTTTGTTGTAGCTTCCCCTGCTAGCATGGCCCGGTACTTTTTGTTTGTTGCCTTGTTTTGTCCCCTGCCGCTCTGTCTGTATTTTTGGGTCGCCGGGTGGCTCCCGTGGAGGGGGGGTTACTGTGAGGTTTTTGTCCGTTGCTCACCTACTCGCTCTGTTCCTTTAAGCCTACTCGCTCTGTTCCTTTAGTTTTCTGTTAATCAATTGCATTCTCCTCACCTCACTAGCCCCCACCCTCGCGTTCGTTTGCTCTTCAGCAGCCACACCCTTGGACTACCTGTCATTATGTGTTTGATTGGTCTGGTGCCGAACACTCACTTCTAGTTTCAAGTATCAATTACCTTCACGCACCTGATGGGTATTCTAATTAGTTCCCCTGTGGGCTTTAAGTACCTCGCTCTTCCCCTCTAGCCTTGTCGGGTCGTTCCGTATCATATCTCTATCACCTAACTCCTTCGGGAGGTTCTCTGTCTATAGGCTCCTACGGGAGTTCTGTTTCTGTCTGTATGCTGTATTATCTCCGGCGTGAGACGAGGTGCAAGCCTTGGCCACCTGTCGCCGTTGCCTGGAGGGAGAGATTGTACTGCGCTCCCTAATTCTCTACGGGAGGTATTCCAGTGTTCCACCCCAGACCTCCGCGCCAGATGCGCTCAAGCCTTCGCCTCCTGTCGCCGTTTGCCTGGAAGGAGACACTGGACTGCGCTCTCTAAACTTCCACGGGAGGTATTCCAGTGTTCCACTTCAGACCTCCGCGCAGCAGACGTCCAGACGCGCATCCAGACCTCCGCGCAGCAGACGCCCAGACGCGCATCCAGACCTCCGCGCAGCAGACGCGCTCTTCACTCCAGACGCGCATCCAGACGCGCATCCAGACCTCCGCGCAGCAGACGCGCTCTTCACTCCAGACGCGCATCCAGACGCGCATCCAGACCTCCGCGCAGCAGACGCGCTCTTCACTCCAGACGCGCATCCAGACGCGCTCTTCACTCCAGACGCGCATCCAGACGCGCATCCAGACCTCCGCGCAGCAGACGCGCTCTTCACTCCAGACGCGCATCCAGACGCGCATCCAGACCTCCGCGCAGCAGACGCACTCTTCACTCCAGACGCGCATCCAGACGCGCATCCAGACCTCCGCGCAGCAGACGCGCTCTTCACTCCAGACGCGCATCCAGACGCGCATCCAGACCTCCGCGCAGCAGACGCGCTCTTCACTCCAGACGCGCATCCAGACGCGCATCCAGACCTCCGCGCAGCAGACGCGCTCTTCACTCCAGACGCGCATCCTGACGCGCATCCAGACCTCCGAGCCAGTCGCGCTCTCGTTACCGGCGCGTACTCCAAACAGCCGCGCACCACTCAGTATTCCGCTTGGACAACCCGTTCCCCGTAGCGACGCGCTCGCCCTGTTTGATCCTGCTCTCTTTACGCACAGCGCCTGGGTGAGTTTTGCAAGACTGTCTTTGACCCTATTCGTTTTTCGTGTGTGTTTTCACACCGAAGATATTTTCACCTGGATTATTATTGGGACATCGCTTACTGTGTGTATTCACACCGAAGATATTATCACTTGGATTATAATTGGGACTTCGCTCACTGTGTGTATTTGCACCGAAGATTCTATCATGTGGATTGTTGTTGGGACATTACTCGCAGTGTGTATTTACACCGAAGATTCAGTCACTTGGATTACTCTGTTTTGGGACAAGTCACTTCTCCTGTCACCTGCTCTGTTCCCAACTGTACTCTGAGCTAACCCGCTCTCTCTCTCCCTCTCTGTCCCTAATCCACCTCGGAGAGCTGCCGAGAGGATTCTGCAGAGCGGCTCTGACGTCACTGTCAGATTCCTCAGACGAACCTTCCCGGGAGAAGCTGCAGAGCAGCAACATTCTTCTAATGCTTGTATCCCAGTCTTTGTCTGTTTTCCCCTCTCTAGTCCTCCCTGTCCCCAGCCCGCCTCCGCGGGCCTCTGTCCCTGTTTCCCCACCCTAGTCATCCTTGTCCTCCCTGTCTAGTCCTCCTAGTCCTCCCTGTCCCCAGCCCGCCTCCGCGGGCCTCTGTCCCTGTTTCCCCACTCTAGTCCTCCTAGTCCTCCCTGTCCCCAGCCCGCCTCCGCGGGCCTCTGTCCCTGTTTCCCCTCTCTAGTCCTCCTAGTCCTCCCTGTCCAGTCCTCCTAGTCATCCTAGTCCTCCCTGTCCAGTCCTCCTAGTCCTCCTAGTCATCCCTGTCCAGTCCTCCTAGTCCTCCCAGTTCCTGCCCTTGTCCCTTGCCCTGTCCTGTTTCCCTTAGCCTTCCCCTTAGCCAGCTCGCCTCTTAAAGGCACTGTGCCTTTTTCCCATTTCTTGTTTTCCAGTAATTTGTGTTCTCCCTTAAAGGGACAGTGCCGTTTTCTGTGTGTTTCAATAAATGCCCAGTTCTTGGCTTACTCTCATACCTGTCTTGTGTTGTGCGATTGGGGTCGGTTACAAACCATAACACCCACAGACCCGTGAGTTACAGTTTGGGGTGAAGTCATGCCTGCAAAAAGAAAATAAATTGTAAACTGTGATATGAAGAAACAAACAAATAGATTTCTGTCTACTACAAGCTAAACATGTGATTGCTTTAAAATGGAAGGAGATTCAGAGACCTGACTCAGGTCATTGGATCAAAGAGATGTCTAACTTCTAGAAAGCACAATCTCAGGAGGCTCATACAGAACCAAGTGTTTCACTGTAATGTACGCGTACCTTATGTGACAAATAAAACAAAACCTTAATTCATTATATTGTTTAAAATATATAAATCAGTACTACTGAGTAATAATGCTAATCAGATCATATGTATGTACAGAGTTGTAGTATTATTATGTACATTGATGCAGCAGGTATAAAGACACTATGGTAGTCATACTGGCCAGCAGCGTAACTAGTAAGAGTAGGTAAGGGATATGTACAGATATAGATAGCGTAGTATCTACAGATATGTAAAAGGATTATATGCAGTTATATGTACAAACACATGTGAATATATACAGTAGGCTACATTAAGAACGACCATGTTACTATCACAAGATAGCGACTTAACAATAACAACAGGTAATGTTTTGTATTCTGGTCACGAGACCGCGATCAAACTTACTGTATCAACTTCAGGCTTCAGCCACCTTCTCTTCTCTTTGTCGTCGGGAGGAAAGCCGTAATAAGATACCGTTTTGTTGACATCGTTGAAAATTTATTGCAACATGGAACACAGTCAACCAACGAACTAGATTCTTGTACCGGATCTCCTCTCTGGTAAACAAGAATACCCTGAAGACTCTGGCAGGAGCACTCATTCAAGGGTACTACGACTATGCGTGCACCTCATGGTACCAAAGCACCTCAAAGGCGCTTAAAACAAAATTACAAACATCACAAAACAAACTGGTCAGACTACTACTTGACCTGAACCCCAGAACCCACCTCACCCCTGCCCACTTTGACAACCTAGGATGGCTTAGAGTAGACGACAGAGTACAGCAACTTGCAATGGGCCTGGTCTACAAGATACACTATACGACCGGGGTACCCATGTACATGTCAAAATACTTCCCAAAGGTCAGTGAATACCACAACCACTACACCAGAGGAAGCTCAACAAATCATGTAAAACCCAGATTCGGCTCAAACAAGGGACTAAACACGTTTCGCAATTATGCCACAACAATGTGGAACGCCCTACCCAAAGCTGTAAAGGAATGTGAATCACTACCCACATTCAAAACCGCTCTTAAAGGATAACTCCACTATTTTGGGAAATTTGCTTATTTAACATCTTCCCTGGAGTTAGACAAGAAGATACATACCTTTTTTGTCTCTGTGCGTGCATTTTAGCTTTGGGAATAGACGCTCCGTTAGCATAGCTTAGCTTCATCACTGGAAGTGAGGCAGGACAGTAGCCTTACAGTGCCTTACAGTGTATTGCAAGGTCTGACATTGACCAAACTTGATATGCATGACCTTGGTGGGCTCTAGGTCAACTCCTGAAAAGGGGGTCAATGTCAGACTTTGCAATCAAAAGTTAGGGGGCTAATAACCCTTGCCATAATTTCAGTGCGCCCCCTAACTTTTGATTGCAAGGTCTGACATTGACCCCCTTTTCAGGAGTTGACCTAGAGCCCACCAAGGTCATGCATATCAAATTTGGTCAATGTCAGACCTTGCAATACACTGTAAGGCACTGTAAGGCTACTGTCCTGCCTCACTTCCAGTGATGAAGCTAAGCTATGCTAACGGAGCGTCTATTCCCAAAGCTAAAATGCACGCACAGAGACAAAAAAGGTATGTATCTTCTTGTCTAACTCCAGGGAAGATGTTAAATAAGCTAATTTCCCAAAATAGTGGAGTTATCCTTTAAAGAGCACCTACGGGAGGCTGCAATTCAAAACTGGCCACCGTAAATGCCCAAAACCCCCACCACCTCCTAATAGACAGTCTCCTCCCCACCGCATGTATATATTCCCTCCCCGCCGTATGTATATTTCTCTCCCACCCACCCACCCCCTCCTAATGTACAGTCCCCTCCCCATCATATATACTCTGTCAGGATCTAGGGGTAACAGTACTGTATATTTGAATACCGTTTATGTCACAAATGTATCAGTACTAAATACCTATATGCCATAAATGTCATGTATGTTGTGTATGTCATAAATGTCTATATGAATTGAAAATGGGGGACCCTGATGGAAACAAGACAAACGTCTTTCTCAGGTCTGCATCCCCTTAACAATTGTATGTATTGAGCCGTACTGTATTGTACCCATTCTGCAATCTGTTAAATAAAGTTTTCATTCATTCATTCACAGAACGAACTGACTACCGCGGCGCGACAACCAGGAAACACAGCAGCCTAGCGTCAACACAGGGGCCTCTGCCGCGGGGCGTGGCCGCGCCTGGTCACGTGGCCGTCGCGGCCAATCAGGCCTACCCCGGAAGTAGGAACGGTTGCGGAACAGCTACAGGCGGACTGGACATAATCCACCTACACTGTCACTTTAAGGACACAGGGCATTGTGGGTAGCTGGAGCGGCCATATGAACGCTTGGCTTGGTTTGTTGTGGTATCCACGCTATGCTAATAAATGATGCACACTGATGTGTGGTCAAAGAAACTTCACTCTCTTTGGTCGTGATTTCCCGTCTCCTACATTGGTGAACCTGACGTTCTTGGACGCTTTCAAGGACGATTGAACAATGGAGCAAGCAGTCGCGCTGAAGTTTATGGAAGCAGCAGTCGCGCTGAAATTGCCAGAGTTCTGGGAAACGCAAGCTACTGCATGTTTTGTGCAGGCGGAGGCGCAGTTTGCAATAAAGAAAATAACGGAGGATGACACCAAGTACTATCACGTTGTCGCTGTGCTGGGGACTAACACGGCAGCCAGAGTGGTGAGTCTACTCACAAACCCTCCGGCGCACGACAAATATGGCACGCTGAAGGCACACTTGTTGAAGTGTTTTGAACTATCTGAGGTGGAACGAGCTAACCGGCTGTTTTCATTGCAAGGTCTAGGCGACAGTAAACCGTCCGAGCTTATGGATAGGATGCTGGCGTTGATGGGAGAGCATGAGCCCAACCACTTTCTCTTCAGACAGCTGTTCTTACGCCAGTTACCGGCTCAGGTAAGGGCCGCCTTGGCAAACACAACAATAAATGACTGCCGTATGTTAGCCGCGGAGGCGGATAAGTTCTTTTTGGCCAGCCAGCAGCAACACTGTACGGCCGTGTTCTACCATGACCAACCCTCTTCCTCTCACCATGGGGATTATACCGTCGCTGCTGCGGTGGCAGCCCCTCGCCAGCGATGGAGAGACACTGGCTGGTGTTTCTTTCACACCAAGTATGGAGCCAGGGCTAACCAATGCCGTCCCCCATGTACTTACAAGGGGCCGGGAAACGCCCGGGCCGGCGCTCAACAGTGGCCATGAGCGTTGGTGGGGCCGGCAGGCTACTGTTTATTCGGGACAACATCTCAGGCAGGCGTTTCATGTGCGACACAGGGGCACAGAGAAGCGTGCTGCCTGCGTCAAGGGTGGACACCCTGGCCGACGGGCATGGGCTCCCTATGGAAGCTGCCAATGGTACTACAATCCGCACGTATGGCAGTAGGCTAGTGGAGCTGTGTTTTGGTGAGCGGCGGTTTAGCTGGGACATCATCACTGCTGATGTGTCTGTGCCCCTGCTGGGTGCTGATTTTCTGTGTGCTTATGGATTGTTGGTGGATGTCAGGAACAATCGCTTGATTGACGCCACCACCTTTTGTTCATTTGAATGTACTGTCGGGGCAGCGCCTCCTGTGGGTTTGTCTAACATGTTGTCTGTTACAGATTAGTTTCACCAGCTGCTAGCCGAGTTCCCTGTCCTTACCCAGCCCACTTTCTCGTCCTCCACCAGTAAGCACGGTGTGGAGCATCACATCGCTACGGCAGGTGCGCCAGTCTACTCCCGGGCTCGGCGCCTAGATCCTGCCAAGCTGGCCGTTGCCAAGGCAGAGTTTTCCAACATGGAGAACCTGGGTATTATCCGTCGTTCTGACAGCCCATGGGCCTCACCCCTTCACATTGTCCCCAAGGCTGCCGGCGGGTGGCGCCCGTGTGGCGTTTACCGCCGCCTTAACGAGGTAACCACACCGGACCGATACCCGGTTCCACATATTCAGGATTTTTCCACCCACCTGGCCCGGAAACTCATATTTCAAAAATAGATTTAGTTCGAGGTTACCACCAGGTGCCGGTCCACCCAGCGGACATCCCTAAGACGGCAATGATTACTCCCTTTGGTTTGTTTGAGTTCTTGCGCATGCCATTTGGGCTTAAAAACGCAGCACAGACATTCCAGCGCTTGATGGACTCTGTGTTACGGGACCTGCCTTTTTTGTTTGTCTACCTAGATGACATCTTAGTCGCCAGTACCACCAAGGCAGAGCACTTGTCCCATCTCAGGACCCTTTTCCACCAACTCAGTCAGCATGGGCTCATAGTTAACCCAGCTAAATGTCAGTTTGGGCTGTCTAGGATCGATTTCCTCTGGCACCACGTCACCAAAGATGGGGCAGTTCCCCTCCCATCTAAGGTTGACGCCATAGCAAATTTTCCACTGCCACCCACCATCAAGGCTCTGCAAGAGTTCCTTGGCATGGTAAATTTTTACCATCGGTTTGTCCCCCGGGCTGCTCAGCTAATGCGACCTCTGTACGAGGCTCTCAGGGGTAAAATCGCCAAACATGTGGTGGACTGGACGGACGTGAGACGCAAGGCGTTTGTCGATACTAAAACCGCCCTGGCCAATGCAACCAGGCTGGCACACCCACTTCCCAACGCCCCTGTTGCCATCACCACTGATGCTTCAGACTATGCTGTTGGAGCGGTATACGAACAGTGGGTGAGTGGGGCTTGGCAGCCACTGGCGTTCTTTAGCCGACAGCTTCGACCTAATGAGTGCAAATATAGCACTTTTGATAGGGAGCTCCTCGCCCTCTATCTGGCCGTACGGCATTTCCGTTCCCTGCTGGAGGCTTGTTCGTTCACAGCGTTTGTAGACCACAAGCCACTCACTTTTGCTATGTCCTCAGACCAGGTTTCCGACCTGAACGTTCAGGCCTACAGGACGGCCATCACAGCACTGGAGGATGTGGCATTTAATGAGGCTAACGGCACACTCCTGTGCGACGTTTCCACGGGACGGCCGCGACCGGTGGTGCCCAGCAGTTGGAGACGTCATGTTTTTGACATCATACATGGTCTCTCTCACCCCGGAAACAGGGCATCTCAAAAACAGGTGGCAGCCAAGTTAATTTGGCACGGGCTAAAAAAGGATGTGAGCAGGATGTGACCTGTGTGATGTGGCAGCGCGCTAAGGTACACCGCCACATTAAAGCTCCTTTGGCCCAGTTCTCCGTGCCCGAAAGGAGGTTTGACCATGTGAATGTGGACCTGGTGGGTCCATTGCCCCCATCGCATGGTTTCACATACCTCCTCACGATGGTGGACAGAACCACTCGGTGGCCAGAGGCCGTTCCGCTGTCATCCACAACGTCCACTGATGTGGCACGGGCGTTTATATATACGTGGGTGGCCCGGTTCGGTGCTCCGTCTGACCTTTCGTCGGACCGCGGACCTCAGTTCACCTCTGAGCTTTGGTCCGAGATTGCCAGAAACTTAGGCGTGAGACTGCACCGCACTACCGCTTATCACCCGCAGGCTAACGGTTTGTGTGAGCGGTTTCACCGGTCCATGAAGGCCTCTCTCCGAGCTACCCTTAGCGATGGTAGTTGGGTCAACAGGCTCCCGTGGGTCATGTTGGGTCTCAGGACCGCCCCCAAGGAGGATCTCCAGTCATCGTCGGCTGAGCTGGTCTATGGCCAACCGCTGCGGGTCCCCGGGGAGTTTTTACCTGACACCACAGAACCCTGGTCTGCGACCCAGCAGCGCGTTTCAAACTTGGAGAACGCTAGGGCATTTGTGCCGGTCCCCACCTCGCAGCATGGTTTGCCACAGACTCGTGTTCCACCTGGCCTCCAGGCGACGGAATATGTGTTCATATGGCACGATGCCCACCGCGGGTCCTTTCAACCCCCCTACGATGGCCCGTTTCGGGTCCTACAGACGGGAAGTAAGACCTTCATGGTGGACATTGGCGGTAAACCAGAACATGTCTCGGTGGACCGGCTTAAGCCAGCTCACTTAGATGTGGATCACCCTGTGGCACTCGCTCAGCCCCCGCGGCGGGGGGCGACCTCCCCGTGTTAAACCTCGTCACCCTAAATAACTTTTTGAAAATATGAGTCCCTCACCGCCCAATAGGCACCTTGCCCCTTGCCCTCCGCGCCACCGCAAGGCCCCAGGGGGTCCCACGGTAGCTCATATGCCGGCTCCAGTTGTTCGGAGCCGTTATGGTCGGGAGGTCCGTCTACCGACCCGTTTTGTGAGTTAGTAGGGTGAATTCTGGGGGGACATATGTAGTGGGCACTTACATGGACACTTACATGGACTGGACATAATCCACCTACACTGTCACTTTAAGGACACGGGGCATTGTGGGTAGCTGGAGTGGCCATATGAACGCTTGGCTTGGTTTGTTGTGGTATCCACGCTATGCTAATAAATGATGCATACTGATGTGTGGTCAAAGAAACTTCACTCTCTTTGGTCGTGATTTCCCGTCTCCTACAATACCTATTATATACATTTGATTTGGAAATAGTAGCGTGTCCAGGCAAGAAACACCAACGCTTATATTAGAATTCACGTTGTGTCCTATAAGTCGCTTCCCAGGAATTATCCCGGATCACTCTGAAATTATACTTATATTCACCATGGGATAACGCACGAACGTATGCATGAAAAAATGTTCTCTTTTTTGCATCTTGGACGGAAGAAAGTCACTGTTAAATTGACCATAGTATTGTCCCCATAGCTATAATATAGAATATAGATATAGCTCTCCAAAAAATAGTGACACACAGTGAAAATATGTAATGGAAACCTGGCACGTTAGCTACAAGGCCAAAACTAATAGCTGGCACTGAATGAGTTAAATGTATATGTAAACACAAGGAATCATTAAAAGTGTGAAATGCCTTCAACAAAATGTCAACAAAAATGGCAGCACAATGTTTTTTTCCAATCCAATTAGTATGTGGGTTGGTGCGTCGTGGTCACCACTGATGGGGTGTCTGATCTCATTTTCACAGGCTCTTCAAAATAAATATTTTAATTTTACCACTGATATTTTAAGACTGTGCCACTGAATAGAAAACCTCTTTGCCACTGAATAGAAAAAACAGGCAAATATTCTGCCACAGGGCACCAATATATATATATATATATATATCTATGCCTATATTTATTTTTTTTTGTAAACATAACATCAAATTAGACACACAAGCATTAACAGTAAACATCCAATGAAATCACCATTTAAATAAATGTAGTATACGAGATATATACCTAATACTTGCTATCTAATACCCTACATACATATGCTCTCGCTCGCTCACCCCACCCGGACCCCCACTTGGATAATCCATCCATTATCATTCGTTTCTAACCAGGCACTACAATTCATATGCTAGCTTTTATTCTCTCCACCACTTCTAACCAGATTGCAATTTTGGTTTCACTGACACCTAAAATTCTTGCTGTAGATATTTCTAGATAAATCACATCGAGATAGGTAAGAACCCATACCTTCCGGCACATTTTTTCCGGTTGAAACCATTGTGATGCTATCAGCTTTT
>NC_140166.1:191344954-191372454 GCF_963971535.1 Notolepis coatsorum
ACTTTACAGTGAGTTCATCACCTTTTCGCTTGTCCTTGTTTGCTATTTTCTAGTACGTATCTCAAAATGAACTATTTCAAGCTAGTAAAGATGGCTGCCAATAGAGGCATTTATTAGTGGCCCTTCTGATGAGCGATTGGAGCAGATTACAAATAATCATCTTCTAAAGCTTACTGTCCATTATAAGGTTGAGCTTACAAGCAAGTGTTTCAAGATACTCTGAGGGCTGTACTGACTGATGATGGTGTTCTTGTGAATAAGGTAGAGGAACCTCATTTGTATTCATTGTCTCCACAGATGCTGCAATTGAGTTAGAGAGTTAGCTCTACAAGAAAAGCCAATATCACTGCAAGAAACGTTATTGTTGGAACATGAGCTGCAATAGATAGAAGGCATGCTGCCTTGCCACAAAACAAAGAATTCCACTCCTCTATACTGTAAAAAGGAACTAGATGTGACAAAATAAACTTGAAACTTGCATTCAGGTCCTGTGCATAACTGCATTCCAAGTCACATTCCCAATATGATGCCAGCAGATATATTAAAATGGTTCCTCCTTTTGTAGAGATGGATGTGGCCAGTGGAGAAATGCTTTCCTCATTTTGAATGGGTGGCAACCACTTTGAATTGACCTAGTAATGTCTGGACACTTCTGCTGCAGTGTGTCCTTGTTTGAAAAGCACAGGAAACGTACTCTTCTCTGACCCTCGACCAGAGCACTGACTATGAGACTGTTAATGCTCCACACTGAAGGCATATGAATGAGTCCCAGAAGCTTACTGTCAGCGTTTTAGGAACTATCATAAGTCTGAGACTTACAAACTTATGTGTCTCTCAAAGGAAAACTAGTTTGACAGATGGTGCCCGCTGAGTGTGAGTCTAAAGAGCAGTTTAGACATTCCTCGCCTAGAGGAATTAAAGAACTGTGTTCCTGAGGCCACTGCCTTTTCAAATAATTTTCAATCTAAATGAGCATGAGGTATTAAAGATAGGTGAGGTTGCTGTCTTTGCTGAGGAGTTTGCATTGATACACAAATCCGCCTTTGAAGAATAATATCATCTTTCTCGTGGGGGCCGTGTCCTAAAGCCCATGTCATATTGTTGCTGGGTACCCTGTTCTTAATAACAGAGGTATATAAGGTATAATATAGGTATATATATGGTTATCAGAGGTCAGTGATAATGAATATCTTCTTCTTGGAATTTTGTTTCTGAGACCTGTAGTGGTTGCCTTGAGGGCAACCTTCTTAAGGGTGGGGGTGTTATGTAGCCAATAGCCATACAGTTTGTGTCTTGGTGATCTTGTGTTACAGGTGGATTGGCCACACCGCCAATCAGTCAGCCAATTGAGAAACACCTCTCCCTGCAGAGATATCTCCCCGGAGATACCCAAGACAGGAGTCAGTGTATTTTTTACTACAAGAGTTTTTATTTATTTTTATTTTTACTACCTCGGCTTCAGCCTGCACATATCCTCAAAAATAATCCGCACCCCCTTCCCTTCTCTTGAATCACTCCACCGCCAAATCACAATCAGGAGAGCCAGAAAAATCATCCCTGACCCCACTCACCCAGCACACCACATCTTCCAGCTGCTGCCCTCCGGGAGGCGCTACAGATCCCTGACCACCAAAACATCCCGTTTAAAAAACAGCTTCTTCCCCACTGCCATACGGACACTGAACTCGCTGTAGTACCCCCCCCCCCCCCCCCCCGCAACCCCCCTTTCCTCTGCTGACATGGACATAAACTCTGAACTGTAATCTATGTAATTGTGTTTTCTCCTAACTGCATGTAGTATGTACGGTGTAAGTGATGTTATATGTTCTATGTTTTATGTTGGAACTGCAATGCACTGAAACCAAATTCCACCAGCCTGGCTGGGTGGTCATTAAAGAAATTGATTGAATTGAATTGAAACGGAAGCTGGTGCTCATTCCAATTCGGTCCGATCACTCGCTAATAGTCCCGGGACTCGAGCTAGACACAATGGATAGCAATCCGTTACCAATAACTCGATAAACAACATGATTTGGACGTATATACTATTATACAACCTGGAGATGGATCGCATATTTCAACATCCCATAATAGGAATATTTTTGCTCCACGCTCATCGCCCAACGCTACGAGGAAGCTACGGTGAGTTTCAGCATTTTTTTTTAACGTGTTCGATACAAACTGCTCTAATGATCATATCACCCACACTAGATGAATCATCTAACGTTGGCCACGGAATTATAAACGACCCCCCCCCCCCATCCGGTCAACATCAGATGATAAGTAGTAACTTCTAGAAGCACGTCCATTTGAAATTTTTTATCTCGCGCCGATCGCTATAAAACTGTATCTGATCATCAATATAATGCATTTAGGGCTATAAATCACGTTCTGCAGAAAGCTGCAGAAAACGATAAAAACATACTTATACTTTAGACCGTATTTTAGTATGAATATGTGAATGAAAAAGTATAACGTTGCTACAGATGAAGCTTTTAGTATTCCTGGGCGCTTTGCCGCGACGTGCGCACGGTTATATCACGTCGTTGAAATGAATTAGGAACCCAGGCTGCTGTTCTATTTTATGCCGCCAGGAGGCGCAAAGTCATTAGACGGACGCTACAACGTCCTACACAGTATACTGTATAACGATCTGTATATGTTTTGTTGTCTAAAATAAATACCATACCATATGTCTAAAGCAATGTTGCTGAATAAAATAATTAACCAGTTAAAACCTGTCGATTGCTAGTGGAGGTTCATATAAGGGATATATAATGGATATTTTTTGTCTAGTACCGTGGTCTAGTGGTTAATGCCCATTCCTTTCAAGCCGACGCCCGGGGTTTGGATCCCAGCGGGTCTAATATATATATATTTTTTTTTATTTATAAAATAAAATTGCCCGCAACGATGTGCATAATACAATAGTAATAATATATAATAAGAATCCAACCAATAGAGCGACATTGTGCAATAAACAAGTAAACAAAGTAGGGCATATTTTACAGTAGGGCACTTTGAAACAACCAATCACGTTGCGCGATAGCACGAGCGATGCATAGTCAGGAAGTAATGTTAGAGCTGAGTTCACTCATTCCGAACGGCAAAATGTAAAATGCTACCCAGGATTGTTGCGTTTCGTTATAAAAACTATGCGGTGATAAACAAAAAACGAATCGCAGTATGCAAAACGTGCGGTTCGAGGATCACAGATGGAGATGCAATCATGCAACGTCCAACTTCGTTCGACACTTGAACTAAGAAGGTGCACAAAGATCGGTAAGTGAATGAACGAATGAATGAAAACTTTATTTAACAGATTGCAGAATGGGTACAATACAGTACAGCTCAATATACACAATTGTTAAGGGGATGCAGACCAGAGAAAGACTTTTGTCTTGTTTACATCAGGGTCCCCCATAGTAACTTGGCTTGCTACTGTACAGTAGCTACAGTTAAATCAATGAGCCATCGACAGTGTGCTAACGTTATCATATACTCTCTTTTTTAGACTCTTTTTGTATCACAAACAGTACTGTATTTGTAAATCTGGTATGTCATAAATGTATAGATGTAGCAGTACTGTATCTGTATGTCATGTATGTCATGTTATGATGAATTGAAAATGGGGGACCCTGATGTAAACAAGATGAAAGTCTTTCTCTGGTCTGCATCCCTTTAACAATTGTGTTTATTGAGCTGTACTGTATTGTACCCATTCTGCAATCTGTTAATTTTCTTTCAATCAATCAATCAATCAATCAATCAATTAATCAATCAATCAATCAATCATTACATCCAAGATACACGGCTGCTGTAGTCTTGTCTTATAAAATACATAAACAATCAGCAATGTCTCGCTTGATGAATGGCCAGATAAAGTATTATCATTTTAATAATTGCGAAACGTGTTTAGTCCCTTGTTTGAGCCGAATCTGGGTTGAACATGATTTGTGGAACTCCCTCTGGTGTTGTGGTCGTGGTATTCACTGACCTTTGGGAAGTATTTCGACATGTACATGGGTATCTTAGTGGTGTAGTGTACAGTATCTTGTAGACCAGGCCCATTGCAAGTTGCTGTACTCTGTCGTCTACTCTAAGCCATCCTAGGTAGTCAAAGTGGGCAGGGGTGAGGTGGGTTCTAGGAGTAAGGTCAAGCAGTAGTCTGACCAGTTTGTTTTGTGATGTTTGTAATTTAGTTTTTAGCGCTTTTGAGGTGCTTTGGTACCATGAGGTGCAAGCATAGTCGTAGTACCCTTGAATGAGTGCTCCTGCCAGAGTCTTCAGGGTATTCTTGTTTACCAGAGAGGAGATCCGGTACAAGAATCTTGTTCGTTGGTTGACTTTTTTTTATTACATTGGTTGCCATTTTGTCACAGGAAAGATTTGCCTCTAGGATGGAACCCAGGTAGGTAATTTCATCTTTCCTTGTGACAATATTGTCACCCACTGTAACAGAGAAGCCGTTGGCCTTGCTGAGTTTGTTATTTGATCCAAGAGAGAGAGAGAGAACTCGCATGGGGGACCCTGATGTAAACAAGACGAAAGTCTTTCTCTGGTCTGCATCCCCTTAACAATTGTGTGTATTGAGCCGTACTGTATTGTACCCATTCTGCAATCTGTTAATAACGTTTTCATTCATTCATTCAGGAGCAAAGGTCAATGACCAAACACACCCAGACTACATACCATCTGTATTCCCTTCAACATCACAGTCTACACCATCTACGTCAACAAACATCAGTCGCCATGAGCGGCGTGAAAAAAGGAGAGTGATGCAGCCAAGGAGGATGGTGACCAACAGAGAACCAAGGTCGAGTCAAGCTCCTTGACCGCTTCATCTGTGGACAGCAACGACACCAAATGCAAGATGATGACAGGTGTTACCTGGCCAGTGCTTCAGCACTTGTTTTCTTTCTTGCACACAGAGAAGACAAGGAGCACCATAATCTCACCCATAGATCAGCTATTTATCACCCTTGTCAAACTGCGTCACGACATGTCCTTTGACCTCATCTCCCACATCAGAGGTGTGTCAAAGGCAACAGTCAGTGATGTGCCCAACGGATCATTTCAGTGAGTGAGCGATTCGATACACGCTCACGGCAATGAACCGATTCACTGATTCGACTCACGGTTCAGTGGCGCTTCCGGATCCCGCTGCGAATCAAAAACTATAAAAAAATTTGGCAGATGTTATACATACAATTACATACAATTATACATACAATTGTTAACACTTTGACTGCCTAAAAACGATTTACAACGTCTTTGCTGGCGATGCTAAAGTTGCCGGGGGACGCTGTACGTCGTCTTTATATCAATATTTCAAAAATCTGCGATCTGATCCATAATGTCCCTCCACTGGCCTGAGAACCACCAGCAGGACCCACTGAGCTCTCTGGCGGTTCAGGAGCGCCATCTGGTGGCCGATCGCGCAACCGCTTAACAGGAAGCACAGTGGAGGTTGTGCTAGTTGTCCGTATTGCTTCCGGCCACTCGGGATAGGTTCCGGCACTCTAGCTCGTCACACTGCATAGCGATCGATTGCCAATAACTCGATAAACAACATGATTTGGACGTATATACCATTATACAAGCTGGAGATGGACCGGGTAATAATATATCCCATAATGATAAAATTTCTACTCGACGATGATCGCCCAACGGCGCGCGGACACTGGGGTGAGTTTCAGCGTGTAACGTTACCGTCTTCGATAATAACTGATATTATCAACATTTGACCCACATTAGATGATTGGTATAACGCTGCCCACGGAATTATAAACGCCCCCTCGCCCATCCGGTCAACATCAGATGACGTGTAGTAACTTCTAGAAGTACGTCTAGTTGGAATTTTTTATATCGCGCGGATTGCCATCAAACTGTATTTCATCATCAATATAATGCATTTGGGGCTATATATCACGTTCTGGAGAAAGCTGCAGAAAGAGATGAAAACATACTTATACATTAGACCATACTTTACTATGAATATGTGAATGAAAAAGTTTAACGTTGCTACACAATGAACAATACATATAGGACTTTGAATGGGCCCTAATAATGGCAATGTAGCAATAGAATTTAAAAAGTTATAGCCCTGCAAAGAAGGGGACTTTCTCCATAGACAAATAGCGCTGGCAATCTATGGTATATCATTAATTTAACCCATGGCAGCCAAAGTGGGGGATGCAAACCAGAGAAAGACTTTCATCTTGTTTACATCAGGATCCCCCTGTTTACATCAGTAATCATCGGTAACATTTAGAATTGATTTCAAGGTCCTCCTCCTTATATACAAAGTATAAACATTGCGATCATCTACTATTGAAGGTTCCGAGTCACAGTCTAAATAAAATCAGTGATGCAGCCTTTGCTAACTATGCACCAAAGTTATGGAACACACTATGGACATTAGGGAAGCTAGATCTCTTAATATTTTCAGAAATAAGCTAAAAACGTACCTCTTCACCATAGCCTTCTAATACACCCCGCTGTTGATTGTACTGTAGCACTATTTTACTCTGGCCATTCTATTGCATAATTTTACTATCTATTCTACTATTCTATTATTGCACTGTATTATTGGTGTGCAAACCAGTCAACTTACAAAAAAGAGCCTGTTGGAGGATTTCAACAAGATAAATGCGACAACATTGCAAAATATTTCACTATAATATTTCAAAGTGAAGTAAAAAATATTATAATAATTATTTGATCATGTTAAATAAGTGTGACTGACTGAGTCCACATTACAGTTCTACTTTTGTTTTGATGTGAAAAGTGATGCTGCATAAGAGGACTGCATTTAGCACTGACTGAGAAAGTACATATTACAGTTCTACTTTGCATTGCATGTAATTTAGAATACAGGCAAATAAAAGTAATTTAGTTTAAAGTACAATCTTGGCTGTCTTTTTCTCTCAACGCTTCAATAGGTAGATGACTAAATGTAAATGTAATATCAAATTTTAACAGATTGCAGAATGGGTACAGTACAGTCCAGCTCAATACATACAATTGTTAAGGGGGTGCAGACCTGAGAAATACTTTCGTCTTGTTTACATCAGGGTCCCCCAACAATTAGCATTTCAATGGTGTGTGGGGGGGTTGCCAATCCAATGTCACACCTACACAGGCTAGTCACTCTACCCCCCTGTTGGGATGGAGGGAGAGACGAGACAGACTATTTTCAAGTTTAATGTACATTAGATCTCTTGTTTTTGAGACTATTCTATTGGCTTGCCTTAGAGTAGCCTGTTCATACATGCACTAGACCAGATTTAAGTTTTGTAGTCAGTAAACTTTCCCAGCATATTTCTGAACCAAGTGAAGAGCATTGGAACACTGTAAAACATGTGTTCAGGTATCTTAAGGGTACAACAGACCGTGGCTTATGTTTTAAAAAGAATGATACAGGTGAACTAGGCCTAATAGTCCACAGTGATGCTGACTGGGCATCAGACGTAGTGCCAGTCTAAGTGAGAGAAGCTCTCTCATTTCATGGAAGAGTAGAAGACAACCAACAGTTGCACTTTCTACCTGCGAGGCAGGATACATGGCCTTAGCATCAGCCATACAGGAGTGTATGTATTTGCAACAGCTACTCAAGGGTATTGATGGATGTCAGTATGCACAAACCAAGGTTTATGATGATAACCAAGGAGCTATTGCACTAGCCAGGAATCCTGTAAACAGGCAAAGATGTAAACATATTGATATAAAATATCACTTCATAAGAGAAACTGTGAATAGTGGGAGGATATGTTTGGAATATTGTCCTACTGACAACATGATTGCTGATGTGATGACAAAATCAGCCACTAAGCTACAACTGAAGAAGTTTGCTCAGTATTTGTTTGGCACTTAGTTAGAGTGAAAGAAAAGCATGGATGTGCCAATATGTTTTTTTTGTTGTTGTTGTTTATTTTGTATTGAAGGCCAAAGAGGGAGAATATATATATATATTTTTTTTGTTTTGTACCACAATAAGCTAAGTTCGAGTGGGGGTGTTAAATATATTATTATTATTATGTGCGCCCTTGCTCATTTGTGTTCTACAGAGGGCGATGTAGTAAATCCAGTATGTGACGTCACTGACGTTTCCTTTCCATTCCTGTTCCGGTCTATTATTTGTGAATGATTGTTGTTGATATATATAGCGGCACCGCAAGGAGAAGAAAAAGAAGGTTGACATGGGCAAAGTGTTCATCAACATCTCCATCGGCCTGTGCATCTTCAGCCTCGTCTGGTTCTTCTATGCTCTCTACATGCGCTCTGCCCTAGCTAAACAGGTGGTGACAATCCACCCCTCACCTCCTGTGCTTGACGCCAACAGCACCATGTTTGGGAAAATGTATGCCGCAATTCATATCTTACAAGAGATGCATTGATGTATGTGCAGGCTATTCTGCCTCCGTCTGATCAGTATGTAAAAATCACAAAGTTGGGGATATGGATGGGAATATAATTCACTGATTAAAAGAAAAACCAAAAAAAGAAGCAAAACTCATTCTGTCTCTAGTATTATTTGTTCACGCCAACTGTTTTGGAGATGAGGGTGGAAGTAATTTGGCAGTATGTTTTTATGGGGGGGGGGGGGCATTCATTCTGTGTTTATTGTGTCATACTGGGGAATAATATTAATATTATGTCCTATTGGGGACATAATTTAAAATTCTGAGCAATTCAATCGTTTTTTTTATGGAGAGGACGTCTGACATTAATTGAAAACTGTATTAACAGATTGCAGAATGGGTACAATACAGTACAGCTCAATACACACAATTGTTAAGGGGATGAATGAATGAATGAATGAATGAATGAATGAATGAATGAATGAAAACTTTATTAACAGATTGCAGAATGGGTACAGTACAGTACAGCTCAATACATACAATTGTTAAAGGTCCCATGCATTATAAATGTCATTTTTCAGTCTCTAGCATTGTATTATAGTAATAGGAGTTCGTATCAATGTGTTTTAGGGTCTAAATACCATATTGGCGAATTGCTCCATTTCAGCCCACCCCCTCTGTGCCTCTAGTAAATCGGGTCATTTTGATTTGAAGTCCCTGAGCACGTCACTGGGCGCTGTGGATAGACACAGTGATGCGATTGGCTCTGTGGTTGGAGCTAATGCCCGCCCCCATTCTACCTAGACTAGACAGCGAGTGGGGCTGCGGGGCCGAGAGGAAGAGAGAGCCGAGAGGGAGCCGAGAGAAAGGAAGAGAGAGGGAGGGAGGGAGAGAGAGGGGGCACTTGGGGGGGGGGGGGACCTCCCGCACGGAGGTCCGCGCGACACACACCTCCGAACGGGAGAGTGATAGAAAGAAAAAAAGGAAGAGAGAGGGAGGGAGGGAGAGAGAGGGGGCACTTGGGGGGGGGGGGGACCTGCCGCACGGAGGTCCGCGCGACACACACCTCCGAACGGGAGAGTGATAGAAAGAAAAAAAGGAAGAGAGAGGGAGGGAGGGAGAGAGAGGGGGCACTTGGGGGGGGGGGGGACCTGCCGCACGGAGGTCCGCGCGACACACACCTCCGAACGGGAGAGTGATAGAAAGAAAAAAAGGAAGAGAGAGGGAGGGAGGGAGAGAGAGGGGGCACTTGGGGGGGGGGGGGACCTGCCGCACGGAGGTCCGCGCGACACACACCTCCGAACGGGAGAGTGATAGAAAGAAAAAAAGGAAGAGAGAGGGAGGGAGGGAGAGAGAGGGGGCACTTGGGGGGGGGGGGGGGACCTGCCGCACGGAGGTCCGCGCGACACACACCTCCGAACGGGAGAGTGATAGAAAGAAAAAAAGGAAGAGAGAGGGAGGGGCTTCTCTCTCTCTCTCTCTCTCTCTCTCTCTCTCTCTCTCTCTCTCTCTCTCTCATATGGTATAAATGATTATTTGTGTAAATAAGGTTATACGCCGACCATTAAGAAAATACATGTTAGTTTAGGAATAAGGGGCAGGTAACTATATAACTATAAGATTTATTCTTCTTCCTGCTCCTTTTGTCCATGGAATGACTATTTATGATTTTTTAATGAAGAAACTATGATTGTATTATTCCATGTGGCAAATAAAAACTCTGAACTGAACTGAACTCTCTCTCTCTTCCCCCCCCTCCCTCCCTCCCTCTACCAGTGCAGACTGTGGTCTGACTGTCACTCAAAGTGCTTATGGGCGGAGCCAGGCCATAACAGCCTGATTTCTCGAGGCTGAAAAATGATGGTTTCGAGTACTTGATTAGAAATATAAAACAATGAATTTTTTTGAAAAAAAAATTACAAATGTCTTCAATAGACTAACAGGAATTGTGTAAAGTTGCCCAAATAGTGCTAGGAATAGCAGTGCATAGCCCCTTTAAGGGGATGCAGACCAGAGAAAGACTTTCGTCTTGTTTACATCAGGGTCCCCCATTTTCAATTCATCGTAACATATATGACATACATGACATACAGATAGACAGTACTGCTCCATCTATACATTTATGACATACCAGATTTGCAATTACAGTACTGTTTGTGATACAAAAAGAGTCCAGAAAGAAAAGAGTATATACATTAGGCATGGAAACTGTACATTGGATTGGGTAGGTGGGGGTGGGGGGGGACTGTACATTGGAGGTGGTTGGGTGGGTGGGGGGGGGGGTTGGTTAGGAGTGGGGGGGGGGGGGTTGGGTAGGAGTGGGGGGGGGGGGGTTGGGTAGGAGGGGTGGGTGGGGGACACTGTACAACTGTACAAACAACACTGTACATTGCAGACCAGAGAAAGACTTTCGTCTTGTTTACATCAGGGTCCCCCCCCTTATCTGTCACCATAGTACATCTGTGATCCTCGAACCGCACGTTTTGCATACTGCGATTCGTTTTTTGTTTATCACCGCATAGTTTTTATAACGAAACGCAACAATCCTGGGTAGCATTTTACATTTCGCCGTTCGGAATGAGTGAACTCAGCTGTAACATTACTTCCTGACTGTGCATCGCTCGTGCTATCGCGCAACGTGATTGGTTGTTTCAAAGTGCCCTACTGTAAAATATGCCCTACTTTGTTTACTTGTTTATTGCACAATGTCGCTCTATTGGTTGGATTCTTATTATATATTATTACTATTGTATTATGCACATCGTTGCGGGCAATTTCATTTTATAAATAATAAAAAAAATATATATATATTAGACCTGCTGGGATTCGAACCCCGGGCGTCAGCTTGAAAGGAATAACCTTAAATCACTAGACCACGGTACTAGACAAAATATATCCATTATAAAGAGAGCCCACCTGGCACTACACAAAATATACACATTGACTGCTAATTCGACAGGTCTTAACGGTTTAATTATTTTATTCAGCAACATTGCGTACACAAACTTATTGTTACCAAGAAGCATTACACTAACGCTTTCTTTTGATGAAATGAATGGACAAGAGAGCCGTACGTCGGCCATCTAATGAAGTTAGATTTGACACGTTTTAATATATACACTTTGACTGCTGAATTGACACGTTTAACTTATTCATTCTTTAATTCAGCAACATTCATTCATGCAGTCTGTAGACATACTGTAGGACGTTGTAGCATCCTATGAATGAAGTCACCAGCTGTAATGGAATTGAATGGAACTCGAGCTTAGTCCAGCGCGGAGCTCCTCCAATGAATGAACAAAAAGCCGGCGCGTCGGGCAGTTGTCACCAGCTGTATGAGAGCGCCCCCGCTGGTCATTGTTAACATTAACCATGCCAAACGACGTCATAACGGTTCCTGGACTTTTCCCGGCTGTATCTGTACACCCTGAACAATAGATACTTGATGTTGAATGGGCCATAGTAATGTCAATTTAGCAATACAATTTAAAAAGTTATAGCCCTGCAAAGAAGGGGAACTTCTCCATAGACAAATAGAGCTGGCAGAGGATGGTATAATGATGTACATAAGCCTGGCGAAGAAAGTAACATAGTGATGTAGTTTCCTTAAGTGCCCCATTAAAAGCTGCTTCCTGCTTAAAGACAGCACTTGTGTACTGAGTGTGATCTCAGAGCCCTGTCACTGCTTAAAAGCAGAACCTCAGCCTCTCCTGGAATCACTCTGTACTACATTCTGTTGTGGAAAGACAGCTCATTCACTGAGAGACTTACACTGCATCAGGGTAAGACATTTTAAGTCATTTAGTAATATCTTTAAACTGAGACTTGATTGCTGACCTGACCAGCTGACTTGATTAAGGGGCGTGTTTAAAGCGGCCATTTTGTTTCCTTAAGTGCCCCATTAAAAGCTGCTTCCTGCTTAAAGACAGCACTTGTGTACTGAGTGTGATCTCAGAGCCCTGTCACTGCTTAAAAGCAGAACCTCAGCCTCTCCTGGAATCACTCTGTACTACATTCTGTTGTGGAAGGACAGCTCATTCACTGAGAGACTTACACTGCATCAGGGTAAGACATTTTAAGTCATTTAGTAATATCTTTAAACTGAGACTTGATTGCTGACCTGACCAGCTGACTTGATTAAGGGGCGTGTTTAAAGCGGCCATTTTGTTTCCTTAAGTGCCCCATTAAAAGCTGCTTCCTGCTTAAAGACAGCACTTGTGTACTGAGTGTGATCTCAGAGCCCTGTCACTGCTTAAAAGCAGAACCTCCTCAGCCTCTCCTGGAATCACTCTGTACTACATTCTGTTGTGGAAGGACAGCTCATTCACTGAGAGACTTACACTGCATCAGGTTAAGACATTTTAAGTCATTTAGTAATATCTTTAAACTGAGACTTGATTGCTGACCTGACCAGCTGACTTGATTAAGGGGCGTGTTTAAAGCGGCCATTTTGTTTCCTTAAGTGACCCATTAAGGGCCAGGTGTTAGAAAGCACTAATTAGTGATAGGGATTTAAAGGCCTGCTGGCTTAGCATCAGCGAAGCGTCGAGAAACGAAGAGGGACAAAGAGGAGTTTTCCTGGAGTTATCCGCAGAGGAATCGAGGGATCCACCCAATGCTAATTACACCATAATCCTATCTTACACTCCACTCTGAAAAATCTCCCTTTCCCTCCCACTCTGCTATTTCTCTACTTCCTCCCTGCCACTCTTGACACCACAATGTGTCTCATATCCACAATCTGCTCCCCCAGAACAGATTCAACCCACCCACGGCAGTTTTCTAGCAACCCGGCTAATCTATCCTACCCTCCTACAGCCACTAATACACCTGTCACAGTACAGGGAGGCCTATGGAATTGTCAATCAGCAGTCAAGAAAGCTGACTTCATTACTGCCTACGCCGACCTTCCAGGCGGGGTGGAGGCACTGGCCTCATGACATCTCCTTAATGGACTACAAACTTAACACCCCTCCCAGCACTGTCACTCTCCTCTTTTGAATATCATGCAGTATCTGTCTCTAATCCTTTCAATCTCACCATTGTTACACTCTACCGCCCTCCAGGTCCGCTCGATCACTTCACAGATGAGCTGGACATGCTTCTAAGCTCCTTACCGGAAGATGGTACCCCTCTCCTTCTATTGGGCGACTTCAACCTGCCTGACTCATCTCAGTCAGTCATAGTAGTCTCCCTCCTACAATCATTTGACCTGACTCCCACTGCCATGCCTCCCACCCACAAAGCAGGCAACTCCTTGGATCTCATATTTTCCCGTAACTCCAGCATCATTAACACCACGGTAACTCCCCTACATGTATCTGACCATTCCTTCATATCCTTCTCACTAACTCTCATGCTTAACCGAAAGGTCTTCACCCCAACTCAAACCGTCTCACTCAGACGCAACCTGCCCTCCCTATCCCCCTCCACCCTCTCCTCTGACATACTATCCACTCTACCTTTGAGTGACACCTTCTCTGCTCTCTCCACAGAGATGGCAACCTCCACCCTCCTCTCAGCCCTTGCAACCTCCTTCGACAAGCTCTGTCCCCTCGTTGAGAAACCTGCCCGCCGTTCCCCACCCAGTCCATGGCTGACAGATCCAGTGAGAGAACAAAGACAGGTCCTGAGAGCAGCTGAAAGGAAGTATAGAAAGTCACGCCTCACTGCTGACATTGACACATATCACAACCTCTTGTTAACATTCTCCAAAACCATTACTAATGCCAAAGCTTCTTTCTTTCACCATAGGATCGAGGCCTCTGCCAAGAATCTTCGCAAACTGCATGCTACCATGTCCTCCCTCCTCACTCCCCCCCCACCCCCCCCTCCCTCATCTTTCTCTGCCGAAGACTTTGCGATCTTCTTTGAGGAAAAAGTGGAGAACATCCGCAGCTCCTTCTCCCAACCCCCACCCATTCCAAATGCTGAATCGAGAACCTCATCCTTCACTCTGTCATCTTTCTCTCCCATTACAGAAGCCGAGACCCTGACACTGGTAACGTCGAACCGTCCGACTACATGCCAGCTGGACCGGCTACCTTCCCCACTCCTCCAGACCATAGCACCAGACATCCTCCCATTCCTAACTGCAACCATCAACTCCTCACTCAACTCGGGGGTGGTCCCCACCTCCCTAAAACAAGCCAGAGTCACGCCCCTCATAAAAAAACCATCCCTGAACCCTACCGTCATAGGCAACTACCGTCCTGTCTCTCTTCTCTCCTTCCTTTCTAAAACACTTGAACGTGCTGTATCCAACCAACTTACTGCTTATCTCTTACAGAATGACCTCCTAGACCCTAATCAGTCAGGCTTCAGGACTGGTCACTCCACAGAGACAGCCCTCATTGTGGTCACAGAGGCACTTCACTTAGCAAACACGAAAGGCCTCTCCTCTGTCCTGATTCTCCTAGATCTATCTGCAGCCTTCGACACAGTCAACCACCAGATCCTCCTCGCGGCCCTCGCAGGAATGGGAGTGGCTGGCTCTGCGCTGACATGGTTGTCATCATACCCAGTGTTGCGTTGTTATTATGGACTGAGCCGGCACGCAGGATAATGACGCCACGCGCACGCGCGGCCCCGCGCGCATGCGCATATGTTCCCTCGCGCACAATAATACACTTTGTTTGTATAGCCTTTCATACAGAAACTGCAGCTCAAAGTGCTTCACAACAGAAGAAAGACATAAGGCATAAAATGAGCACATAAAGTGCAGACATATAAAATCAGTTTTTCACATTAGGATCTAACATCCCAACAGGCAACCTTGTTTATGGTTTGATTCAGTTTTAATATAAATAATAAAAATAAAGAGAAGATTAATTAATTATCTACTCAGTCCCAAAGTTTGTGATGTAGATATGGAATGTCCCGGGTTGCTGCTGTTTGCAGAGTGTGTTGTTGTCCGGGGGTGAGTGGTGGTGGGTGGGGGGTTGAATCAAAACAGTTGTCAATTCGGAATTGACGGCTGTTTTGATTTGGCCCTTCGTTCGCCGTCGTTCACCTTTGGACGGCGGTGCACTCTGTGGGCAGCGGCAACTTGGGACGTTCCATATTTACATCACAAAGAGTCCCCTGCGTGGTTGAAGACACCAGCCTATAGCGGCTATTGTTATGATAATGCGAGGTAGCGCCGGGGCCCGGGAGGCAGGTAAACACAACGAGCCAAGTCGAGCGCAGCGCGTTCTCGCGAGCGCGTGCATGTGCGTGCACGCGCTTCTGCTCAAATCTTTAATACTCAGTGAGGTAGCACACCGTGCTACCCCGTCCCATGAACAACGCATGCCTGATCATACCTCAATGACCGCTCCTACCAAGTGTCATGGAGAGGGACCCTGTCGGCCACCCGCCCCCTGCGGACGGGTGTCCCCCAGGGCTCGGTTTTAGGACCCCTTCTCTTCTCCCTCTACACTAAATCACTGGGTAACATTATCACGTCTCATGGCTTCTCCTACCACTGTTATGCCGACGATACTCAACTCTTCCTCTCCTTCCCTCCCTCAGATATCCACGTCTCTGAGCGGATCTCGGCCTGTCTGTCCGACATCTCCGCCTGGATGACGACCAACCACCTCAAACTGAACCTAAGCTAAACAGAATTGCTCCACCTGCCGGCCAAATCCTCCCCCCTGACCGACCTTTCCATCACAGTCGAGAATGCAGCTGTGACCGCGTCCCCGACCGCCAAGAACCTTGGTGTTGTCCTCGACGACCAGTTGAACTTCTCTGCTCACATCGCAGCGACAACCAGAACCTGCAGATTCCTCCTGAGCAACGTCAGAAGGATCCGCCCCTTCCTGACAAAAGAAGCCACCCAACTCCTCGTCCAATCAACAGTCATCTCCCGCCTCGACTACTGCAACGCACTGCTCGCTGGCCTCCCGGCCACTGCCACTAAGCCTCTTCAACTCATTCAGAACGCAGCGGCCCGCCTGATCTCAAACCTACCGAAGTCGGCCCATGTCACCCCACTTCTTAGGGACCTGCACTGGCTCCCCATTGCTGCACGAATCCGCTTCAAGGCCCTCAACCTAGCATACCGTGCGGCAAAGGGAACTGCTCCCGCCTACCTCCGGTCAATGGTCTCTAACTACACACCCTCAAGACCCCTACGCTCTGCATCTTCTGGCCGCCTCAGACCTACTCCTATCCAAGCTCCGGGAGGGTCATCAAAGAGAAGTCGCCTATTCTCAGTCCTTGCCCCACAATGGTGGAATGAACTACCCACCCCAGTTAGGACAGCCGAAACACGTCCAATCTTTCGCCGTCGACTAAAGACGCACTTCTTCAACCATTATCTGAATTAAAAAAAGAAAAAGAAAAATCTAACCCTAACTAACCATACTGTCATGCACTTGTCCTAATAAACTAACCTACACTGTAGCACTCAACACTTTGATGAACATTGTTACTCAGCTGATAGAGTTGTGCCCTTCCTGATGGCTTGTCGTACAGAACTTGTAAGTCGCTTTGGATAAAAGCGTCAGCTAAATGACTAAATGTAAATGTAAATTTAACGGGAGAAAAGGCTGGACTACAAATTAGGTGTTTCATGTAGTCCAAGGGACAGAGAACTCAACTTTGAATTTTGTAACTCTGCAGACGTTCTACATGCACCTCCAGCTACAGTATATAACATAGTAAGGTAAGGGAGAAATATGAAAAGCATAATGGTAAAGTATTAAATAGGGAAGTAGCAAATAGGGATAGGGGTTCACAAATTCTGAATTATCCCTTTAAAGTGCTAATAATAAATAATAATAGATTTCATTTATATAGCACACTTTAAACTCAGTGAGCTCTCAAGGTGCTTACTTTGATTTGTTGTGAAGCTGCGTCTCACCCCCCCCTACTGGACCAAACTGGAACTCAGGAAGTCCTACGCAGTTTACTGCTCCAAGGAAGCAGACACTGGTCCGTGTCCCTTCAGGAAAGGGCTTTCAAGCTGAGCCAAAGTCACACTCACTGTCTGGTGTAGATGCTCACACACACTCTCTCACACACACACACACACACACACACACACACACACACACACACACACACACACACACACACACACACACACACACACACACACACACACACACACACACACACACACACACACACACACACACACACACACACATACACATTCTACACACACAGGCATACACAGGTGTACAGACTTACACATGCACACAAACAAACAAACAAACAAAACATAGATACACATGAAAGCTGGGCCTGTATCTTTTTGCTACTGGCGTTTCTGGACCTGTGGAGGGATTACTTGCTGAGATCCTATAATCTATTGGCAAACAGAGATGTGTGTGTCAGTGTGTGTGCGAGTGCATGTGTGTTCATGTGTGTGCGTAGCTGCATGTGTGTGTGTGGTACCATATTTGGCAAGACGACAGCAGACATGCAGTGAAATCACCCTGTCCTATGACTGCAATTTTCCTGAAATAGCAGTGATGTAATGCGGTTAGCCGGTAACCGGTAGCGTGCTGCTGATGCTGTCGCCCCAGGGCCGCCCAGGCGTTGTTTGTCTAGTAATAATGGCATGCTGGCTAGAGGTGGAGGGCCAGGCAAGGAACCAGTGGGTGGCTGATGATAATAGAGGGAAGGTGGATGTGGTGCATTTAATCACACACTACTGAGAGCAGCTCTGCCAGTGCCTGCCTGTCTGTCTGTCTGTCTGTCTGTCTGTCTGTCTGTCTGTCTGTCTGTCTGTCTGTCTGTCTGTCTGTCTGTCTGTCTGTCTGTCTGTCTGTCTGTCTGTCTGTCTGTCTGTCTGTCTGTCTGTCTGTCTGTCTGTCTGTCTGTCTGTCTGTCTGCCTGCCTGCCTGCCTGCCTGCCTGCCCGTCTGTCTGTCTGTCTCTCTGTCTCTCTGTCTGCCTGTATGTATGTCTGTCTGTCTGTCTGCCTTTCTCTCTCTCTCTCTCTCTCCCTCTCTCTCTCTCTATCTCTCTCTCTCTCTCTCTCTCTCTCTCTCTCTCTCTCTCTCCGATTCTATTCCATTTCATTCTCTGGTTTTCTGCCTCAATTTCTCCCTCCTTCTCTCACTCTCTCCCCTCTCACTCTGTCCCTCCCCCTCTCTGTCTCTCTCACTCTGACCCCCCCCCCCTCTCTCTCTCTCTCTCTCTCTCTCTCTCTCTCTCTCTCTCTCTCTCTCTCTCTCTCTCTCTCTCTCTCTCTCTCTCTCTCTCTCTCTCTCTCTCTTTCTCTATCTCTCTACCCTTCCTCCTAACAGGAAGGCAGGGTTCATGTGTCTGGTCGCTCAGACTAGACTGTTCATTCATCCCACTGTGGTCTTGTTGGAGGAAGCCAGCGCACGTTAAACCAACCATGTCCTCTGGTCAAACGTATCCACTGACACAGTCCAGACCAGAGCACGCTAACTGTGGATCCTAACCAGTGTGCTGAGGCAAACTGCTGTGCCACGAATTGAGTTCAGGTGTGCCTTGAAATGTCCTTTGCTTGAATGGAAAAAAAAGAGAAGAAACTGCTGTCAAACTAAATCTTTTCATTTACCAGGAAGCTTTTCCTCTAGATTCATGCAATTAAAAGAAAGTGCAATTTCAGCTGCTCGTTGTGATTTTTGGCCCTCTGGCAAGATTGGCTTTGTGTAACATTTCAAGCAATTAATCCGATGTGTGTTGAATAATTTTGTTTCTTGGCAAGAGACACACCACACATTGAATTTTGGTGCTGCCATGGACCACACACACACACACACACACACACACACACACACACACACACACACACACACACACACACACACACACACACACACACACACACACACACACACACACACACACACACACACACACACACACACACACATACATTGATATACAGGCCTCCAGCGGTGGCCAAGACAATGGATACTGAGGAGAGCGGATCTCTCTCATCACATTAAACAGTGAGCAGAACTCAGCGGAGCCACAAGTTTTATAGTCCGAGGAAACGAGGCTGCTACGTGCGACAGTTCCATCGTACAACTGAAACACTGTTGATTTAATAAAAGACAAGACAAATCAGCACTGTGCTCTTTGTCTCTGTCAGACTCCTTTCACACAGCACAAAGAAGTTGGCTTGACTACAGCTTATTGGCAGCTTTGAGGTCTGCATGAAAGAGTCAGACCAGCATTTTGAAATACCCCTAAGTCGCATTACAACCTAGTCACAACGTCTTCTGTTTGCGCTGGAATGGTGCAAAGGAAAAGTTGTCTTCTTTATGCAGTGCACTGGATAATATATTAGCTACATCTTTTTGAGTTGCTCAGCAATGAAACTACTACAGGATTTAGTGCAAAAGGGCAGACTATACATGCTGTTAAATTGATGGCTCTCTAAAGGCCGTGTGTGGATGGATCTTGGGAATGGCAATTTTCTCACGATGGATGGATGGATGGATGGATGGATGGATGGATGGATGGATGGATGGATGGATGGATGGATGGATGGATGGATGGATGGATGGATGGATGGATGGATGGATGGATGGATGGATGGATACTAGATAGATAGATAGATAGATAGATAGATAGATAGATAGATAGATAGATAGATAGATAGATAGATAGATAGATAGATAGATAGATAGATAGATAGATAGATAGATAGATAGATAGATAGATAGATAGATAGATAGATAGATAGATAGATAGATAGATAGATAGATAGATAGATAGATAGATAGATAGATATATAGATAGATAGTTTCAAGTTTCTTTAATAGTTGTCATACAGAAGTACAGAATACTTTTATACAAAATGCTTCTTACTGTTACGCTCCAGAGACTGTGCAAGACAAGATAAGTATGAAATAAAATAACATAGTATAGCATGTAAATTAGAAGTAAAAAAAATGAGGTCACAGTGTTCAGTATAGACATATGTACAATGTTCGATGCAGAATAAACGTAACTGAGTTACCATATAATATACAATATACTATGCAGTGTACTAATATACAATACTATATAGTGCAAGGCAGAAATGGGATGAGGTGCAATTTAGGTACAATTTACAGTAGTTGTAGTGCAAATCCTTTATCAATAAATATAAATTGTGTTTGTGTGATCTAAAGTGTGGAGAGTGGGTGCTGCAGTGTGTTGTTTGTTTAAGTGAGTGTGTGCGTGTGGGTGTGTGTGCTGTGTGCATTTGATGGTTGATCAAAAGATAGATAGATAGATAGATAGATAGATAGATAGATAGATAGATAGATAGATAGATAGATAGATAGATAGATAGATAGATAGATAGATAGATAGATAGATAGATAGATAGATAGATAGATAGATAGATAGATAGATAGATAGATAGATAGATAGATAGATAGATAGATAGATAGATAGATAGATAGATAGATAGATAGATAGATAGATAGATAGATAGATAGATAGATAGATAGATAGATAGATAGATAGATAGATAGATAGATAGATAGATAGATAGATAGATAGATAGATAGATAGATAGATAGATAGATAGATAGATAGATAGATAGATAGATAGATAGATAGATAGATAGATAGATAGATAGATAGATAGATAGATAGATAGATAGATAGATAGATAGATAGATAGATAGATAGATAGATAGATAGATAGATAGATAGATAGATAGATAGATAGATAGATAGATAGATAGATAGATAGATAGATAGATAGATAGATAGATAGATAGATAGATAGATAGATAGATAGATAGATAGATAGATAGATAGATAGATAGATAGATAGATAGATAGATAGATAGATAGATAGATAGATAGATAGATAGATAGATAGATAGATAGATAGATAGATAGATAGATAGATAGATAGATAGATAGATAGATAGATAGATAGATAGATAGATAGATAGATAGATAGATAGATAGATAGATAGATAGATAGATAGATAGATAGATAGATAGATAGATAGATAGATAGATAGATAGATAGATAGATAGATAGATAGATAGATAGATAGATAGATAGATAGATAGATAGATAGATAGATAGATAGATAGATAGATAGATAGATAGATAGATAGATAGATAGATAGATAGATAGATAGATAGATAGATAGATAGATAGATAGATAGATAGATAGATAGATAGATAGATAGATAGATAGATAGATAGATAGATAGATAGATAGATAGATAGATAGATAGATAGATAGATAGATAGATAGATAGATAGATAGATAGATAGATAGATAGATAGATAGATAGATAGATAGATAGATAGATAGATAGATAGATAGATAGATAGATAGATAGATAGATAGATAGATAGATAGATAGATAGATAGATAGATAGATAGATAGATAGATAGATAGATAGATAGATAGATAGATAGATAGATAGATAGATAGATAGATAGATAGATAGATAGATAGATAGATAGATAGATAGATAGATAGATAGATAGATAGATAGATAGATAGATAGATAGATAGATAGATAGATAGATAGATAGATAGATAGATAGATAGATAGATAGATAGATAGATAGATAGATAGATAGATAGATAGATAGATAGATAGATAGATAGATAGATAGATAGATAGATAGATAGATAGATAGATAGATAGATAGATAGATAGATAGATAGATAGATAGATAGATAGATAGATAGATAGATAGATAGATAGATAGATAGATAGATAGATAGATAGATAGATAGATAGATAGATAGATAGATAGATAGATAGATAGATAGATAGATAGATAGATAGATAGATAGATAGATAGATAGATAGATAGATAGATAGATAGATAGATAGATAGATAGATAGATAGATAGATAGATAGATAGATAGATAGATAGATAGATAGATAGATAGATAGATAGATAGATAGATAGATAGATAGATAGATAGATAGATAGATAGAACTGTGTAAATAGGGGTGGATATTTCATATTACAGACCTTAGTGATGGCGATGGCACAGGCATGTCCCCATATCTCTATCAGCTGTTGCTGGCCAAACCTGTAGTCCCTCAGCAGTTCTGTCTCGATGGCTGCCACCTCCACTTTACTGTAAGAGACAGACAGGAGAGGACACATACGGTTTAGAGATCTCATCGGAGTCCTTTACGGTAATGCATCAGGAATATATATCATCATCGTCGTCGTTGTCATCATTATAATCATCATCATCATTATCTTCATCATCACTACCATTAATATAATCATGGGCCTGTTTGAAGTTTAATCAAAAAGTACTTCTGAGAATTATGAATTAGCTCGGAAGGAGTGAATGATATGTGAGAGCACTTCATTGAAATGTCTGCACAGTTTCCTTTGTGAATCATCTATCCCTCCAGCCAATAGTTATTACTGTGTTTCCATCCCATTAGCACAGAATGATGAGACGGTGACACGCTTGTAATCCAACATTATACTATACTTTCGTTTTTTTCAAGACTATGAATTGCCAAATTACAAACATAACAGAGTGATATAAACCCTTCAAATTACAGATAACAACAATCCCTGAAGCCCTGAAACGGAATTTAAGAGGCTATAAAGTTGGTCTTCTTACATGTATGCACTCCTTAGACTCTTAGAGGATTTATGTGAGGTGTTTTCTTGTAAACAAGTGTTGTCGTGGTTACGAGCTACCAGTAGCTATTTATGTGTCTCTGACACAGGTACATGTCAAGGACTGGGTCTAGCTATACTCATAATAGATACAGCAGTATGTGGTCATGAACCCAAAGTGGTCTGACTAAGGAGGACCTTCCAGTGGCCTTAACCGTGCATACAGTGCAACACCGATCTGTGAATATTGTGTGTGTGCCTGTGTGTGTGTGCCTGTGTGTGTGTGTGTGTGTGTGTGTGTGTGTGTGTATGTGTGTGTGTGTGTGTGTGTGTGTGTGTGTGTGTGTGTGTGTGTGTGTGTGTGTGTGTGTGTGTGTGTGTGTGTGTGTGCGTGCGTGTGTGCGTGCGTGCGTGCGTGCGTGCGTGCGTGCGTGCGTGCGTGCGTGCGTGCGTGCGTGCGTGGTGGGTTTAGGGCACCCCAGAATTGGACTGGTTACACAACAGCACAGCAGCAGAAGTGTCACCTCTCTCTGATTCAGAGCATGTCCAGCGATGACCAAACCAGTTGATAATGAAGCACAGCTTCATACCATCTCTCAGATTTGTGCTACAGTAGATACATCCATATTACACCAGAGACACCTAGTGGAGCTCCTCGGTACTACAGCTGATTAAGAACCTGACTTGAACAAAAATATTATTATGAGTGCTGTAACAAAACAAGAGTGTATGTCCTTGTTTAAAAATAGACATAGAATCCCAATAGGAATAACCCTTTCTCCAGGAGAAATACAAAGCAACATGTATTTGAGTTCAAGGGTTAATTACAAAAAGGTATTAAAGGTATTCATTACAAAAAGGTTAATTAAATAAGGTGTCATTATGCAGAGGGCTAATGATGTTGACATGGTTGTTCAAATGTTAATAGATATTTGTCCATGTTGTTTCTGACCCAGAGTATAGATTGGTTTGGAGGGTACACAACAAAAGGGGAGGGAGAGGGGGCTCGAAGTGCCGGATCAATACACAGCAAGGAATCATGGGTCACTCATTGGATTGATCTGAAACCATCAGCACTCAAAACGAGATCAAGAGCTGTTTGTGTGTGTGTGTGTGTGTGTGTGTGTGTGTGTGTGTGTGTGTGTGTGTGTGTGTGTGTGTGTGTGTGTGTGTGTGTGTGCGTGTGTGTGTGTGTGTGTGTGTGTGTGTGTGTGTGTGTGTGTGTGTGTGTGTGTGTGTGTGTGTGTGTGTGTGTGTGTGTGTGGGTGTGTGTGTGTGTGTGCGTGCCTGTGTGTGCATGTGTGTGTGTGTGTACATGTTAATGTGTATGAGTGTTGTACATGCGTACGTGTTTGTGTGTACGTGCATGCGTTTGATTGCAGGCTACGTCATGTGTTGTCGTCAAATGACACCTTTGTGGATCCAGCGAAGACCAAAGATGACATGGCACATCTTTCTTCTTATATGTGCCAAAATAACCTCTATTTAATCAAGCTCCTAAATTACAACATTGGTCAATCAACATTGTGTCAGAATCAGAATCGCGTTTTTTGCAAAGTACTTTGCATACAAGGATGAAAGAAACAACACATCCTGAATAATATAAAAGGTAATATAAAGATTTTAAATTATGAATAGATTTTAATTTGAATATAAAAACAAAAGGAATGCATGCAGAGGAGTTTGCGGGTATTGTACAAATGCGGTGGGGCAAAGGTCAAAAATAGAAGAACATACCTTGTCAGAACATACTGTGTCAGAACAGGGCCTGATAAATAATAGCATATGCAGAGAACTTGCAGAGGTGGGAAGAATGCGTTATTTTCTGCGCAGGGTGTACAGAGTTATAGGCTTTGAGAGTGCAGTGCACTCGAGAACACAGAAGTACGAGTTACTGTAGGCCTACAGAATATAGACAGATGTGGAGGAGGAGTATCAGTTGTTGTGTGTGAGCACTGATGTGAGGAGGGTGGACAGTTCCTTGTTAGTTGAACTTGTTAGTGAAGGACATGGCTCGTGACGGGGTAAAACTGCTCCCTGTTTTAGACGTCACGGTCCGCAGGTTTTGATAGTCTATCAGTGAGATGGATGCAATCCTACCTGGAGGGGAGAGAACAGATGGTGGAGGTAAACGGTACCCTACCCCCCCCCCAGTGAGCTGTGGTGTTCCACAAGGAAGCATACTAGGACCGCTGCTGTTCCTAATTTATGCAAATGACATGTCGTCAGCTTGTGACTGCAACTTGTTCTTGTTCGCAGACGACTCAGCCCTGCTGGTCTCTGACAAGAACAAGTTACAGGTTGAAAAAACCCTCAGCACGGAACTAGGCAAAATCTGCATATGGCTCGCTGATAACAAACTATCATTACACATGGGCAAAACAGAGTCCATTCTCTTCGGTTCAAATAACAAATTCAGCAAGACCGATGGCTTCTCAGTTACAGTGGGTGACAATATTGTCACAAGGAAAGATGAAATTACCTACCTGGGTTCCATCCTAGAGGATAATCTTTCCTGTGACAAAATGGCATCCAATGTAATAAAAAAAAGTCAACCAACGAACTCGATTCTTGTACCGGATCTCCTCTCTGGTAAACAAGAACACCCTGAAGACTCTGGCAGGAGCACTCATACAAGGGTACTACAACTATGCTTGCACCCCATGGTACCAAAGCACCTCAAAGGCGCTAAAAACAAAATTACATTACAATTACTCAAAAACAAACTGGTCAGACTACTGCTTGACTTTACTCCTAGAACCCACCTCACCCCTGCCCACTTTGACAACCTAGGATGGCTTAGAGTACAGGAACTTGCAATGGGCCTGGTCTACAAGATACACTACACGACCAAGGTACCCATGTACATGTCAAAATACTTCCCAAAGGTCAGTGAATACCACGATCACAACACCAGAGGGAGCTCCACAAATCATGTTAAACCCAGATTCGGCTCAAACAAGGGACTAAACACGTTTCGCAATTATGCCACATCAATGTGGAACGCTCTACCCAAAGCTGTAAAGGAATGTGAATCACTACCCACTTTCAAAAACACTCTCAAAGAACACCTACAGGAGACTGCAATTCTAAACTGGCCCATGTAAATGTCCTAACCCAACCCCCTCCAATGTACAGTAAATTACCAAGTATGGTTGTCAATATTCCAATGTACAGTTTTGCTTGTACAGTTGTACAGTGTTCCCCAACCCCCCCCCCCCCCCCCCGCCCACCCCTCCTGCCCTGTTTTTTCAAGTTCAATGCGAACCTTAGGGATCAAATCAAATCAAATGTATTTGTAACTAAGGCCTGACAACACACGGTAATGTCCCCATGGGCCGGACACGTCTTCTTTAAACAAGTCAAGAAGAAACATCACAATAAATCAAGAACAAAACAAAAACACCATGAAGTCCAATTTTTTTTAAATAAATCAAATAAATAAATGCAACACTCCCAGACATACCCCACGTAAGGAAAAACTCACTAAAACCTTGCAATAGGAAAAAATGCACCACAGGCAATGTGGAGGAGAGAAACCTTAGAAGGGACGTTCAAGGGGGGATCTCCCTTCTTAGATGTCAGTGATAGTAGTGTTGCAATAAAACAGGCGAGACTGTTGGTAAGCATGCACGAAACACAGATAAGTGCATGCAATAGCAACTCAACTTCTGGATAGACAATAAGAGGGTGTTAGCAAACTATACTTACTATTCACAAATGAATGGAAGTGGATACGGACCACTAGCCTAGCTTAAAACCAAGAGAGATGTGTTTTTGGGCAACAGATGGCTAGAATATATTGTATATTATGTAGATATTTCTCTATGGCATCTTTAGCTCAGTCTGCTAATGGCTGGGAAGAGATGTGCTATGAGGCTAACATGCTGCTGCATTGTTTAATCACTCCAACCAGAATAAATACGACATCAGTTCGACTGAACTGAATCTCCTATAACTTTTACACAACCCAGAGGGGAGCATGTCTATGTTCCCCGGGTCCTATGTTCCCGGGTTCTATGTTCCCCGCTTTGATTGATTGATTGAAAATTTTAGACCACCAGCCCTGATTCCAAACTCTAACCTTAACCAGTTCGAAAGAGGGCCTAAGCTTAACGGTTCGAAACAAGGCGGACATTAATAATTAATTAAATAATAAAAATTTATAAAATGTTCAATCTATTAATCAATCAAAGCGGGGAACATAGAACACGGGGAACATAGGACCCGGGGAACATAGGGTGTACTGGAGCAGGGGCAGCAGCTGTCACCCTGGCCCTCCTCAGGGAGCTTCCTGACTTACTGTGATAAGATGATCGATTTGTAAAGTGCAGCTCCGTACACAGGGTCTGCTCGCTGCCTGCCTCCAGGACCAGCACTAAGCCGTGGGCCGAATTGATATTTCCCTCTAAAGGAGCATGATGCGGTGGTTTTGTAAAAAGCAAGTCAAAAACAAGAGGGCACTTCTTCAATAGCAGGTGCAGGGAACACGTTGGGGGTGACAGTGGCTCAGAAGGTAGAGCAGTCGTCTGGTAAACCGGAGGTTCCCGGTTCGATTCCCACTCCTCCCGGGCAGCGGGTCGAAGTGTC
>NC_140166.1:191377454-191407454 GCF_963971535.1 Notolepis coatsorum
ATCATGAGTTTTGAACTATAGTTCCTTTTGTCTGGCTGCACAAGTTTATTTCTCTAATGGCTATATTTGAAGTCAGATGAGGAGGCCATTCTATCAATTATGATCCTTCTTCCTTTCCAGATAACAACCTCATTGTACTGTAATAATCCTTGGGTATTGATATTGATAATATACGACATGTGTGAGTGGATGCCGCGTGGTGCATATGTGTGTGTGTGGTGAGCTGAATTATAAATGATGCTCAGTCATTCAGCTCCACTAAACATTCATACTGAAGGTGCCACTTGACACCTGAAAACCCTCCATCTGTCAGCATAGCTGACTAGCTGGGCTTTCAAACTGCACACACTGTGCTCTGTGCTTGCATTCAAACTCAAAGTGGTCGTTGATGGGACCTTTTTTCAAAGTGAAAGTTCATATTTACTTGATCACATTATTGCGAGGGGGGTCAAAGGGTTCATTAAAACAAAGATGCGTCATGTAATATTATGTAGGAAGGCTGTATCGGCTTTTCTCTCTGTTAAAGTTGCCGAACTATAGTCTACAATCACTTTCCATCTCTCCCTGACTGGAGTACTAGTAACATTGTGTTGTTTCAAAAAGTCAAGTTATCCACAGTCAAAGGAACAGAATGCGCAATCATAGTGGAAACACTACAGCTTACTCCACTCATTCAAGTGCCAAAAGGAAGCTATAGCAGGTTATTTTTAAAAGGCAAAACAAGGGGAGAGGAGGGTCAAGAGAAGAAGGGTGGGGGAGACGAAGCCACCAAAAGGGTGCCGATGACGCAAGAGGACGAGAGAGCAGCAAATAACTAGCGGCTGTCAGTTTCCTGTCTCGTCACCACCCGTTTTCCCGAATCCTGTGACTCTGATTTTGGCTCTTGCCTTAGTCCACGATCCTGGTTAAAATGAATAAAAATAACTCCTCCTGTCTCGTCCATAAAATAAACATGTTGCTGGGGCAAATAAATGCAAACTGTGGTCTTGTGGGACTCTAGGGCCACCCCCAAATAGTTGATTCATACCATTTGAATCGTACTATTCATACCACTCGATCACAGGCGTCTTGATTGCAAACAGCAGGGGATTGTAATCAAATAGCAGGTGATGATCGTTAAATGAGAGCCAGTGAGCTGTGGCACTGCACCATTTTGTGTGGCAGAAGCAAATACATCATGAGAACACTGTGAACCATTAAAACCATTTACACTTGATTTAAACGCCTTGACACCTTGCCGTTTTCGAGGCAGTCAATTGCTCAGCTGTAGAAGAACGTGTCCTTGAAAATATTAAATTATCTTTGTTTTGTTATGGCCAGCCTGGACTCATGAGCTTTGTGAACATTTCACCTCCTGCCGAGGTGCCCCCGTTCATTGACAGAACTCTGCCTCTCATAAACAATCCTCTGGCACCATTTTGCGGCATGTCTGCGTTTGAACTCATGTCGGCGTTTGAACTCTTGTATTTATCTATCATGTTCTAGTCTCTGCCTGGCTCAATACTTTGCTGCCTGTAATTCTGTTGCCTGCATTATTTCCCTGCCCATAGTCTAGTGTTCCTCCCTGTCTGTGTTTGTATTTATGATCAGTCTAGTGTTTTCTCAGTATTTGTATTTTGATCCAGTCTGTTATCCTAGTCTGTCCGTGTTCCCCAGCTGTTGCTTGTTTTGTAATCAGCGTTATTGCATATCTGACCGCCTCCCCCTGTTTTCCAGTGTGCGGTCATTATTCCTTGTTGCATATCCTGTTTGCTCATATCCTGTTTTCGTAAACCTGTTTATCCGTGCCTTGACTGCAGCTCAGCAAAGCCAAGCTCTACGCTGCGCTGTCCTGTGTGCTGCCTCCAGTCTTCCGTGTTCTGCCCTGCTTGTTGGAGCCCCCGTGTCCCGTGTGCAGGCCCGGACTGGCCATCGGGAGCACCGGGAGTTTTCCCGGTGGCCTGGCCTGCACAGATTAAAAAAAAAATTATTAAAAAAAAAAAAAAAAATTATAAAAAAAATTATTATTATTATTTTTTTGCCAGGCCATTGTTTCTAGTTGTGGCGGCGGCGCGGCGCGATAGTTAGATAACCAGGTGGGTGGGGAACAACCAGGATTTCACTGTCTGCGACAGAGTTGGAGAACTATCTGACTCTCTCTCTCCCTCACCGGATCACACACACACAATGGAGCCGTGCTGCCGCTTGTGATTGGTGGAGGCGGGACCAGGCGATAAAACTGATTGACAGCGGAGGCGGCGAATGGAATGGCAGACGGCACCCAGATGCAGAATAACAGCCAGGCAGTGAGCCAGGTAGTGAGGGACTCGGGAGAGATACAGTAGAGCGAAAGTCAATTAACGTTGATGTCAAGATGGACAGTGGAAGAAAGAGAAAGGGTGGAGGAGAGAGGGATAAAACAAAGAAAAAGAAAGGCCCTTACAGGAGAGAGTGGTTAACTGTATTATAATAGTAAATAGAAAAATATGTTGTGCTCTTGCTTTTTTCTTTTTGAAGGTGGAGAGAGTAGCATTGCTAGTGCCACAACAGTTTTATTTGAGGTCCATAACAGTACATTGTACTAAGCAATTGTTGGCTCATTAGTTTGTGATTCACATGCACTAAAATTCACCAGAATGCAGGAAATTAAGTCTTTGTAACAAAAAATTTCCTGGTGGGGGACCCCCAGACCCCCGCTTAAAAAGTGGCCTGATTGGGGCTATATTTCGCGCTATATCTCCCGGTATGAATTATTTCCCCAGTCCGGCCCTGCCCGTGTGCTATATGCTCTGTTCCCGTTTCTGCCCTGTTCGTATTCCTGCCGCTCGCGGATTAGTCCCGAGTACCTTCTGGTTAGTACTAAGTGTATGTAATGGTAGTAGTCTTGTTTTGTTTGCTCTTTGTTTTTCGTGTTCTCAAGTTCGTTTTCAGGTTAGGTTTTGTTTATTAGTCATTGTGCTCTTGTCCCCGTGCTGGTGTAACGGAGGTACCGCAGTATATCCACAGTCACGATGGTACAAGTAGTTCAGTGGCTGTGGATGGTAAGCGGTACTGCAAGTAAACTCACTCCCCAGAGGCATCCAGACCCGGAAGCAAGAAGTGAATTCACTTCTTGGTATAGTGGTCTGTGATGCCGCCCGCGACGCGGGAGATCGGGGTTCAACTCCCACTCAGGGCGATCCCTTAACAGGGGTCGAATCGACAAAACACAACGCAGTAAGATCACACCGGTCACATGTGGTGCCGCTAGACCCGGATGCCCTGGGTGGAGTGAGTTTAGGGGGGTGAGTGTAACGGAGGTACCGCAGTATATCCACAGTCACGATGGTACAAGTAGTTCAGTGGCTGTGGATGGTAAGCGGTACTGCAAGTAAACTCACTCCCCAGAGGCATCCAGACCCGGAAGCAAGAAGTGAATTCACTTCTTGGTATAGTGGTCTGTGATGCCGCCCGCGACGCGGGAGATCGGGGTTCAACTCCCACTCAGGGCGATCCCTTAACAGGGGTCGAATCGACAAAACACAACGCAGTAAGATCACACCGGTCACATGTGGTGCCGCTAGACCCGGATGCCCTGGGTGGAGTGAGTTTAGGGGGGTGAGTGTAACGGAGGTACCGCAGTATATCCACAGTCACGATGGTACAAGTAGTTCAGTGGCTGTGGATGGTAAGCGGTACTGCAAGTAAACTCACTCCCCAGAGGCATCCAGACCCGGAAGCAAGAAGTGAATTCACTTCTTGGTATAGTGGTCTGTGATGCCGCCCGCGACGTGGGAGATCGGGGTTCAACTCCCACTCAGGGCGATCCCTTAACAGGGGTCGAATCGACAAAACACAACGCAGTAAGATCACACCGGTCACACTGGCTTGGCCAAGCCTTTTATGTTCTGTGTTTTTGTCGTGCATCACCTTTTATCTACTACAGTAAAAGCCTTTACATTTTGACCGTTCGCCTCCTGACTCGTTTCCTCGCTCACTGTCCTGCACTATTGGGTTCCACCACCATGCCAACCGGTAACATGTTCAGTGATTCTCTGCTTGCGTGTCTGATTTGAAAGCCTGGTAAAGCACTACAGATACCTGGATGTAGGACCATACACTTGTCGCACATTCACACACACACACACACACACACACACACACACACACACACACACACACACACACACACACACACACACACACACACACACACACACACACACACACACAGATATTCATGTATACACAAATTGCACACAGAGACACGTCAATGTATATACACACAGACACACATTCCCATTCAAACACACACACACATTGTATATAGATGGATTCACACGCACATTATACACAAACTATACCTTACCCCAAGCCCCCCCCCCCCCCCCCGCTCCCTTCACTGGTCTTTATTCATTTTACCATTACCCAGACAATCCAGGTCTCACCATCCTGAATTGAGACCATCCCTCAGCAGCCTCCAGTCAGGAGGCTTCAGCCAACAGATTACCGGACATCATGTCACATCCCATTCATTTCCGCCTGGCCAGGGGCTCAGTCCTCCAGGTGAGGAGAGCAGAGCTGTGAGGAGGGCTAACCCGATTTTATATGGCCGCTGGCCTGGACGGATGACCTACAGTATGTGTTTTTCTGGCTGACCTGAAGTGCAACAACAAGGATACACCAATGGTCTACTGGTTAAGGAGTTGGTGTGTCTCTCTCTCCCTCTCTCTCTCCTCTTTCGAATGAATGAATGATCTGTATTGTCATTGTTACAGTGTTACAGTGTTTCCTGTGTTGTGAAAAAAATACAAATAGACGTTATATGCCTGTTCCTGCCTGGTGGCATGTTCAAATAGCCTGCTGAGTCTGTCTGTCATCTCTCTTCTCTTGCTACTGTACCTTTATAATCACTCACCTTGTCTTGTGTGCCTTTTCATTGTCCACTCCTACTCTCTCTTCCCTTCCCCCCTCCCTTCACTCTCCCATCGGGGGTCTATGTTACCAGACAAAGACTGGTCAGCGGTATGCGCGTGTATGATGTATGCTTGAATGCATGTGTGTGTATGTGTGTGTGTGTGTGTGTGTGTGTGTGTGTGTGTGTGTGTGTGTGTGTGTGTGTGTGTGTGTGTGTGTGTGTGTGTGTGTGTGTGTGTGTGTGTGTGTGTGTGTGTGTGTGTGTGTGTGTGTGTGTGTGTGTGTGTGTGTGTGTGTGCGTGCGTGCGTGTGTGTGTACAGTATGTATAGCGGTGGTTCTCATAGTGGGATCCCCAGGTCCTTGAGGGGATTCCAGGGGGTCACTAATATATTGTTATCATATCATATATATATATTTTGTTATTACAAATGTGTGTGTGTTTGTTTTATGGTTGAAATGTTCGAGATAAATAAAGATCAAATCAAATATCCTTCACTAGAAGCGAGTACAGTGAGAGATATAATAATGACTATTCTGCTCTGACATCGCTCATCAGATCCCTGGGATGAGATCTTATCAAATAAGTGTCCTTGGCCAATTCCGTATCAATGTGGGGGTCCCAAAAATGAAAAGGTTTGAGAAGCATTGATGTCTAGGAACAGATGGAGTAGGAAGGTGCAGTATCAAGGTTTCTAGCAGCTGCTGCTTGTATCTTACAGCATCCACAGCTGAACCACAGAATCGGCTCAATTGATTTTGTAAAAAAAGAAAAAAAACAGAAGTGATACCTGACATGGCCACCTAGAGCACCAGAACACCAAGCCAGTAACCTGCCCGGCCACCCAGAGCACCAGAACACCAAGCCAGTAACCTGCCCGGCCACCCAGAGCACCAGAACACCAAGCCAGTAACCTGCCCGGCCACCCAGAGCACCAGAACACCAAGCCAGTAACCTGCCCGGCCACCCAGAGCACCAGAACACCAAACCAGTAACCTGCCCGGCCACCCAGAGCACCAGAACACCAAGCCAGTAACCTGCCCGGCCACCCAGAGCACCAGAACACCAAGCCAGTAACCTGCCCGACCACCCAGAGCACCAGAACACCAACCTGCCCGGCCACCCAGAGCACCAGAACACCAAGCCAGTAACCTGCCCGGCCACCCAGAGCACCAGAACACCAACCTGCCCGGCCACCCAGAGCACCAGAACACCAAGCCAGTAACCTGCTCGGCCACCCAGAGCACCAGAACACCAACCTGCCCGGCCACCCAGAGCACCAGAACACCAACCTGCCCGGCCTGCAGTCTGAAGGCTGCACACTGTTTATTTCAAGGCACAGCAGGGAAACAAGCTTGCAAGATGTGTTTTGCGTTTTCAGTAGGGCTGTCGAAGTTAACGCATTAATATTAATGCTGCTAATTTTGCATAACGCACAATGCACATAAGAAAAAAATATATATAGATACATAATAATAATAATAATGTTTTTATTAATTGTAAACATTTAAAAATGTATATGTTCTACCAGTTCATATATCAAGAAAAAAATATTTGGACAGACTTCTTCAGACAAATATTTCTGAGTAGGCTACATTTTAATTACTGACATGCATTTCTTATGTATGTGTATCTGTTGGTCCAATATGCCCAGACAATGAAAATAACCTCTTACATGGTACCGCGATTAAATATTTGAATTTATCAGCCCTAGATTTCAGTAAATCCTAGTGTGTGACATATTACCTATTCCCATCACAGTGATGCTGAAACGGACCTATCTCAAACCCAGACCTCTTTTCTTGATCATCTAATCACAACTGCTTCCCTCGTACAAACGCAGCGACAGTTGTGATTGGAGGACCAATCAGGGTTTGAGATAGGTCAATTGCACCGAATAACATTCTGACAAACACCTCCTGCTGGCTTTTGAATTCACAACAGTTTTCTATTACGGCCCTTATAATGGTTATGTAGGACTTGCAATTAAAACAGCTCAAGTCAAGTCAAGTCAAGTCAAGAGTTTTATTTGTCACGGCATACAAGTATACAATGAAATGCGGGTGGTCTTGCCCGCAACGATGTGCAATACAGTGGTACAACATATAATAGAATCCAATAAAAAAACAACATTGTGCAATAAACAGGTAACAGGTAACATGGTGGGACATCTCGGTATCTGTACATAGTTATTTACAGAGCATATAGGACATGCTGGGTCCTTTGGTAGTGCAATACACTGTTACTGTTGTTCAGTGATGCCACAGATTACTTGTAAAAGTAATCCGATTACTGATTACTGATTACTCCTTTAAAAAGTAATCCAAGTTACTTTACTGATTACTTGATTATCAGAGTAACTTAGTTACTTTGAAAGTAACTAGGTTACGAAGTCGTCGTCGTTCCCCCAACAGTTTTTTTTAAACGCTTTATTGAAAGTGCATAAATTGTTTTTAACTTGTTTCTCTGCACATAACGTAAATTGTTAAACTAGTGCTTCAGCTTCTGTACCATCAAGTATGGTAAAGCAACAGTCTATGATGCTCACAGCATTAGAGCAGCCAGCCAGTGGTTTTACAAAACCAGTGTATCCATTCACATCTAACAAATGCAGGCTGAACTATTCAATTATATCAACTGTAACTATTAAATTGTTTTTATAAATGTCTCTCTATAAACATACAATCAGTCTCTCTTTAACATGTAAATTAACTGTAAATCTGGCAAATAAGAGCTTTTGCTCTGCCACCATCAAATATACATTAATCAATAGGGAAAGAAACAATCTCTCTCTTTTGCTGTTTGGCTGGCCTCCGAGTCCTCCTGTACCTAGTCGAAGCGTCGGCTAGTGTTGTGATTCCAGATGCTTTCAATGCAATTGGATGTGCTGTTTTTAGCGGTAGACAGTATTTTGACTGAGGCTACGTTTAGACGAGCGTTTTGGGGTGGAAGTCTGAACAGAAACCGCAAAAGTCTTCTTGCGGTTTCACTTCGTTTAGACAAGCGTTTTGGGGTGGAATTCTCAGACGAATGCAGACGAGGCTCTAACAACGGAGCCCTGCTGTCACACGATTGGCGCATATGTCACATGGCGTGCTGTGAAGACCCGCCCTACTCTGCCTCTGATTCGCAGACTGTGGATGGGGAATGTGATTGGGCCAAAGCAGAGTCACTCACAGACAGAGAGTCCAGTCACGCCGCGGGACACATTCTTGTGTAACCCTTTCACTGCCACACCACGTCACTCCCAAATAAGAAAAATAGCTCAAAATGTATTTTTGACTGTCGAAAACGAAATAAAATACTGCATTCCGCCTGCATTATGAATTTATGATGAGATAGTAACGAAATAGTAACGCACAGCCACTTGGACAAGTAACTGCAATCAGATTACTGGCTTTTAAAGATTAACGCGTTAGATTACTATTTTCGGGGAAAAGTAATCAGATTACAATAACGCGTTACTTAGTAACGCGTTACCGGCATCACTGCTGTTGTTATACTATTTCTAAAGTGACCTTTCCTTTTTGGCCATAAGTGTGGGCGTGTGCGGCATGAGTGTGTGCCTGCTCATGTTAAAGTGGCTGCTAGTGTGTGAGCGTGCACAACGTGCGTGTCGTGTGTGTGCTCATGTGTGCTTGTGTGTGAGAAGTTCAGTGTTCTGTGGCACTCAGTGTTCATTGTTCAAGGCTCTGATGGCCTGGGGGAAGAAGCTGAGCCGAAGCCTCTCTGTCCTAGTAGCTGGGGTTAGCAGGTGTCTGCCTGACCTCAGCAGCTGGAACAGGCTGTTATTGGGGTGGTGGGGGTCTTTCATTATTCTGCAGGCTCTGGATTTGCACCTCTTGTTGTATAGAACCTGCAGGGGAGGTAGTGCAATACCCTGTGGTACGCTCGGCTGAGCGCACCACTCTCTGTAGGGCCTTCTTGTCCTGTGCCGTGCTGTTTCCATAGCAGGCAGTGATGTTTCCAGTCAAGATGCTCTCTACAGCTCCGGAGTAGAAGGACTGGAGTATCTTCCCCGATACTCTGAACTTCCTTAACTGTCTCAGGTGGTAGAGGCGCTGCTTCGCCTTTTTTACGACTGTGTCTATGTGTGTTGACCATGTCAGATCCTCTGAGATGTGGACCCCCAGGTACTTAAAGCTGCTCACCCTGTCCACGGTAGCCCCGTTTATCATCAGTGGTGTGTGTGTCTCCTGCTGTCCTCTCCTATAATCCACAATCAGCTCCTTGGTTTTACCAATGTTCAGGAGCAGGCTGTTGTCCTGGCACCAGCGTTCCAGTACCTCAACCTCCTCCCGGTAGGCCTTCTCGTCGTTGTCCGAGATCAGCCCCACCACCACCGTGTCGTCTGCAAACTTCACTATGGAGTTGGAGCTGAACTTGGCCACACAATCGTGTGTGTAGAGTGAGTACAGCAGGGGGCTCAGAACACAGCCCTGGGGGGACCCGATGCTCAGGGTGATGGTGTTGGACAAAATGTTGTTTAGTGGCTCAGTAATAAAGGTTAAAAGTGGGGGAGAATTGTGGCAGAGCTATAACAAGAGAAAGAAGGCTGGATTACCATGGTAACATACGACTAAGGGAAATCTAAAGAGGGAAGAGGTGGGGCTGCTGTCACTCTGCATATGTGGTGATGGAGAAGAGCTACAAGTGGGCAGAGAGCAGGAGACGAGGATGGTGACACAATAGCCCCTTTTCACAATAGTGCTTTTTTACACAGAACCAAACAAAGCCAGCATAATGCTGCCCCTGTGTGTGATTTTAGACAGCATGTCGGCCAGGGCCGGACTGGCACAATTATTCAGGCTGGCAAATATAGCGCCAAATATCTACTGTTATAAACCTCAAATAAAACCAAAGGTATATCATCAAGGAGGGAGACGACACAAGGACCAACGTTTAACCAATATTTATTCAATAATAAATAACAAAATAAATAAGTAAATAAATAATTAAACTACATAAAAAGTTTTAAATGAGGCGTGGACTTCAGTTCCACTTCAGTGGTGGGTGCAGGGTGTTAAAAGAAGTGTACGGGTGTCAAAACAAATACAACAAACATAACAGCTTAGCTGTATTGCTGTTAATTTGTGTTGATGTTTTTATTTATGCAAAATAAGTAGGTACATTTAGTTTGGTTTGGTAAACATTGCACTATGAACAGTCTATCAGTGTACTGTATGTGTGTAGGGGCAGGTACAATAAGATTTTTCTTCTTCCTGTTCCTTTCGGCCATGGAATTTAGTGGATCATATTAAGTGAACTATATGTACTGAAGACACTGTAACAATTCCATGTACGAATAAATAGAAATTATGATGATGATGATGATGAGGTACTTTAGTAGAGTCAGGAGGGAGTTACGGCCACGGGCTAAATAAATGCACATTTGTTGCCAATTAACCTGTAGAGCCAAGCAGCACTTCCACCTTCTGTCAGTCCGTGCCACTCTGGCTGCCTCGCATTAGCCTCTCTGGCTGCCTCGCTTCAGCCTCTCTGGCTGCCTCGCTTCAGCCTCTCTTCAGCCTCTCTTCAGCCTCGCTTCAGCCTCTCTTCAGCCTCGCTTCAGCCTCTCTTCAGCCTCTCTTCAGCCTCGCTTCAGCCTCTCTTCAGCCTCGCTTCAGCCTCGCTTCAGCCTCTCTGGCTGCCTCGCTTCAGCCTCTCTTCAGCTTCTCTTCAGCCTCGCTTCAGCCTCTCTTCAGCCTCGCTTCAGCCTCGCCCTCGCTTCAGCCTCGCGCAGGTTTGCTAGCCACCGGCCCAATGGCCAGTCCGGCTATTGTGCCGTCACAACTAGAAACACTGACCTGACTGGACAGTGGGAAATGACGGCCATTTTAGCAGGTCAGGTGCTCCCAATGGCCATTCCAGGCCTGATTCCGCTATTCCAGAATCAGAGGCGTGACATTTAACACAACAGCGTCGGTGTCTAGTTTTCAAGTTTGTTTATTATTTGTCACATATAAAATACATGTACTTTACGGTGAAACATGTACTTTACGGTGACGTATAGCGTACTCGTCGTTATTGTGTTTTTATTGTTTTATTGTTATTATTGTTGTTTATAAGTAGCTATACATTCTAACGCAAGGATCCTGTATCTCCAATGGTAACAGCTTCAATTGAAATGTGCCAAATTAATAAATGTTCTGTCGGAGAGCAACGTATATATGCAATCAGTGTGACCACGGCCTAATGTTTTACCTTGTGGTTCGCTGTATGAACGTAGCAGCGTGAGCTGTGATTGGTCTACTTTTGTGGGGACCGACAGAGACAGACAAACCCTGTTCTAGACAGCTGGTGGCCAGCACCACACCGTAAAGACCTGTTAGCAAGCTAAAGGTTGACCACTCTGGTGATGACCACCATCAAACAATAGTCTTCTCAGTATCTCGTTACAGTCTGTAATCATGTCTGTTTTCCACCATTTTGTAATAACATTACCTCCCAGGGATACAGGAGAAAAAAAAGCATAGGCCTATAATTTGCCGGGCACTGATACATTAAGATACAGATATATTATCAGAGTACTCCAATACTTAACTTTGGCAACAACTGCCTGTATTAAATAATAACTTTGATAAATCCTGCTAAAATACAAAGAGTGAGATGCTCTTGCTAAAACAATAATGGCTTACGATGCTCACAGAGAGATAAACTCATGTAAACCCAGCCCTCTCCCACGACCTGGCAGTGAGTTAGTCTTGCATTAGAGCAGAACGATGCATGTAAGATAATTATTGATATCCTGTAATCAATCCTCATTAACTCTCCCCCTCCAGGAAGGAAGTCCCCATCCAGTTTTTCAGTGAATACCGAATGAGCCGATGTAATCCACAGAGACATATTTGACTGTGAAATCCAATTTAGCTTAAACACACATAGAACTAGAAGAATGCACTCAGTAGATTGCAAACCTCCACCAAGGCCTAACAATATCCCCATTTTGCCTGTACTTTCACATGCAACATTTTACTGAATAGATGAAGGTGACAACTATTGCACCAAGAGAGGCACTCGTTTGAAAATCTAATGTTTGGCCTGATGGTGGCTCTAGAGGAAAGATCCCCAAAATCAACAGGTGTCTTCCTCTAGGGGTCATGAATGTTCATGGTAAATCTTGTGACTGTACAATAAATTGGTCAGAAGATGTATAGTTAGATAAAATAAGGTTTGACAGATGAATCTTCTCTAGGGAAATCAATTAATAGAGGACTTTAAAAAAGATACAACGTTGACTCACCTTGTCATGTAATTTCTATATAATTAACATAATTAAAAGTATGTCTTACTTTTTCACTTTACATCAATTCATCAGTGAGCGAAGCTGTTAAATCAGGAATAACATTAAAGGGGGCATGCCCTAGAAAATGACAATGTCATTGCATCGAAAATAACAGACTACTTGATTTTGTAAATAAAGATACTGGCACATTTGGATTGTGTGTGTGGCTAAATTTTAAACTAATTAATTTTTGGGAGTCTGTCCATTTTTACAGTTTGAAATCATCCTCAGTTAATGCATCACAATTCAAAACCTTGATCCTCCAATCACAAGTGGACTAACAAGAGGGAAGCAACAATTGTGATTGGAGGATCAAGAAAAGAGGGCAGAGCTTGAGATAGGTAAATTACAGTCTCTGGAGTGTGTTTTAAATGCATTTCGGGAGCATTTAGGCACTATTAGGCACGTTGTCAATTGAAACTAAAATGTTCTGTTGAGGCAATGAATGGAACGCGAGTTGTCATTGAAAGAAGCAGCTGGTGATATTAGGCTGATAATCACATTAACATTATAAACAAACTGACACTGGTGCTGCCGCCAGGCTGTTGTGTCCACTTCTCTTCTTAACTCCTTTAAGAAATAACACTTTTAAGCAAACCTATTTGGTTAGTTAGAGGGTGGAGGGGATATGTGACAGATTGAGGCATGGTGTGTGTGTGTGATCTGTCAACCGTCATGGCAGAGACTGCAATCGTTCAGCTTGAACATCTCTCCAGTGTCCTGACCCCCTTCCAACCTGTCACCCCTCAGCTACCATACTTACACCTCCCACACACACACACACACACACACACACACACACACACACAGACACACACACACACACACACACACACACACACACACACACACACACACACACACACACACACACACACACACACACACACACACACACACACACACACACACACACACACACACACACACACACACACACACACACACACACATAAAGCCAGCCACACACACACACACACATACAGACAATATAACGATATAAAAAAATATCTGGTACAGTTGCATTAACAATACACTTCTGAAATGTATCGTGGACATCGCAATGTTTTGCACAAACTGAGATGAGATTTGCTTTAGCGCAGCGCTTTCCTCTCTCCCTTTCACAGACACAGAAAAATAAGTTACACACACTCGCTCAACTTACATCACGTACACGCACGCACACACACCCAGAGACAGAGAGGCGGTGCCACAGGCAGCGCGCATTTTTGTTATTGTTTGGAAGAAACAGGGAAAGAGGATATGAGAGCGTGAGAGAAGTGAAGATAGTTTAGCGAGTTTAAACGTTAGTGTTGTGAAGGATCAGATTAAACCGAATATATATATTTGTTTATGGATATATATTTAATAGTATTTGTATATCGTTTGATATCCCTTGTATATTCTTTGTACATATACACTGAATATCCCTTTAGTCTACTACAGCCCATAATAGTTCATTCTCTCATTGGACAAGAACCTGGCGCCAGCAGACAGGCCCCTTGAGTCAAGTTCAATAGTGCCGACGAACATGTCCCAACTAGCCCCGGTTCCGCGTAGGAATACGGCTACCGAAATACGAATGGTACTATTTGTTCACCGTGAATATAAATAGGGCGCAAGTAAAGTAGAACTTTCTTTTTAGTCCATTAGTCCTTTACCCTCCAACCTAGTAACAGACGGGAAGCCTCACCCACGACCCACGTGTGGTGCAGTATGGCCTATTTTGGCCCCAGAATAGGCATTGAGACCTCGTGTAAATTCATAGCTGAATTGTCATAGTTTGGCACTGTACCGTCGAGTGGGACGTATTTCTATTAAGTAATAATAGTCTATTATGTATGGTGCATCGTTCGGTTAAAGTTCTAAAGTGAGCAGCACCCCCATCGCTCCTCGCGTTATCTAGAGTCTTAACCAGGCTGGGCAGACCACGCGTGGTGCTTTCATCCGAGGAGTTCTGGGCGAGGACGAGTGGACCTGCACATTGGATTACCTACCCGGACGACTGCTGAGCCTATACGGCATGGAATATCTATTTGCTTTGGGTGCTTTGATTTGTGGAGCGGATAACAGCCAACGCCAGTGAGTGTTGGAATTACCCCCGAGAGGAGCCCAGGTGAGACGGCGCTCAACCCAGACCGAGGCCGCCTCGCTTCTCCTTCGTTGTGGACCTACAGCTACCGTCTACAAGAGGGCCCAAGTGTATTCATCTGTGGATCAAGATCCTGCGGGCACTGTTTTCTGTACCTGAATTCTCCCCAGGAATCGTTGGCCAGATGGGATGCAGCTGACGGCTCTCCAAACCCCCCCCCCCCCTTACTGACTTACAACCAGCAGGACCCCTTTAGTATCCCGTTATAATCCTTAAGTACCATCGCTATAGTTTCCCTAAAGAACCAGGTTGTATACTTGCTTCCTGCGTAACCAGAGATTGGACATTCAGTGTTGATTTGCCTACGAATACTCATTTGCCTTACAAGAGCATTCAAATCATAAATGTAATTAAGTGAATGTTGTATATACCTTTTGCTATATTAAACCTTCGACTGTTATATTTGTGTGGACCTGATTTCATATGTGGGAAAGTGTTCATCATACTTAGATATCGTGTACTGGATGGCCAGAAGTTAAAGTACATCAAGCGGTAGTGGTTTAATGATACCATACTTATCAATACAGTCAGGGAATTGTACCCCTCAGTTACAATTGGTCCTTCGAGCCGGAGGGTAACTAGTGTAATATTAATATAGTGTTATTAATATTGAAATGGCCTATGATGAACACTCCACGAAACGGTCCTCCTAACGTAGAACGCCCGCGGCGCAGACGACAGACACCTCAGTACTTAGAGGATTACGCTGTCAGTCAACTACCTAGCCTTCTACAGACGGTAAACGCGGTAAAAGTAGAAAGTAAAATTATGTCTGACCTTAACGACCAGGTTACCCCGATCACAGAGGCCCTAGTGGGTTCTAATGTAACTGACCAAGCTCACGGTGGGGACCAGGAGGGAACAGACATGCCTTTACCCCCCGCCAATACCGAAGAAGTAGTCCCCGACCAGCTCCAGGAGGAAGACAACCCTCCAGAGGTGGAACCCTGCACGGAACAAGATGAGGAGAGCGCCGAGGAGATAGAGCTCCAGGACTCCCCAACGAGGACAGCCAGGAGCGGCTCACCTCTACAAGCGTCTTCCCCCAGCGAGGCGGAGAGGATGCTGTCACAGGCGTTCCTCGTCAGCCTGACAGCCTCTACCGAACGCGATCGACTCCAGGGTGAACACGATCGACTTCAGGGTGAACGCGATCGACTCCAAACACAGCAACGGAGCGAAGAAGAGCACATACGCCTGGAGATGAGACGCCTTCAGACGGAAGAGAATATGGCAAGAGACCGGTCCGACACCCAGCGCGCCGCTGACGGTGCCCAAAGAGAAGCAGAGCGCGACATCGCTCTCATCCAGCGCGAAGCCGAGCGCGACAGACTACAAGCCGAGCGCGACAGACTACAAGCGCAGCTAATGGAGCAGCTGATCACCAGGGCAACACCCTCTCCCTCCGCCAGGGGTTCAAGGGCCTCGTCGAGACAACAGTCAAGGGCAGCATCCCCTAACCGACCAAGCGACCCTGAACTTGACCACCAGAGAGAGCCTATACCCCCCGCAGACCCCCTTCCCCGACCGGTCCAAGCGAGACCCAGCTACAAGGAAGGAGCAGCATACACTGCGGAGAGGCTAAATAAACGACTACAGGATCTAGAGGACCTGACAGAAGAAGAAGAGGGAGAGGAGGAGAACCAAGCCCGACGACAGCACAGTACTCCACCGGACCAGGAGGTCCAGTACAGCCCAGGCTATACCCCCGCGGCGCTGCGCTACAGACCCCCGACTCTATTCACGGGTGAGCATGACGCACGACCAGCCCCGAGGAACAGCACCTGGACCAGCGGGCCATGGTACCCTGCCGGTACCAGCCCACAGAGAGGCGCAAGAGGAGACTCGCCTAGGAGGCCTCTCTCCCAACGCTCACCGATGTGCCAGCCATCCACGGCGTCATACATTGGCACACCGACGTTTCCAGACTTCACCCATGAGAATCGAGCACAGTACACGGAGCTCCGGATGTGCTTAGAGACAATGATGGTGGATGTCGTGGACGAACGCCACAAGTATGCAATATTACTGAAGCACCTGAAAGTACCCCGAGCGCACAATATAGCGCTAGCCTATGCCACCTCTACGACCCCATACACCGCGGCTCTAGCAGCGCTGGACCAGAGATATGGACGTATATGGGATTACGTAATCCAAGAGATAAGGCATATTGACCGCCTACCCCCAGCAACAAACAATCGCTCACTAGACGACCTGTCTATAAAAGTGCAGTCCCTGGTAGGGATGCTGGGAGCGCAACGAGAAAAGGGTATGCACGAGCTATACGCCAACTCTAACGTCGAGAGGATTTTAGAGAAGCTGCCGCCCGCCAGACAAGAGCGCTTTAGGCGGCAAAGAGACCACCGTGATCCTAACGGTCCCGAACCATCCCTCCTCGATTTAGCCGACTTCCTGACGAGAGAAGTCAGCAGCCTACGCTTGGATACATTCGTGCGGAGCACACCAAGCTCCAGAGAGGGACCTAGGAGAGTAAACGATGGAAGAAGATCAGTGACTGTCATGCACCAATCAGAATCAGTACCGAGCAGTAAGAACCACAGTACCCCCTCGAGAAAAGAGAAGTGGAAGATGGTGTGCCCGTACTGCGAGAAGGAACACTGGCTGTCACAATGTGACCTGTTCAAGAAGATGAATGCAGAAGAAGTGAGTCAATGGATAAAGTCCAACAGGCGCTGTTACCGATGTGCGCGCAGTCACATGGCAGCCGAGTGCCGCCTAAAGAAGAGGTGCAGTCGGTGTGACGGAGCCCACCTAGATGTCCTACACGACAGTAACAGAAGAAAGCCTGCACCTGCACCATCGAGCAGCACAAAGGCAAGTGTCATGTACATTGACCCCGCCAGCAGCAGCGGCGCCCAGGTGCTCTTAAAGGTAGTCCGTGTAACATTGAGCCACCAAGATAAAGTCATGGACACTTACGCCGTCCTTGATAACGGGTCAGAGAAGACCCTTCTCCTCGCATCCGCTGCGGCCCAGCTGGGACTGCGGGGGAGCGAGAACCAGATGACGATTCGGACAATAAGAAGAGATTTAAAGACGATAAAAGGCGAGAATGTCTCCTTCACTATCGCAGCAAGCGGGCAGCCAGAGAGACGGTATAGGATTACAAATGCTTTCACCAGCCAAGAAATAGGACTATCACAGTACACCTACCCCATCGCCAAGCTGATGGATAAATATGTGCACCTGCGTCAACTACCTATCCCGCTCATAGACGGCGCCACCCCGACCCTGCTGATAGGCTCCGACCATGCAGACCTCATAGTCCCGATAGACCGGGTCCATACAGGACCCAGAGGCTGTCCTGCAGCAGTCGAGACCCGCCTAGGATGGACACTACAAGGCCCCCTCGCTAAATCTCTCAACCGAACAGCAGCCACTAGCTGCCTCCACTCCAGAGTGACAGAAGAAGACACCACTCTCCTGCAGCATGTCGAGAGGCTATGGACACTAGAGACAATGCCCTTTAAGAACGAAAAGAAAGACATTCGTTCTAAAGAAGACATTTACGCCATAAACCTCCTCGAGCAAGGGACAAAGAGAGTCACAGTCGGCGGAGTGATGAGATACGCAACTCCACTCCTGAGGCGAGAGGGAATGCCCACCTTTCACGCCACGAAAGAAGCTACGGAGCGGTATCTATTGAACACAGAGCGGCGCCTAGCCAAAGACCCCGCTCAAGAGAGTGTGTACCGCGCTGAGATTGAGAAGCTAATCACAGCGAGACACGTAATGAAGATTGACATTAAAGAGGCCGATCAGACGACCGAATCATGGTACGTGCCGCACCACAAGGTCCACCACAACGGCAAGGATCGCATTGTGTTTAACTGCAGCTACCAGATCGGATCCCAGAATCTGAATAAAGAGCTCTTGCCCGGCCCCACACTCGGCCCCTCTCTACTAGGCGTGCTACTACGCTTCCGCCAGGACAAGGTGGCTATCAGCGGGGATATCAAAGGGATGTTCCTGCAGTTGAGACTAGTGGAGGAGGATAAGCCCCTACTGCGGTTCCTATGGAGAGAGAGGATCGGAGATGAGCACCCAGCCATCTACCAATGGGAAGTCCTCCCCTTCGGAACCACATGCAGCCCGTGCTGTGCTACATTTGCACTGCAGAAACACGTCGCAGAAGACCCAGCAGCAGATGAAGAGGTCCGACACAGTGTGAAGAACAGTTTATACGTGGACAACTGTTTACAAAGCGTTTCGACCCAAGAAGAAGCCGAGGCTCTCCTACTCAAGCTACGCGCCTCCCTGATCAAAGGCGGCTTTGATCTCAGGCAGTGGGCCAGCAGCGACCCGCAAGTATTGCGCAGCCTCTCCCCCGCGGACAAGGCAGCCAGTAGCGAGACCTGGATGGCGACCATCCCAGGAGAAGCCCAAGAAATGACACTAGGACTAGTCTGGCGCTTCAAAACAGACTCGCTCCACTATAGACACAAACCCCTGACCACGGAGCAGGGAAGGTCGACGGCGATACCGACCACCAGACGGAGTGTGTACAGAACACTCGCCAGACAATATGACCCGTTGGGATGTATTCTACCTTACACCACCAGGGCAAAGATGATTGTACGAGCACTATGGGACAAGGACCAGGGCTGGGACGACCCAATACCCGCACACCTTGCCTCCACATGGAGAGAGTGGGAGACGGAACTCCGCTCACTCCCAGGCGTCAACATACGCCGCAGCTACAGCTACACCCACAGTGAGGCCAGAGACATGCAAGATGGATCTACACATCTTCAGCGACGCCTCCGAAGTAGCCTATGGATCTGTGGCCTACTTGCGTGCCCAAGAGAAGGGAGGAGAGATACACACCGCTTTCATCCTGGCTCGCTCAAGAATAGCCCCACGAAAGCAACAATCTATCCCGCGTCTAGAGCTCTGCGCAGCCCTAGCAGGAGCGCATCTAGCCACGTTAATCCAACGTGAACTCACCATCCCGGTGCAAAGAACAATCTTGTGGTCAGACTCTACGACAGTACTCACATGGATCAAGTCTGATTCATGCAGATACAAGGTCTTCGTGGGAGTCAGAGTCACAGAGATTCAAGAGTTAACAGAAGCAGCGAGCTGGCGGTATGTGGACACCAAACACAACCCAGCTGACGTCATCACCCGGGGAATGTCCCTAGATGACCTCACCCGTCACAACATCTACAGTGACGGACCAGAGTTCCTCAAGCTCCCGGAAGAAGAGTGGCCTACGCCCACCCCACGGGAGGCGAGTAAAGAGGAGGCTGAAAACAAGAAACCTATGTTCTGTGGATTGAGCACAGTCGCCTCCACAGACCCCAACATAGATGATTGCCTCACCCTACAGAGTGCGCAGATAAAGACATTCCTGTGGCACCACCCAGAGATTCAGCCCACCACTGACATTTCAGCAGCTGACTACGAAGAAGCAAGACTTCTTCTACTACAACGAGCCCAGAGAGACTCGTTCCCCGATGAGCTAGACTGTCTACAGGGAGGAAAGCCCGTCCCATCAGACAGCTCCACCTGGCACCCGAGAGTGACGCCCATAATCTCATCAGAGTGGGTGGTCGTCTGCGGAGAGCCCCCGACCTACCGGATGACGTTAAGTACCCGATAGTCCTGAACAGCCGACACAAGGTCACAGAGCTGATCATAAAGAAATACGACGAGGATGTGCACCACGCAGGAGCAGAGAGAGTCTTCGCGGAGATCAGACGTCGTTATTGGATACTTCAAGGGAGAGAAGCAGTGCGACGCTTCCAGCGAACCTGTCTAGACTGCCGAAAGTGCCGCGCGCAGCCCAGCATACCCCGGATGGCTGACCTACCTCCCTGTCGCCTCCGACTCGGCGACAAGCCCTTTCACTCCACAGGCATGGACTGTTTTGGCCCGATGTATATAAAGAAAGGAAGAGGAACCGAGAAGCGGTGGGGTATTGTATTCAAATGCATGACCACCAGAGCGATACATATCGAACTCCTTCCAACCATGAGCACAGACTCATTCCTTATGGCCTTCCGAAGATTCACATCGCGGAAAGGAAAACCGTCTACATTGTTGTTTGATCACGGGACAAACTTCAAAGGCGGAGAAAGAGAGCTGAGAGAGAGCTTCCAAGCTATGGGCCCAGAACTTAAGACACACCTCGCTCCATCCCAGATTGACTTCCAGTTTAACCCCCCGAACGCACCCCACTTCGGTGGAACCTGGGAACGAGAAGTACGTTCTATAAAGACAGCCCTGTACGCCGTGCTTGGGGCCCAGACTGTGGCGGAAGAAGTCCTAATGACAGTCCTCACGGAGATCGAGGGAGTATTGAACTCCAAGCCCCTCGGTTACGTCTCAAGTGATGTAGCAGATGTCGACCCAGTCACCCCCAACACACTCTTGATGGGGCGGCTGGACCCCGCGCTACCCCAGACAATGTACAGGCCTGAAGAAGCGAACGGCCGAAGAATGTGGAGGTACAGTCAAGTACTGGCTGACAAGTTTTGGAATAGCTTCCTACTCCACTATCTACCGTCTCTACAGACCCGCCAGAAGTGGGTAAAAGAGAGAGACAATTTGACAGAAGGAACAGTCGTCATGATTATCGACCAGTCACTACCCAGAGCTATGTGGCCGGCTCGCCGCGTAAGCAAAGTGATCACCGGTGCCGATGGCAAGGTCCGAGCAGCTGAAGTGCTCGTCCAAGGGCGAACTTACACACGACCCGTGGCGAGGCTAATAGAACTGCCAAGACTCCCAGACACTATCGATGATGACCATGACCCCATGACTTTGTGAGTTGACTGACCCTTACAGCGGACCTTGAGTGGTAGACAGTGCGGTTAATCTGTCTCTGCTTAGCTAATTAGGTGGGACTAATTAGGGGGCGGCTGTTGTGAAGGATCAGATTAAACCGAATATATATATTTGTTTATGGATATATATTTAATAGTATTTGTATATCGTTTGATATCCCTTGTATATTCTTTGTACATATACACTGAATATCCCTTTAGTCTACTACAGCCCATAATAGTTCATTCTCTCATTGGACAAGAACCTGGCGCCAGCAGACAGGCCCCTTGAGTCAAGTTCAATAGTGCCGACGAACATGTCCCAACTAGCCCCGGTTCCGCGTAGGAATACGGCTACCGAAATACGAATGGTACTATTTGTTCACCGTGAATATAAATAGGGCGCAAGTAAAGTAGAACTTTCTTTTTAGTCCATTAGTCCTTTACCCTCCAACCTAGTAACAGACGTGAAACCTCACCCACGACCCACGTGTGGTGCAGTATGGCCTATTTTGGCCCCAGAATAGGCATTGAGACCTCGTGTAAATTCATAGCTGAATTGTCATAGTTTGGCACTGTACCGTCGAGTGGGACGTATTTCTATTAAGTAATAATAGTCTATTATGTATGGTGCATCGTTCGGTTAAAGTTCTAAAGTGAGCAGCACCCCCATCGTTCCTCGCGTTATCTAGAGTCTTAACCAGGCTGGGCAGACCACGCGTGGTGCTTTCATCCGAGGAGTTCTGGGCGAGGACGAGTGGACCTGCACATTGGATTACCTACCCGGACGACTGCTGAGCCTATACGGCATGGAATATCTATTTGCTTTGGGTGCTTTGATTTGTGGAGCGGATAACAGCCAACGCCAGTGAGTGTTGGAATTACCCCCGAGAGGAGCCCAGGTGAGACGGCGCTCAACCCAGACCGAGGCCGCCTCGCTTCTCCTTCGTTGTGGACCTACAGCTACCGTCTACAAGAGGGCCCAAGTGTATTCATCTGTGGATCAAGATCCTGCGGGCACTGTTTTCTGTACCTGAATTCTCCCCAGGAATCGTTGGCCAGATGGGATGCAGCTGACGGCTCTCCAAACCCCCCCCCCCCCCCCTTACTGACTTACAACCAGCAGGACCCCTTTAGTATCCCGCTATAATCCTTAAGTACCATCGCTATAGTTTCCCTAAAGAACCAGGTTGTATACTTGCTTCCTGCGTAACCAGAGATTGGACATTCAGTGTTGATTTGCCTACGAATACTCATTTGCCTTACAAGAGCATTCAAATCATAAATGTAATTAAGTGAATGTTGTGTATACCTTTTGCTATATTAAACCTTCGACTGTTATATTTGTGTGGACCTGATTTCATATGTGGGAAAGTGTTCATCATACTTAGATATCGTGTACTGGATGGCCAGAAGTTAAAGTACATCAAGCGGTAGTGGTTTAATGATACCATACTTATCAATACAGTCAGGGAATTGTACCCCTCAGTTACAGTTAGCCCTACGTGTTTTACTCAGAAACGGCAATGGAATATGGAGGCGCCGAGGTGGTTGAACTGGTTCCAAAAAATAGTAGCCTTGCGACAACTAAACATTAGCATTAGCATTATTTGTTTGGAAGCAAGAACAAAGTGCAATAAACAAAAAAAGTTACATTCACAGTGTATTCTGCCTCATTTATTGATGAAACAAAACACAATTTACCAACAAGAACAAAGCGTTTAGTCTCACAAAAATATCTAAAATTTTGTTAGCTTATGTGCTGTGGAATAATATAATGATCCAACTCTCTCATGTAAAGACATTCCCCTCCCCTGTATCTATCCTGTGTCCCCCCCCCCATTTGACCTATCAAATGGGACCACCTCCCCCCCCTTGTAACTATATAAGGCTCCTCCCGAGAACAATCCAGGTCTCTCTACCTGGGTGATTTCAGCTGACTACCTGGGGAGAGCCCCTCAGCCATTCTCTCTATGTACTATGTATATTTCTATCTGTTTGGTTAATAAACCTTTGTTATTAACTGAACCTCAGTTGACTGAGAACCTTCTTCTTCAGGATATCCACAAATATCCCACAATTGGCGTCTACGAACTTGTGACGGACTCTTTGCGTCCTCCCAGCGTGCCGTGTTGTTTCATCTATACAGAGAAAAGTGAGTATAATAGAATGGTCGACCAAAATGTATGGCAAGGAATTAAAACCTTCCCGCTTTTCTCTGTGCCAGGTGAATGTTACGGAATGTTGTCAAATATTGAGATCATGGCTGAGTAAGAATAGCGTGTATTAATATATCTGATCTGTATTGAGAATCGTTACCGGGGAAACGCGTGTACCCGGGTCCTTATCAGGACAGATGTTCTGAAAGGATTTGCTGGGTTGTAGTGCTATTCCCGGATTGAGCTGTTGCCAACCGAAAGTTAGGGCACACCATAGGTTGTTGGATTGCTAACCCTAGTCTAGCTGATGCAGACTAAAATATAGGCAACAAGGCAAGATACGTGGGCTTATTAGACGTGATATCCTTGGAAAACGCTACTCTGTTAGAAACGTTCTGTGATTCCTCTGCAAAAGGCGGGAAGTAGGACCGAGAGCTGATAGAATCATAATTAGATTTACCAGAGTAACGTCATAATATTCATAGTTTCAACCTCAAACTAAGCCCACGACCTCTTCCATTCCTGAAAACGATGTATTCGGATTAGGTGAACCAATTGATCAGTACAGATAGCAAGAAGCTGACTACGGGACGTCCCGGTAGTACGCCATACTACATTAAACGGGACATTAGTCGCGGGTTGAAGAGACCGAGAGTGTGATTAAACGGTATATTTAATTCAGGGTCGGTCGTTATGCCTTAATAACGATGTATAGTTAAACCGAGGGTAATCAAGCCTTATCGCAGCAGATGCTGGTCGATTAAACGAACAGCGATCCGATACAGACCAGGTATACACACACATTATCTTGTATGTATTATTGTTTGTTTGTCTGTTTACGTTTCGTATATGCACAGGCTCGTTCATGCGGTTACAAAACGCTGGTTTTAGGTGAATTCCAGGCTATTGAGAGCTCGCGGAAAAGTACTGCATGGATTGAAAAGCGTTATTTCCGAGGTGAATGGGAACACATGAACGTCGCTTGGAGCGATGACGTCATACGATGTGCGCCATGAAGTTATGATTTTGATATGAAACTATCCATGGGCGAACGTAAAGTTTAATATGCCCGAGGCCGAGGGTATATGAAATCCATGTGTAGTATATGTTTTATTTGTATGTGTATGTACGCGCTGCAAGGGGGTAAGTTAATATGGTTATTCAATAACTGAACTGAACTATGAGGATCCGACGTGAACACAACAGCTTTTTCCGGTAAGTATGAAATCCTAATGTAGATGCATGACATAACTATCTTCTCATTTGCAGTGAATTACAGCTATCCCATATCGCTTGAGTGATTGTTTTTCATTACTGTACACGTTATAAGTCACATAAAGCTAACCTCAATGCCTGTTTCAGATTTGTAATGTATCTGTGGGCGCGCCGGTAGGCTCGCTCCTCATAAATAGGTTTCTATATCTTAGAATGTGCACAAGGCTAGTGATAAGGCAAACATGCTATGTTTATTCAACTAATCATTTCTATCACAATTTATGAGTAACACACTTACTCCCAGTATATGCGATTAGACCTTATAAGCTTTTACAATTATGTTTAAAAAAAATAAAAAAAATAAGAGGTTTAGATCAACAAGATCTATAATAAAAAAATATTGCAGATAATGTTTAGATGAGGCCAAAACATGCCTTTTTCCACAGTAACAGTGATGAGATATGTATTGTGTGTTTGAACTCAAAATCAAAGAGAACACACTCAAAAATTGTCTTAGGAGTGGGAAATTAACATGTGTTTGTGTTTACAAACAACCAAGAGACAGACAGATCTGGCTCTGAGGCGAGATGCAGAGCAATGCAGGTCTACACCCAAATTGTATCACAAAATACGGAAACTCCAACAATTTGCATGTCAACACAAGATTCAACCGAAGAGGGTGTGGAGCTGAAAGACAATCGATTGATCCAAACACCCACATGTAAATTTTGTTTTACAGGAACAAAGACGACAACAAACGCTATTCAGAGTGGGCACTTGAAAACCACAGGGTAGGGCATGAGTGAGACAAAGCAATGCAAATGCCTGCACTCTGACCACACGAAAGGGCTTGGTGAATGCAATGTCTGGAGATCAGCTTGCCATAGCGAACACCATGATTCACTGGTACTTGATGAATGCAGTCAGGAAATTACTCACAATTCTATTTTTCCACTAACTAATAACATGCATGACTCTTCTTTTTAACAAACTAATACATTTCTATGACTGCAAATATCAAGAACACCAGTTGGAACATCAATATAATCATTTACACAATGATTATCAAAATGCACAAGATGTATTATAGGATAATTGAATTAATGCTACTTAAGAGTAGACGAGAAGGGAGCTCCAGTAGCTCACCACGTACCGCGAGTGCTATTTCAGCGCCGTGGACAACCGCGCTCGCGCGGATCTGGGGCTGAGCGCGTTCGAATCCCGGACGGCAGCCGTGCCTTTCCCAGAGTGTCTTTCCCCCCCATCTGAACCCTTTCAGCCTGCTTCTGTCTGTCGAACTTGACCAAGTATGAATGCGAAGAAAAAGCGATAAACGCTAAAAGAACCAGGTGACTGGTCAAAGTTTAAAAAAAAAAGAGTAGACGAGAAAATGAATGATTGTTTTTCATGCAAAATTAACTGGCTCCCTAGAATTTATGTTTTTTTCCCCATGCTACATTATGATGAGCCACACTTAGATGTGAAGAAAACCAGAGAAGTCACGACCCAAACACTAAGGACAGGTTAGTATGAAGATGCATTGACCCAATGGTAAGTAAAATAAAGAAAATGCATAATGGTATCACCAAATGAATTAAACTATGAATTGAATTAACCCTAAATGATTTTCCTCTTTAGCAGAAAGGCGTTGAATCATTTATGTGAGGAGGTTTTCTAAGGCCGTTTTCATCATCCTCAGATCATAAATTGGTGAGAGGACAGGACGAGTGAGACGACGCGTGACCTGAACCACGAACGACGGCGGGACCAGGCAAGGAGGAACACAATCCAGAAACCAGGGCGACTCACGGCAGCAGAGGACCACGAGGGACGCCGCCAAGGAGCTGCGGACACAACCTGAGAGAGCCGCCATCCAACCCAGCCCACATGACACAGACGTCCCCAAAAGGAAGGGAAGCAAAGACAGAAAGGACAACATGCAGCTTCACCCCGATGGCCCACAGCAGACCAAACCCATCACCTGCAGAAAGGAACTAGAGCCCCAACCATCAAGGTGGATTCCGATGATAAGATTGTCATCCGTGTGAGAGAGAGCGTCCTACAGACAGGCCACTACACCAGCAAACCCTCGCCCCTCTGGTACCACGATGACGGGGAACGGGGGACCAACCACCACACAGCACGTTCAAGACCACCATACCGCCATGTCTCTGGGCCTGATAAAGGTCAAGCGTGAGCACAGTGGCAGATATGTGATGGTGGTGAAGAACAACACAGGCTCCAGGAAAAGAGTCTGCAAGGTCACTATAGTCGACCGCCCCACTGCTACCGGTGACCCTGCGACGAGATACACAAGGAGTGGATAGCGACCTGAACACACGAGAAACGCCTAACACTTGCAGTAAAACAGGCCTAGCACACATTGTCCACATTGTTATTTTTTTTAGATTACTGTCTTACTGTATGGCGCTGCCACACGACAGACTCACAGAAACATCAACTGAATGTACGATACATTCAACACACATCAAGACCACCACAGAAGGACGCACCCCTAGCAGAGAACAGCTTGCCAACAGCGAAGCGACATCTGTCAGATTCATGCCTTCACAAACAAGAACAACTTCACAATGTTATATGCACCTGGAAAAAAGATGAACTAGGAATGTGATGAAATGAAATCATTGAGATAGCATTAACAATGTTTAGTAATAATGAACTAAAATGTATTGCTGAAGGAAGAAGTGGTCATTATAAATTGTACATATATTTTTGAACATTTTCCCATAATCAATCATGTTAGTTTTTATACAAACCACTAGGTTAACGTTTTTTAAATGTTTTTTTATACATTAGCCACTAGGTTAATGCCTATTTGTAAATCCTATTCCTGATAATTATGCACACGATTTTGTGTTTTCACCCTGTGCACTCTGACCACACAGAGACAGTGTTCACATGTATTTAATTGGGTTATTACTATGTCTGTATGTGCGACCATGATCTTAGCTCCCATTGATATTATCATGAAGACACATAGTTACCACTTAAATGTCTGATTCACGACGTGAATGACTGGAGGTAAGTGCCAAGCCAAGATGGGCACAACCAGAGCATCTAATGATTATGTTATTTGTTGTTTGATATCAGAGTGAGGACAAATCATTGATATAGGTATTTGAGATTATTAATAAAAGAAAATGGTGATATTCCCACATCCCACATCTCTGATATCAAAATAACACAGACTTTAGTCCAGTCAATCATGTCATGAATCACGTATGCAAATATTTCCATTTTAAACTGTTATGCCAACCACGGATTTGAATTAATTTTCATTCATTAATCCAGTTAACCAACAAATCACAATGGCCAAAATTTTCATTATTTTAATTGTTTTCTATTTTCATTCATTATCTGATAACCGATGGATTACATCGGTCCCATTCTTTTACCATATCTATTCACTTTTCAATATTTTACCTGTTCCAAATAATCCTGGTATATTATACATTAATCTCACCCACATTATGAAGAGAAAAGTGAGTAACTGTGGAATAATATAATGATTCCCCAACTCTCTCATGTAAAGACATTCCCCTCCCCTGTATCTACGCTGTGTGCCTAAATATTAAAGGCAACCAACTTGTGTCTAGCCACGCCCAACTTGTGTCTAGCCTGTGGAGCGGCAGCATTATGTAGCAGTAATCCCCCCTCTTTTGACATCGACAACTAGCTCAACTGGTAGCGCCGCCTTGCTGTGGATCCTGCGGTCCGTTGGTGACAAGTTTGATTCCCTTACATTTTTTATTTAATTTTTTTTAACGTGCATTCTTTCGCCGGTTAAGTTTAGGCATGTTAACTTTAAGCATTGTTTCGGAGTTGGTTAAGGTTAGGGTTAAGGTTAGGCATTGTTTCGGAGTTGGTTAAGGTTAGAAGGGTTAAGTTTAGGCGCTGTTTCGGAGCTGGTTAAAGTTAGAGTTTGTCTTAGAGAATGGCAATATTCTTTCGGAGTTGGTTAAGGTTAAGGTTAAGTTTAGGCATTGTTTCGGAGTTGGTTAAGGTTAGTGTTAAGGTTAGGCATTGTTTCGGAGTTGGTTAAGGTTAGAAGGGTTAAGTTTAGGCGCTGTTTCGGAGCTGGTTAAGGTTAGAGTTTGTCTTAGAGAATGGCAATAGACAGCCTATTTCCGCGCTGCAGCTCTCTCGCGCTGCCGCGGTCACATGGGCGTAGTGGCCAATCAGAGAAACGCTAAACACAAGTTGGTTGCCTAAAATATTCACGCATCCTGTGTGTCGTCGTCCCCCCCCCCCCCCATTTGACCTATCAAATGGGACCACCTCACCCCCTTGTAACTATATAAGGCTCCTCCCGAGAACAATCCAGGTCTCTCTACCTGGGTGATTTCAGCTGACTACCTGGGGAGAGCCCCTCAGCCATTCTCTCTATGTACTATGTATATTTCTATCTGTTTGGTTAATAAACCTTTGTTATTAACTGAACCTCAATTGACTGAGAACCTTCTTCTTCAGGATATCCACAAATATCTCACAGTGCTAATGTGACTGGGATTTCCCATTCTAACCGTTAGCAGTGCGGCTAGCGTAAATGAGCTAATAAGGCACTGGTTTCATAGCTTTATAGCTAACATAGAAATCCTCTATTGTCTGTGTGTGTCGCGTTGAAGATGGCGTCACGTGCCCTCGCTATGACTACCAGCTACACTGATAGGGGGGGGCGGGGGCACTACCGAGTCGAGTAGGTACCATGCAGACAGTGGAAAAGTGGCATAAGAGAATACTTCATAATGTTTCATGCAATTAAAAAGTAAATATATATATTGAATACACATGATGCACACACACCTTTACATTGTTTTGTTTACCAGTAGGATGTTATAACATTGCTGATAATAACAATTATTATTATTTTCTCACAGGCGTTCTCCATACACATACACATACACACACACACACACACACACACACACACACACACACACACAGCCACATACACACACACAGACACATATACACACAAACACACACACACACAGCCACACAAACACAGACATATACAGACCCACAGAAAAATACACACACACACACACACACTACACACACAGAGCGACACACTGCAATAACAAAAACATACATACAACAAATACATCCCTCATCTTCCCTTCCCACTCAGCGGTAGTCATCAGTCAGGCCCCCACCACAGCAATGCTGCAGGAAAAACACCTGTTTACCAGACAGCCACCCAAGAGCTTAACCTGCTGTGATTCCCCAGGATAAGACACACATCACTGCTTTGTACCCAGGCAAAAAAGCTATAAATGGCTGTTTATCAGAACACATGAACATGCTGGAGGGGGAGAGTTGTTATGAAGCCACAGGGCATGTCTCCTGCAACACTTGCACCTCCCTCCCTCATGTCCCTCTCACCTTCCACCTGTTCTCTTCATCCCACTATCCATCCATACATCCCTCCATCCCTCTGTCTCTCTCTTTCTGGTATCAGCTGTGATGGGTCTGTGTCCCCTGCCTGCTCCTCCCAGAGCTG